>NC_081575.1:48609085-48639503 GCF_022355385.1 Mustela nigripes | reverse complement strand
ATTCTGATGGATTCCTGTATCACGTTGAGGTCTTTTATCCATTTTGAATTTATCTTTGTGTATGGTGTAAGAGAATGGTCGAGTTTTATGCTTCTACATATAGCTGTCCAGTTTTCCCAGCACCATTTATTGAAGAGACTGTCTTTTTTCCACTGTATATTTTTTCCTGTTTTGTCGAAGATTAATTTTTTATTTTTTAATATTTTTTTATTTATTTGACAGAGAGAGATCACAAGTAGGCAGAGAGGCAAGCAGAGAGAGAGAGGAGGAAGCAGTCTCCCTGCTGAGCAGAGAGCCCGATGTGGGACTCAATCCCAGGACCCTGAGATCATGACCTGAGCCGAAGGCAGCAGCTTAACCCACTGAGCCACCCAGGTGCCCTGTCGAAGATTAATTGACCATAGAGTTGAGGGTCCATATCTGGGCTCTCTACTCTGTTCCACTGGTCTATGTGTCTGTTTTTATGCCAGTACCATGCTGTCTTGGAGATCACAGCTTTGTAATAAAGCTTGAAATCAGGTAATGTGATGCCCCCAGTTTTATTTTTGGTTTTCAACATTTCCTTAATGATTTGGGGTCTCTTCTGAATCCATACAAATTTTAGGATTATTTGCTCTAGCTCTTTGAAGAATACCAGTGGAATTTTTATCAGAATGGCATTAAAAGTATAGATTGCTCTAGGCAGTATAGACATTTTAACAATGTTTATTCTTCCGATCCAAAAGCATGGAATGGTCTTCCATCTTTTTGTGTCTTCTTCAATTTCTTTCAAGTACAGATCCTTTACCTCTTCGATATCAGCCACAGCAACTGCTTTCAAGATACGTCTCCAAAGGCAAAGGAAACAAAAGCGAAAATAAACTTTTGGGATTCATCAAAATTAAAAGCTTCTGCACAGCAAAAGAAACAGTCAAAAAAACAAAGAGGCAACCCACGGAATGGGAGAAGATATTTGCAAATGACAGTACAGGCAAAAGGTTAATATCCAGGATCTATAAAGAATTCCTCAAACTGAACAGACAGAAAACAGACAATCATATAAAAAATGGGCAGAAGATATGAATAGACACTTCTCCAATCAAGACATACAAATGGCTATCAGATACATGAAAAAGTGTTCATCATCACTAGCCTTCAGGAAGATTCAAATTAAAACCACATTGAGATATCACGTTATACGTTAGAATGGCCAAAATTAACAAGACAGGAAACAACGTGTGTTGGAGGGGATGTGGAGAAAGGGGAACCCTCTTCCGTTGTTGGTGGGAATTCAAGTTAGTGCAGCCTCTTTGGAGAACAGTGTAGAGATTCCTCAAGAAATAAAAAATAGAACTTCCCTATGACCCTGCCATTGCACTCCTGGGTATTTACCCCAAAGATACAGATGTAGTGAAAAGAAGGGCCATCTGTACCCCAATGTTTATAGCAGCAATGGCCATGGTTGCCAAACTATGGAAAGAACCAAGATGCCCTTCAATGGACGAATGGATAATAAAGATGTGGCACATATACACTACGGAGTATTGTGCCTCCATCAGAAAGGATGAATACCCAACTTTTGTAGCAACATGGACGGGACTGGAAGAGATTACGCTGAGTGAAATAAGTCAAGCAGAGAGAGTCAATTATCATATGGTTTCACTTATTTGTGGAGCATAACAAATAGCATGGAAAACATGGGGAGTTAGAGAGAAGAAGGGAGTTGGGGTAAATTGGAAGGGGAGGTGAATCATCATAGACTACGGACTCTGAAAAACAATCTGAGGGGTTTCAAGTGGTAGGGGCGTGGGAGGTTGGGGGAACCAGGTGGTGGGTATTATAGAGGGCACGGATTGCATGGAGCACTGGGTGTGGTGCAAAAATAATGAATACTGTTATGCTGAAAATAAATAAATTAATTAAAAAAATAGAAATGGGAGGAAAATTTCCAAAGTCATTTTACAAGGCCGGTATGACCTTAAATCACAAAACCACAAAAAGACTCCCATAAAAGGAGAATTACAAGGAAATATCCCTTATGAATATCGATAAAAAACTTCTCAACAAGGTACTACCAAGGGGCGCTTGGGTGGCTCAGTTGGTTAAGTGCCTGCCTTCAGTTCAGGTCATGATCTCAGGGTTCTGGGATCAAGCCCCACATCAGGCTCTCTGCACAACAGGGAGCCTTCATCTCCCTCTGCTTGCTCCTCTGCCTGCGTGTTCTCTCTCTCTCTCATCAAAAAATACATAAAATCTTAAAGATTATCTTAAAGATTTTATACTACCACAACAAATACAACATATTTTCTTGATAAAAACCCTCAACACATTAGGGATAGAAGGAACATACCTCAACATCATGAAGGCCATATATGAACACCCCATAGCTAATATCAACCTCAAAAGGGAAAATTGAGAGCTTTTCCTCTACAGTCAAGAATAACACAGGGACATCCACTGACATCACTGTTATTTAACCTATTACTGGATGTCCTCACCTCAGTAATCAGACAATGAAAAGAAATAAAAGACACCCAAATTGGCAAGGAAAAGGCCAAATTTTCACTATTTGCCAGTTCCTTGATAATCTATGTATAAAACATGAAAAACTCTACCAAAATTTTCTAGGATTGTTATATGAAATCAACAAAGTCACAGGATACAAAACAATGTTGAAATTCTGTACACCAATAACGAAGCAGCAGAGAGAGAGAGATCAAGGGATTGATCCCATTTACAATTGTACCAAAAGCCATTAAATACCTAAGAATACACCTAACTAGAGAGGTAAAAGATCTGTATTCTGAAAACACTTTTGAAATAAATTGAAGAGGACAGAAAGAAATGGAAAAACCTTCCATGCTCATGCACTGGAAGAACAAATATTGTTAAAATATCTATACTACCCAAAACAATCTACAAATTTAATACCATCCTTATCAAAATACCACCAGCATTTTTCACAAAACTAGAACAACCTAAAATCTGTATGGAATCAGTAAAGACCCCAAATACACAAAGGAACTTGGGGAAAGAAAAAGAGAAAAAAAAAAAAAGCCCAGAGGCATCACAATTCTGACTTCAAGCTATATTATAAAGATGTAGTCATCAAGACATTATAATACTGGCACAAAAACAGACACATAGGTCAATGGAACAGAATAGAAAACGCAGAAATGGACTCACTCTATATGGCCAACTAATTGCTGACAAAGCAGGAAAGAATATCCAATGGAAAAAATTGTCTTTAACAAATGGTGTTGGGAAAACTGGACAGACACATGCAAAAGAGTGAAACTGCAAAAGTTTCTTAGACCATGAACAAAAATAAATTTAAAATGAATGAAAGACCAAAATATGAAACAAGAAGCCATCAAAATTCTAGAAGAGAAAAGAAGCAACAACTTCTTTTACTTTGGCCATAGCAACTTCTTACTAGACACATTTCTAGAGGCAAGGGAAACAAACAAACAAACAAACAAACAAAAAACTATTGGGACTTCAGGATAAAATGCATCTGCACAGTGAAGGAAACAATCAACATAACCAAAAATCAACCTATGGAGTAGAATATATTTGTCAGTGACATATCTGATAAAAGGTTAGTATCTGATATTTATAAAGAACTTACGAAATTCAGGGCGCCTGGGTGGCTCAGTTGTTAAGCTTCTGCCTTTGGCTCCGGTCATGATCCCAGGGTCCTGGGATGGAGCCCTGCTTCGGGCTCCTGGCTTTGCAGGAAGCCTGCTTCTCCCTCTCTCACTGCCCTTGCTTGTGTTCCCTCTCTCACGGTGTCTGTCTCTGTCAAATAAATAAATAAAATCTTTTTTAAAAAGGAATTTATCAAATTTGACACCCACAAAATACATAATTCATTTAAGAAATAGGCAGAAGACATGAATGGACATTTTTCCAAAGAATACATCCAGATGGCCAGCAAACATATGAAAAGATGCTCAACATCACTCATCATCGTGGAAATACAAATCAAAACCTCAGTGGGATATCAACACACAGATGTCAAGATCGTAAAATTAACAACACAGTAAACAGATGTTGATGAGAATGCAGATAAAGGGGGACACTTGGGTTTCATTAAACATGAGGTTGTATCTCCAGACAGCTGTTTTCTTCTGAAGCTCAGCCAGGCCCACACAGAAGCAACCATGTCTGAAGGACCTGCAGTTGGCATTGATCTCATCATCACCTACTCTTGAGTGGCTGTCTTCCAGTATGGGAAAGTGGAAATAATTGCCAATGATCAGGGAAAT
The DNA here is from genome assembly GCF_022355385.1 of Mustela nigripes. NCBI lineage: Eukaryota > Metazoa > Chordata > Mammalia > Carnivora > Mustelidae > Mustela > Mustela nigripes. The sequence continues at coordinate 48,635,253 of NC_081575.1, read as the reverse complement.
GGAACCACCCCAAGTTATGTTGCCTTCACCAGCACCAAACGATTGATCAGTGATGCTCCAAAGAATGAAATTGTGATGAACCCCACCAACATAGTTTTTGATGCCAAACTCCTGATTGGACATAGATTTGATGATGATATTCTCTAGTCTGATATGAAGCATTGTCCCTTCATGGTGGTGAATGATGTTGGCAGGCCCAAGGTTCAACTAGAATACAAGAGAGAGAAAAAAGCTTCTATGCAGAGGAGGTGTCCTCTATAATTTTGACAAAAATGAAGGAAATCGCAGAGGCTTACATTGGGAAGATGGTTACCAATGCAGTTGTCACACAGTACCTGCATACTTCAATGACTCTCAGCATCAGGCTAAAAAATATGCTGTAACTATTGTTGGTCTCAATATATTTTGAATCATCAATGAGCCAACTGGTGCTGCTATTGTTTATGGCTTAGATGGAAAGGTTGGAGCTGAAAGGACTGTGCTTATCTTTGACTTAGGAGGTGGCACTTTTGATGTGTTAATCCTTACTAAAAGATACTATCTTTGAGGTTAAGTCCACAGCTGGAGACACCTACTTATGTGGAGAACTTGACAACCAAATGGCCAACCATTTTATTACAGAGTTTAAAAGCAAACATAAGAAGGACATCAGTGAAAACAAGAAGGCAGTTCATTGTCTCACTACTGCTTGTGAACATACAAGTCCTCCAGCATGCAGACCAGCATTGAGATTGATTCTCTATACAAATGAATTGACTTCTATACCTCTATTACTTGCTCCTGGTTTGAAAAATTAAATACTGACTTATTCCGTGTCACCCTGGACCCTATAAAGAAAGCCATTTAAGATGTCAAGCTAGATGTCTCAGATCCATGATATTGTCCTAGAGATTGAAGTCACTTTTGCTATTGATGCTAATGGTATCCTCAATGTCTCTGCTATAGATAAGAGCACTGGAAAAGAGAACAAGATTACCATCACTAATGATAAGGGTTGCTTGAACAAGGAAGACATTGAGCTCATTCATGGTCCAGGAAGCTGAGAAGTACAAAGCTGATGAAGAGAAACAGTGAGACAAGTTGCCTTCCAAGAATTCACTTGAGTCTTATGCACTGGACATGAAAGCAACTGTTAAAGATGAAAAACTTCTGGGCAAGATCAATGATGAGGACAAACAGAAGATTCTTGACAAGTGCAATGAAATCATCAACTGACTCAGTAAGTAGCAGACTGCAGAGAAGAAGAATTTGAACACCAGAGTCTGCAACCCCATTATCACCAAGCTGTACCAGAGTGCAGGGGGCATGCCAGGAAGAATGCATGGAGGCTTCCCAAGTGTTGAAGCTCTTCTTTCTGGGGTTGCCTCCTCTGGGCCCACCATCAAAGAGGTTGGTTAAGCCAATCTGAGAATAGGTCTAACATTGTTTTATACAAAATATTTGAAGTACCCAAATTTGTAAAAATTCCATGGCAGTTTTAACATTGAAGCAAACAAACAGGGCATTCTTGATACTTGAATATGGAACATGTGCACAGGGAAAGGAAATAAACATTACATTTTGTAAGCATGATATTGTTAAGTGGAAAATGTGATGTCTTGAATAAAACTGTATTTAAAATTGGGGAAAAAAAGAAAAGGGAGCCCTCTTACACTGTTGGTGGGAATGCAACCTGGTGCAGCCACTCTACAAAACAATATGGAGGTTCCTCAAAATTGAAAAATAGTACTACCCTGTGACCTGGCAATTGCACTACTAGGTACCTACAAAAATGGTACAAAAATACTGATTCAAAGAGGCCCATGCACCCTGATGTATTTATAAGCATTATCAACAATAGATGTATTATATAAAGAGGCTAAATGTCCATTGAATGAGTAATAGATAAAGAAGGTGTGGTATATATAGAAATAATGGAATATTACTCAACCATCAAGAGTAAAATGTTGCCATTTGCAAGGATGTGAATGTAGTTAGAGTGCATTAGGCTAAGCAAAATAAGTTAGAGGAAGACAAATACCATATGAAGTTATTCATATGTGCAATTTTGGAAATGAAGCCAATGGACACTTGGGATGTGAAAAAAGAGGGGGAGAGTAATATTTTTAACTATAGAGAACAAACAGAGTTGTTGGAGGGGATGTGTATGGCAGTCACACTGAATTGGTGATGCATATTACTTGTGTGATGAATACTGGGAGTTATACATAAGTGATGAATCACCAAATTCTATTCTTTTTTTTTTAAGATTTTATTTATTTATTTGACACAGAGAGAGAGAGAACACAAGCAGGGGGAGCAGGAGAGGGAGAAGCAGGCACCCCGCTGAGCAGGCAGCACTATATGGGGCTCAATCCCAGGATCCTGGGATCATGACCTGAGCTGAAGGCAGATGCTTAATGACTGAGCCACCCAGGCACCCCCCCCCCAAATTCTATTCTTTTTTTTTTAAGGTTTTATTTATTTATTAGACAGAGATTACAAATAGGCAGAGAGGCTGGCAGAGAGAGAGAGAGGAGGAAGCAGGCTCCCCACTGAGCAGAGGGCTCCATGTGGGACTCGATCCCAGGACGCTGGGATAATGACCTGAGCTGAAGGCAGAGGCTTTAACCCACTGAGCCACACAGGCGCCCCCAAATTCTACTCTTAAAACCAATTTTACACTATGTTAACTAACTAAAATTTAAATAAAAACAAAAAAAAAGATAATGTTGAAATTATATAGCCTTTAAATATATTTGAGATTTTAAAATATTTTTGTTTAATAATAATAATATGCATTTTTGAAAACATAATTAAAGGATAAAAAATGTCAGCAATGTTGCTACTCCATTTCAACCATAATTATTTTTGAGGCACATAGCCTCTGTTTCTTCTAAGTGTGTGCGTGTGCATGTAACGTTCATTTTTTTTTTTTCAAAAAAACCAAGGTCATACTTCACAATAGTAGAATATTTTCACTTAATTATTTGTCATGGACATTTTCCACATCATTAAATGTTCTTCTTCAACATCATATTTAATGATTGCTTAGTGAGGTTTTTATTCATATGGATGTATAATGTTTAATGAGTATTATTGGGTATTTAGTCTGTTGCTATTCTTTACAAATAAAACTTCAAAGTACTCTTCACAATGGCGTATATCTGAAACTAATGCAGTAATATTGTGTGTCAATTACACTCAAATTTTAAAGATTTTTCTAAAGAAATGAAGGAACATAAAATGAATAACATTGAAGTAGCAGATTTAAAAATATTCTTTTTTTTTAAGATTCTATTTATTTATTTGACAGACAGAGATCAAAAGTAGGCAAAGAAGGCAGAGAGAGAGGAGAAAGCAGGCTCCCCATTGAGCAGAGAGCTCAATGTGGGGCTCGATCCCAGGACCCTGGGATCATGACCTGAGCTGAAGGCAGAGGCTTTAACCCACTGAGCCACACAGACACCCTTAAAAAAAATATTATTGAAATAAGATCTTGATGCCCATACATTATTTCCTTAGTATAAACATCTCTATTACGACTAAGGGCACACAAAATCTATAACTTTTGATTTTGTAATATTGCCACATTACACTGGAATTTTAAAATTTTAAAATTTAAAAAAAAATTTAAAAATAATATGTAAAAAAATAAAAAGAAAGATTACTAACTTAGTTTCCATAAATCATGGATGAAAATGCCCATTTTCTTATACTTTTCCAAGAATATTATTATTTCTTAAAATACTTTGTTAATTAAATGAGTTTAAAAAAATATTTAGGTGCTGCATCTTTCCTCAGGCAGTGGGGCACATTCACTGCCTCCCAGGCTCTACTTCTTAGACCTCTGCTCTGTCTCTTAATGTGAAGAGTGGGAAGGTGTGGTGGATCCATCAGTTTGCCAAGGGGTTGCTGTTGATGGGAAGAAGTGCCTAATAAGATAAAAGAGCTAGTTTGGTTTTAAAAATATAACTTCTTTGGGACAAGCTCTGCCAATTTTTTCCCTTATATTTCTTTACTGTTTAATTTTCTTTGTTGTCCTTTCCTGACTTTTGTCCACTTTTTTTAGCCTGTTCATCATTATTTTACTGATGTTTAAGAACTGTTTCTACATTAAGTCACCTTAATCTGGGGAATATTCTACATGCAAATTTCCTTTTGTTATTTTGTTTTCAGTTTTGTGGATGCTGTTCTATTTTGTTATTACCATTTCTGGCCAGCCTGTGTGGCTCAGTCGCTGAAGTATCTGTCTTCAGCTCAAGTCATGTTCTCGGGGTTCTGGGATTGAGCACCACATTATTGAACTCCCTTTTCAGTGAGGATCCTGCTTGTCCCTCGGCCTCTCCCCCATTCATGTTTTCCATCTCTCTCTCTCTCAAATAAATGAATAAAATCTTTAAAAAATAATAGTTATTATTACTATTTCATATATTTGAGTTTCTTCATCTACATATTCTCTAAATTGTTTTTAAATTATTAGTCATACCCAGGCAGCATAGAAGGGCTATTGTGTTACTTAACATATTGGATTTTTATCTGTATTTTTTGCCACCCTTTATGCATATACTTTATTGTGATGTTATTTTTAAGGGATTATCTCCAAATAAATGGAATGTCCAAAACCTAACTATAACAGCATGATTTTCTGTTAGAAGTCATCTGTAATTCTGTCAAGCATTTCCCTATAAAGCAAGGGCTCAATCAGATGCATAGCATGGAAATAAGAAAACTACAGAGCTGATAAGTAGATTTCTATTGCCCTTTGCTGTGGTTTCCTGAAAACCTTATATCAAATTCATGGCTGGAGCTAAACCACATGCTGTGTCCCTTGTCAGACATTCTTTTCCAAAAATGATATCTAATAACTTTATGAATGTGTGTGCCAAAGAATAATCACAAGCCTTTGAGGGCTTTTCCACCAAGACTTTCAGTACTGAGTGTCTCACTTTCAGATTATAAATCTGCCCCTATAACCTGCACTTTGGAGGGTTCAGCTGAACTGAGAAGCAATGAGAAGGATTAGTGTATTGTTTCCTCTCCCTGTGCAGTAATGGGATATAAGCACTATCCACAGGCCTTTGAATCCTAACTAGCTTGGAACACAACAGAAATAACACCTTTAAGACTATATAGGTGTATCCATTCGTAGATCCTATGTACAATCATTACTTGTGTACTTATAATAGAACTCCTGCTACCATATGGCTTTAAAATGTCAAACTATGTTTAAATAAAGCACACTCAAGAATTTTTAAGTTGAAAGGAATCACCTCATTCAACTATCATAGGAGGAAGCAGGCTCAGAGATCTGAAGTGACTTGCCTGAGGTGACCTTGTGAGTTATTAAGCCTTCAATAATCATGTAGAAGTCAGTTGGTATGGAGCGCTGAGGATAAGTCACAGTAGTGTGATTTTAGGGGCACCCTCCTCTAACCCTTTTCTGTTATATAACGCATGAAGTTCTGTTAGTATATTTCTCTAAGATGAGGAATATTTCAAGGTATATCAGCTAAAATATTATACAGGACAACTGAGATTAAAATCTTATATGGAATGAGAAATGATCCAGAAAGGGGCAGGAAATAAATCGGGGAGAATTTTTATGTACTTGATAATACTGCAGAGTACCAGATTGACGAATAAAGGATTCCTAAATAAAATATCTCAAAAGGGGCATCTGGGTAGCTCAGTTGGTTAAGTGTCCAACTCCTGATTTTGGCTCAGGTCATGATCTCAGGGTCGTGGAACCGAGCCCCGCGCTCAGATGGGAATCTGCTTCAGATTTCCTCCTTCTCCCTATACCCCTCCCTCCACACACACAACACCCTCTCTCTCAAGTAAATAAATCTTTTAAAACAAAAGAAAACAAACAAACAAACAAAAAACACCTTAGAAAAGTTGAAACACTGGAGTGAAGCAAAACATCTGTCCATCTTTTTATGAGGAGTCAGTGGTGGAAAGAGCAACTATGGATTCCAGTTTTATTTTATACATATTTACTCTGTGACAGGTATAATTACACAATTGGAGTGGTATTCAGTTAACAGAGTAACAGTTATTTCATAGGAGCTGCATCAGAAACAACTGAAGATGAAACACTTCCATCCCCAAATAGTAGTAATTTGTGGTGTGCACCAAAAAGAATCTTGCTTTAAATTTTCATTCCAATTTGCAGCCCTCAAACTGTACCAGGCAAAGGTAGTGGCTATCGAAAACCACCAGGACACAGCTAGTTAAAGACACATTCAGTAGTGTTAACTAAGAAAAAAAGACACTGTACAGTTTAAAAACTGTATACAGTTTAAAAACTTATATAGCCTTACATTTCAATATTTTTTCTTTAAAAGTAGTGATTGAGTACAAGGGGTTAAATCCTTTATAGACCAACTTATTTATCATCATCTTCTTCTTCATCTTCCTCCTCTCCTTCTTTTTCTTGCTATTTTCAGCCTTGACAACTCCCTTTTTTTGCCCTATCAGACTTTCCTTTAGCTTCGTATGCAGCAATATCCTTTTCATATTTTTTCTTCAGCTCAGCAGCCTTCTTTTCACAATGCTACTTTTTTTCTGCAGCAGTGTTATTTCACATTTCCCTCAGTTTCTTTGCAACATCACCAATGGATAGGTTGGGATATTCTCCTTTGATTTTTGGGTGATACTCAGAACAAAACAGGAAAAAGGCCAAAGGAGGCTTCTTGGGTGCACTGAGATCCTTGAACTTCTTTTTTGTTTCCCCTTTAAGGAGGAAAATAAATTTTCATTTCTCTTTCAAAACGGGCCTTGTCCACCCTTGCCATGTCTTCAAATTTTCTTTCTCTTTAGCAGACATGGTCTTCCACCTATCTGAGCACTTCTTAGAAAACTCTGAGAAGTTGACTGAAGCTTCTGGATGCTTCTTCTTGTACTCTTCTAGTTAAGTTTGCACAAAGAATGCATATGATGACATTTTGTCTTGGCTTTTCAGGATCTCCTTTGCCCATGTTTAATTATTTTCTTTAGCAAGGCACAAAGTTGACCAGTGCCTGTCTGGCTCTCACTTGCTCCAGTGCACTTCTATGGAGCTCAATGTACTGCAATCTATTTATTAATTTTTGAGAGAGAGAGAGAGAGAATGAATCTGAGTGTAAGGGAGAGGGGCAGAAAGAGAGATAGAGAGAGAGAATATCAAGCAGACTCCCCAGTGAGGGCAGAGCTTGACTTGGGGCTTGATCTCATGACCACAAGGTTATGCCATTAGTCAGACACAACTATCTGAGCCACCCAGGTACCCCAACAGAAATAATTCTAAGAAGACTGGCCATGTAAATTAACTTTGTAGGTAACAAACTAAGATTTATTCTTAACTAAAGTTAATTTTCTAAGGTTAACATTTTCTGGGGTCTGTTTACTTTTAGCAAATTACTTTCCAGAATGTAGAAACCAATATTACAGAATTATTTGGCCATTGCATCATGTTAGAGATTTAAAGTTTATGAAATAGGGACCTGAGTAGTCTCAGATCAAGAAGGAATAGAACAAATACTAGCATCAAGGTCTACCCATCCAAAACTTTTCCTTTCTGCTGTGTGCTAATGCTCCCATTCTCTACTATCATGTCTTTTTGTTTATTCATAGAATGGCTTCCTTGTGATCTTTGATTTTATTGAGAATCAGAGTAATGGCAAGCCAAATTCACTAAATTGTTTTTTCTTGCCATACATATAACAAAGCAGAATGTTTAAATGAACTATCCTACCATTCTCTTTAAAACCTCTGGTGTCAGAAATAATCTTCCGACCTTGTTTCATTCAAAATGTGTTAAATTTGAAGAGAAGTGTGTAAGACCACAGGATTGGGTTAAGAAATTCTAAAGGGATATGCGCTGGCTTTTCTTCAGTTTACATGGAGAGTAATACCAGTTATCCAGACTTGAATAAAAATAGCCCTGTAATTAATGAAAATAAGTATTTTGCTTAGGATCTAGAATTGACTATGTTCTCCATCTTATGAGTGTTTGACTTGTCAGAATTTAAAATAAAAGTGTGTAGAAATGGACAACTGGGTGACTCAGTTGGTTAAACATCTGCCTTCCACTCCAGTCATGGTCCCAGGATCCTGGGATTGAGGCCTGCATTGGGCTACTTGCTCTGCAGGAACCTCGCTTCTCCCTCTGCCTGTTTCTCCCTCTGCTTATGCTCTCTCTGACAAGTAATAAAGAAAAATCTTTAAAAAGTTGTGTTACAAAAAGTCAAGTGCCTAAGTTTATGAGTAGAATAAAATTTTTATCTTTTATTTGTGTTGTACTATACAGTTTTTAAAAGCAGTTCCAGGGGCGCCTGGGTGGCTCAGTGGGTTAAGCCACTGCCTTCGGCTCAGGTCATGATCTCAGGGTCCTGGGATCAAGTCCTGCATCGGGCTCTCTGCTCCGCAGGGAGCCTGCTTCCCTCTCTCTCTGCCTGCCTCTCCATCTACTTGTGATTTCTCTCTGTCAAATAAATAAATAAAATCTTTAAAAAAAAAAAAAAGCAGTTCCAAAATCTTCATTATATTTTTGGAACCTCATAACAACCATGTGAGATAGGCAGTGCAGGTATGTTTTTTATAGGCAATGCTAGTTTTGTTTCTTTGGTTGTTTGTTGTTGTTGTTTTAAAGATAGTACAGCTAAAGCCCAGGGAACGCTAAAGGAATTTAGTAGTAAGTGCTTGTAATAGGACTAGAAAGTAATTCTTCTGACTTATGATTCAGTATGCTTCCTAATATTATTTATGTTTTTTAATTAAAGTAAATAATCTCCATTACCAATATTTTCATGTTTCAACTACACAGATTTCTATAGATAACTGCATTAATAGGAATGGTTCATAAATCTCTATAATTCAAAACTGAATGACGATGACCTATCATGTAGAAGCTACAACTTTTTTTAAAAAGATTGATTGCTTGCTTTGAGAGAGAGAGAGAGAGAGCATGTACTCATGGGCAAGGAGTAGAGTCAGAGAGAGGAAGAGAGGGAGAATCTCAAACAGATCCCCGCTGAGCATGGAGCCCAACATGGGGCTCCATCTCATGACCTGGAGGTTGTGACCTGAGCCTAAATCAACAGTTGGATTCTTAACTGACTGAGCCACCCAGGTGCCCCAGAAGCTACTAATTTTACTGAAGAGCTATCATCTGTATGTTTTCTTTTATGGGACCCAAAATGCCAAGTAATCTTGAATAATCATTATATGGTTTTCCATGTTAGATGCAACATATACAGAAATTTGGATCACTAGGGTGAGGTTATTTTGAAAATGAAAGGAGAAAGAAAATGAAAAACAGAGTTTTAGTAAACTATGGTGTAGCAAAAACTACAGCAATGACTTATCAGTTCTATCCAAGAAGGTCAAGAAGACAACAGGTAGAAACCAAAGTAAACAAGCCTACAGATCCTCTACTTCACTTAGGAATACCCACTTGAGAGTCAGCAAGAGTTATCTAGAGATTGTGCGGTTTATTGTTAGTTGATTAAAAAGAAAAGGTGCTACTCTCTTTTGGTTTTTAGGAGGCCAGTGAAAATTAAACATTTCCATGCCGGGTACCAGGGAATTGAACTGTAACATGGGGGTGGACACCTGGTATAAAGGGGGAAGTGAGAAGAGGACTTTGAGCTATTGTTGTTAGAAAGGTATAAGTAAATATGATACAGAGTGTAAGATTTAAAGAACAAAAGGTTCACTTTGGGATCAATAAATAAGATCAATGACAAGAAAAAGGAGAAATTCACCTCCTATGTGATCTCATAGCATAATGGATTTCTCATTACCTCTTCATACTTGTCTGCCATTCTGAACATATTGGAAAATCTGTGACGTCATGAAACATGTCCATATTGTTCTCTTCTCTATCTTTAATGTTTTGTATGGTGCCACACATACAGTAAGATTTCAAATGTATCTGTTAATGGAAAGAAGGGAGGGGGAAAAAGATACAGGGCAGAGTGATGTAAAAGGGGAAAAAAGAATGAATGGTGAGAGAGACCTAGAAAAGAAACAAATTTACCAGGGCGCCTGGGTGGCTCAGTGGGTTAAAGCTTCTGTCTTCGGTTCAGGTCATGATTCCAGGGTCCTGGGATTGAGCCCCGCATTGGACTCTCTGCTTGGCGGGGAGCCTGCTTCCTCTTCTCTCTGCCTGCCTCTCTGCGTACTTTGTGATCTCTCTCTGTCAAATAAATAAATGAAATCTAAAAAAAAAAAAGAGAGAGAGAGACAAATTTACCTGAGACTGGTATTGCTATACTTAATTGTATTTATGCAATATACCTGCATAAGTGTTTACTCTTTCTGATTGGAATGTAGACCAAAGAACATTAAAATATTGTGCCAGGTGTACTTGTATGCATGTATGATTCAATAAAGAGTAAAAATGTGCCTTTGAAAAAAATCATATAAAATATATTGAAATTACAGACTCATAGGCACAATTTCTTTTAATGAATTGTCCCTGCAATAACTTAAACTTGAAGTTTTTTTCCTGTAATAATATGTTAATACCTGCTCTAAAAATATGCCACAAGTTTCCTATAGACTTCTCATTCTATATTCAGAAATAAGCTTAACATTCCAAAATATAAAGCCAGTTCTGCTCTTCTGTCTGCCAATGACTACAGAGAACTTTCTAGGGTCTTTCACTTTTTCTCCCTCATGTGCTTTCAGATACACTGAAACCCAAATGGAAATACTGTGCCTAATCTATTTCTCTTTGCTTCTGTAGTTCCATTGGTAAGGTTGTTTTCATCTATCAGGTATTTCACAACTTTTACTTTGGAACTGAGAAGCTGCTTGTATATAAGATATGAGATCAAAAGTAAAGTTTGGAGTAAGTAGCTAGTGCTTTTAAATCATAGCAACACCCAGGAGAACTAGGAAGTCAAGACATGTTGGTTTCTCAGCTCCTTGGTCCAAGAGGAACATTGATTTGACTTATAGGGACCTAAGCTGAAGAACATTGGAAGTGATTCTTTTTCCCCCTTCTGTGATATTAAGATTCAAATGTGCTGAACCATGAGAGACTATGGACTCTGAAAAATAATCTGAGGGTTTTGAAGGGGAGGGGGGTGGGAGGTCGGGGTACCAGGTGGTGGGTATTATAGAGGGCACAGATTGCATGGAGCACTGGGTGTGGTGAAAAAATAATGAATACTGTTATGCTGAAAATAAAAAATAAATAAATAAATAAAAAATAAAACAATAAAATGTGCTGATTTCCAGAAGCCATTTCATACAATGTATGCTAAGTTATCGTATAAAATTCCAACATTTACAAACTCAGATTCTTTCACTAATCCTTTTAAAGCTTGTTATTTCCTCATGGGATTTAATAATTATGTTTTTTAAAAGACACCCGCTATAAATAGTTAGTTTCATGAGTATACTCAAACTATAAGCATTTAAAAAACTGTTGTTACAGAGCATTATATATATATATATATTTCAATTTATTTATTTTCAGAAAAACAGTGTTCATTATTTTTTCACCACACCCAGTGCTCCATGCAATCTGTGCCCTCTATAATACCCACCACCTGGTACCCCTACCTCCCAAACCCCCGCCACTTCAAACCCCTCAGATTGTTTTTCAGAGTCCATAATCTCTTATGATTCAATTTACCCCTTCCAATTTACCCCAACTCCCTTCTCCTCTCTAACACCCCTTGTCCTCCATGATATTTGTTATGCTCCACAAATAAGTGAAACCATATGATAATTGACTCTCTCTGCTTGACTGATTTCATTATATTTTTTAAAGATATTATTTACTTATTTGAGATAGTGAGATAGAGATAGAGAGGGAGAGAAAATGAGCAGAGAAGGAAGGACAGAGGGAGAAGCAGACTCCCACTGAGCAGGGCTGGATTCTAGGATCCTGAGACCAGAACCTGAGCCAAAAGGAGCCACTCAACTGACTAAGCCACCCAGGCGCCCCCATCTCAACGTTATAGTTTGTTTTCTTTAGAAAATATCAAACATATGCAAAAGTAGAGGGAATAGTATTCCAGTCACCTAAACCCCCAAAGCTTCAATAGCCCTCTTGGTTCACCTATACTTCCATTCACTCTACTTTGTTTTGCCCTGAGATCATCAAAACGTTAAATGAAGTGTGCCCAATTACTTTGAAATTATATTCCCCAAAGATGATTCTTTAAAGCCATGGTAACAAAATATATAATGTAACAAATTATTTGTACCTATACCATAGATCTATATTAAGGTGATTACATTGCAGCAATAAGTTATAGATTTTAATGTAGCATTTGTTTAAATACATTGAAATTGACATATGGAAATATTATATATACAAATTCACAAGAAAGTAATCCTGTTTTTAGGTCTCAACTTTTTCTTTAAGTTCAACTGATTCTCAGTGCCTTCTTTTGATGTAAAAATAATTAAGCCTTTTAAAATTATGTCTTTTATGAGACTGATGTGCTGCCTACTGTGCTAAGGAGGCACCTCATGTCTTTTAAAATATATTAAATAGCTTACTCAAAGACATGGACATAGTCAAAAACAGAAACATAATTGATATTAAAGAGCTTCCAAACTCTAACACTCGAGTCAGACCACTGTAATAGCTTCTTTGTCATTACAGTTATCAGAAAATGTGTCTGATGACTTTCTGTTTTGATATTCCAAGGACTAACTTATTATTTACTCTATATACATATCATGTGAGAATACTATTTTTAACAATATCTCATCAATTATTTGGAAATAAGAAGCATATACTATAATAGAAAGTTGTAAAAAAACAATATTTGTAGAAACCAATTATAGAAGAAGAAAAACAACATTGTTTCATTATGCAGTCATGTTAAAGTACTCTAGTAAAATTCACTAGATATATAATATATTTTATTTAGGTTCTATGATAAATACTCTAGAAAGATTAAGAGGTATTTTTTGTAAAGTTAATGACAAATTAGCTAAGTTCCTAATCAAAGAAAGAACAATTTAAAAGCACGTGGTATATTTAAGGCCAACAAGAAGATTTTATCTCTACAATATATTATCATAAATCATGGTGAAGATTTCTTCATAATGGTATTAACTGCTAAGGACATATGTACACTGACCTAAAATGGAAGTAAATCTTTCTGTTTGAGTTATATTTTAAAGTATTAATAACATGAATTTATTTATATTTCATTTCCAAGTTGCAAGAACGCACTGTAGCTAAAGTATTACATAAAATCATATGGACCACTTTGCTACTAAAAGGCACAATTGAACATCTTTTATAAAAGTATGAAAAGTAAAAATAAAAGTGGATTTAGAAGTACAGTAAATACATGCAAAGATATTAAGAGTGTTGTTTAGTAAACACTTCAGTTTAAAATAAATTCTATAGGAGCATTATCAATAATAACCAAATTATGCAAAGAGCCCAAATGTTCATCAGCAGATGAATGGATAAAGGATGTGGATATACATATATATGTATATATACATGTATATATGCATATACATATATAATGGATGTGGTATATACATATATTACTTAGCCATAAAAAATAAAATCTTGTCATTTGCAATGACATGGATGGAGCTAGAAAGTATTATGCTAAGCAAAATAAGTTAGTCATAAAAACAAATACTGTATGATTTCACTCATATGTGGAATTTAATAAAAAAATGATTATAGGGGAAAAAAGAGAGGCAAACCAAGAAATAGACTCCTAACTATAGAGAACAAACTGGTGGTTACCAGAGAGGTGGTAGGTAGGGGGATGGGTTAAATAGGTGATGAGTATTAAGGAGAGCACTTGTGATGAGCACTGAGTGTTGCATGTAAGTGTTGAATCACTAAATAGTACAACTGAAACTAATATTATACAGTATGTTAACTAAGTGGAATATAAATAAAAACTTCCAAAAAATAAGTGTTCTAGTTAAGATAGAAATGTATCATCAGGATCTCAGCCAAGGTATAAAGATGGACTTTCTTTCTGAAACTTCTTGATGTACCCTCTCTCCTATTACCAACCTTCTGTACCTGCTTGCTGCCCTGAGATCCTTCTATCAGAGAAAAATGCCACTAATGTGATATTGATTTAATAGATTAACCCTCCAGGGGCATTTGCATTTTAAAGGCCACCATAGAAAGGCCATATTTAACCCAAAGGAGCCCTGGCAAATATGCTCAAGTTTAGTATATATTCCTGTCAGTGAAAGATTTACTATAATTTTCTGTTTTGTGCTTTTAAAGTATAGGAATTATCATTTTGTTTTCACTTTAGTTTCTCAGGGCCACACACTGCGAGCACCACACTTACATGAGGGTTACAGATCATTAACTTAAAACTGTCACTTCCACATGATATTCTTTGAAATATCTTCTACATTTGCTGGACTGTGAGCTCCTTGAGATATGAGACTCTGCCTTATTCATTTTGGCCTTAGTAGTTTGTGGTGCAGCCTGGCAAATAAAAAATAATAAATGCTTATTAAATGAACAAATGCATAAACAAGTAGAAACTTGTCTATGTACCATATGGATCCTCAATATGATCTCACACAAAACAGTTTACCATAAATAAATCATTAAAATACCTAACATATATCAATTTTATGTATTAACTATCAAGCCTGCTACAATTAATTCTATGCATGTGTAACTTGCATATGTGGACATCTCCCTGTGAAATAACAAGACATACATATATATTGGTCTCTGTTCCTGGTTCCTGGCACAGAGCACCTAAAACATTTATGACTTTCTAAGTGAAAAAAGCACTAGGAACATCTCTTGTTCTAATCTGGCCTCTGACCCTGGTTCTTGACACAGAGCTAACTTCCTAGGAATTTCCTGGGTGATAGAAGTTTTCTTTTGTTCTAATGAAATAACTCTTGGTGGGCTCCTGGATAGGATCTTGCCACCAGAAAGACCAAGCCATGAGTCTAAGTAGGTAATATCAGAACTGAATTGAATTGTAGGATACCCAGCTGGTATCAGAAAATTTGTCTGTGTGGAAGTGAACCCAGAAACTTGCTGTCAAAAATGTTGTTAAGTGTGGAAGTACTGTGAGAATAAGGGAAAACAGGAATTTTTTCCTAGATATTACCCCACTAGTGAATATGTTCTTTTAGAACAGAGAACATGTCATATTCATCTTTATAATTCACAAGCATGGGACCTGACACATAGTATGTATTCAATTCATTTTTCCCAAATAAATGGTTGATGGAGCATATAGATAAATTAAAAGCTGGGATATAATTTATATTTAATTCATGAAGATTTCTTTTTCTGTTTCAAATAACATTTTTCTTCATAACCTTAGAAAGCCTGATACTACTGTTAGGGACTATTAGTTGATTTGAAAATTTATATTCAAATGATAGTAATCAAGTCTTGTGTAAACCATAGATGTGAAGGAAAGGGAACAAGGCAGAGGTGGTATTTCTCCCACCCCTTAAAATCTTTTATTTCACTTAGTTTCATATTCTCACCAATTATTCAGATGTCATAGAATTATGTGAGGTTGATGATACTTTAAAAAATACAAAATACAAGGTGAATTATACACCTAAGAGGCAAAAACCTCTAGTAGGTACCCTATTATTTCATAAAAAGAATATGAACTAATAATGCAATTCCATGTGATAAAAAATGTGGTGATCCTGATATGCATTAACAGAAGCCAAAATATTTTTTATATTTATTTCTGCTTATGTCTATTTACCTATAACTTCTAATCACTTCCAATTATCTTGTGATCTATATTCTAATATTACTGTCATTTCATTGGTGAACAAATTAAGACTAATCATGTTGGGGCACCTGGGTGGCTCAGTGGGTTAAAACTCTGCCTTTGGCTCAGGTCATGGTCTCAGGGTCCTGGGATCGAGCCCCACATTGGGCTCTCTGCTCAGCAGGGTGCCTCCTTTCCCCTCTCTCTCTGCCTGCCTCTCTGCCTACTTGTGATCTCTCTCTCTGTTAAATAAATATATAAAATCTTAAAAAAAACCTAATCATGTTAAAGCAACTTGCTCAAGTCACACAGGTATAAAGTTCATTGTTTGCCAGATTATGCTGCCTCTGGAATAGCCCATGAGTCTACACAATGTTCTCCTGTACAAAACATACTCATTGCCTAAATCTGTCTGCTTTAGTTCATGCTATTTCTCCTGCTTAGAATGACATTCCTACTCCATCTTCATATGTCCAACCTGTATGTTTTTCAAAGATGAGTCCATGTGCATTTTAACCTTAGAGATTTTCCAATAATTCTCACTGTGTCCCTTAGTGTAATAGGCAGCATTCTAAATATGGAGACCCCAGATGCCTAAGCCCTGGTTATTCAATCAAACATTAATCTACATTATTTTCTGAATAGATTTTACAGATGTAATTAAAATTCCAAGTAAATTGATTTTAAGATAAGAAGATGAACTCTGCGGGCCTGACCCAATCTAATGAACCCTTTAGAAGCAGATAATTTTCACAGAAAACAGATTCAAAGCACAAGGGGATTTGGTGTATCATTCCTGTCTTGAAGCTGGATGAAACCCCCCAAAATGCTGACAATATCTAGGGGCTGAGAGCAGTTTCCAGTTGATAACCATCAAAGAAAAAGAAACCTCTGCCTTATAACCAAAAGGAGCAGAATTCATACAACAACATAAATAAGATTGGATGCAGATTCTTCCCTGGAGCCTCCAGATAACAGCCCAACCTAACTGACACCTTCAATTCTGCTTTGTAAGACCAAGAACAGAAAAGCCAGGTGAGTCTTCCTGTATTTTTGACTTACAGTACTACTAGATAGTAAATTTGTATTGTTTTAAGCCATTATATTTGCAGCATTTTGTTACACAGTAATACTATAGTTTGGTGCTTGATTCAAATTAACACATGAGTATATTACATTATTTACACAATATATGTGAAAATATTTAAATATTGGTAATTTTGAATCTTTTTCTACATGGCTGTCTTATCTCCTAAATATGGTTTAAGCTGTTTTATAGCACGGACCACGCATTATAATGAAAAAAATATTAAAACCTTTACCACTGAGATAAGCAGATCATTGACACTCCATAAATAATTGATAAAGTGAACATAATATGAACAGACTGTCCAACTCATAAGCCTTGGCTTTCATTCTTGAAATAGCATAAGAGAAGCTGCTGGGATTCTTAGCTCTTTGTCATGAAACTATTTTTGTAAAGATGCAGGTAGCTTAATTTGAAAGGCCGCGTTTCAATAGCTAATATTCTCAATAGTAAGAAATATATGTGCTTTACTAAAGAATTAATATGTGTTAGTTTAACATAATGCTATAATTAAGGTTCACATGGATGCTGTAGATGTTATTATTGTGCTTGTTGCCAAGGCAACCATATGTACTATGTTCAAAAAGGTTGACTTTTTTTTTTCTTCTCCTAAGTGAGAAAGAACAAAAAAAGGGGAGGTGAACCATGAGAGACTATGGACTCTGAAAAACAATCTGAGGGGTTTGAAGTGGTGGGGGGTGGGAGGTTGGAGGAACCAGGTGGTGGGTATTAGAGAGGGCACAGATTGCATGGAGCACTGGGTGTGGTGCAAAAATAATGAATGCTGTTATGCTGAAAATAAATTAAAAAATAAAAGCTTACTTAAAACCTATTTAGAAAGGAACAACCTGGCATTTTTAAAAGCTGGTGTTTTACTTCATCTTATCAAAAGACATTCCCCCCAAAAATGTCAAGTCTAAAAGCACCAGCTTTTTAATCAATACATTTATTTATTTTTCAAGGATCACTTTTTTTGTGTGTGTGAGCTTTAGCACTCCAATTTTATACCTTTACCTCATCCTCCACACTAGAGCAAACTCCACATTCATACACATATCCATCTGAATACATAACAGGCATTTCCATATTATGTCATTGCTGTTACACAGTCATATTCTAAGAATGAACTCTCTATATTCTAGTGACTATATTTACTCCTTTCAATAAATCAAATAAAACATTGTTTGGAAATTTGGGCATTTTTTCATATTGCTATAGTTATCTTGGGTCATTGACAAATAATGTGGTTTATTCCCATTATCAAACATTTAAGCAATGAATGTATTAAGGAGAAGGCAACAGGCTTGTATAAGGAGAAATCAAGCATGACTCAAGTACTGTAATTACTCTAGGGGGAAAATATGCATGCAGATAAAAGGAGTCTGATAGCTATAATCTATTTTGATTCCTCCAAAAATCTTTAGACTAGATTCTACATCTTCAAAGACTGTTGAAAAATAAAGTGAAACAAACAATAAACAAAAGCATACCACTACGGAAAATCATCAAATCACAAAGGAAGAGAACAGAAGAAGAAGAAAGGAACAAAATAATTATAAAATAGCCAGAAGACAATGAATACAATGAGATTAAATTCATAAACAAAAACAACAACAAACAACCTTCATCCCCAAATAGAAAATTGGGTTTTATTTAAGAAACAAATAGGCATTTCTAAAATAAAAATAAAAAAAAAAAACAGCAGGGTTCCCTTTGATCTGGGTAGTTAACATTTTACAAATGATCCTGAGGTAGGACTTAGTAAAGTCTTCAAGCCGGCAGATATCTTTAAGCACTTTTGGGTGGTTAAATGGTCAAGGAATCTAGGAAGACCTAGGAAGGCGTTGTGGATGGGCAAAGTGACAATGTTTGTTTATGAATATGTTGAGGAAAATAGTATCTAAATTGTACCCAAAGAAAACTCAAGATATCATCTTGGATTCAACAGAAACTGTTTCCCAGAGATATCTGCTCAGTGTGTTGTGGAGGGGAGAAAGAAGAGAGAGAAAGAGAGAGAGAGAGAGAGAGAGAGAAGAAGAAGAAGAAGGAGGAGGAGGAGGAGGAAGAGAAAGAGGAGGAGGAAGTGGAGTGGGGAGGAGGAGGAAAAGGAAAAGAAGAAGGAGAAGAAGGAAAGGCAAAATAATAATAATAATAATTGGTGTATTTCATTAGAAGAGGAATGAGATAAAAAATGGCAAACATTCTCCCCTTGGAGATTATTGTTGCAATTCTGATCAGTAAACTAAAGTTTGTAAGCAAAGGAATAAAAGAAATAGATCAAGAACATGGGCAGATTGTTTCCAAAAATGAAGATTGATGGGAGATAATGACTAAGATGAAGACATAATTTACTTTGTTTACTTTTTTTAATTTTAATTTAATGAATCCCTGAATACGAGAATGAAACAGATAAAATTTGAGAAATATTCAACAACAACAACAACAAAATGAAGACCTACATCCTGCAGTGAAGAATAGATCTATGGAAGCTCTTATGACAGCTTTTTTTTTTTTAATTTCATCTCTTTCTTAAGAAATAGACTTTTATTTCTAACTACTTATTTGATACCTCTGTTCGAATCTTACACAGATACATTGAAGTTAACATCTATAAAAACATATCCTTTTCTGACCTCATGCTTGCTTTTCTCTCCTTGTGTGCCCTTCTTGCTGAGTAACATCTCATGGTCCTTTTTAGTGCCTTCTTTTCCCAAAACCCCTCTGCTTTTGGTACAGCCAAGCATTATCAAATCTTGAAAGTTTGATAGCCAAAATATTCCCCAAATCTAAGCCCACTTCTCCATTCTTATTACCACCACCTTGGCCCAACCCCTAATCATAGTTTGCCTGGACTATGTTAGGAACTTCCTAAACTATTTTAATCTGTTTCTACTCTTTCATTTCTCCTCTTTCCAAATCAGCCAGCATCTAGTTTTGTGACTTATCTTCAAAATTCATGTTTAGTCATGTGATTCTCTTACAAAATAATTTTCAAAGGCTTGATACTACACATAGAATAACTTCCAAACTACTTACTCTGCCATTTAAGCTCTAACAATCTGGTCCCAATCACTTTATCTTCCATCTAACCACTATTTTGCATTCCAGGGTCCCTAAGCTCCAGGTACAGACTACTTGCAATTTCCAACATATTCCATGAACTTGCATGTTCAATTTTCTATTATAGCATTCTACCCCTTCTTATTATACTTAATTGTTCCTCAAAAGCTTATGTGTACCCTGAGAGTGAATATCTTCTGTTATATACTTATAAAGGTAAAAAAGGTAACTACATAAACATTGAATGAATGAATGAATGAATGATTGAACAAACAAATGATCAGAGACCATGTAGGTTTGAAATATGAATAGTTTTCATATATTTTGATAAGTGCATAAGTGGAAGAGTGATAAAAGATGAAATATGATATCTTATTAAAAATAAGATGTATTAGTACTCCAATAGAAGTTGTACCCTTACTATCTTATAGAAGCAGTGAAAGAATCTGTATCAGTTTGTACTGGTTCATAGCAGTAATTTAAAAATAAATAAATAATATAATATAATATAATATAATATATAATTTATTTTCAGTGTAACAGAATTCATTGGTTTTGAACCACACCCAGTGCTCCATGCAATATGTGTCCTCCTCAATACCCATCACCTGGCTCCCCCAGCCTCCCAGCACCCACCACTTCTGATCATTATTCAGAATCCATAGTCTCTCATGGTTCACCTCCCCCTCCAATTTCCCTCAATTCCCTCCTCTTCTCCATCTCCCTATGTCCTTCATGGTATTTGTTATGCTCCCCAAATAAGTGAAACCATATGATAATGGACTCTCTCTGCTTGACTTATTTCACTCAGCATAATCTCTCCCAGTCCTGTCCATGTTGCTACAAAAGTTGGGTATTCATCCTTTCTGATGGAGGCATAATACTCCATAGTGTATATGGACCACATCTTCTTTAGCCATTCATCCGTTGAAGGGCATCTTTGTTATTTCCATAGTTTGTCAACTGTGGGCATTGCTGCTATAAATATTGGGGTACACATGGCCTTTCTTTTACTACATCTGGTATCTTTGGGATAAATACCAAGTAGTGCAATTGCAGGGTTATAGGGAAGCTGTATTTTTAATTTCTTGAGGAATCTCCACACTGTTCTCCAAAGTGGCTGCACCAACTTGCATTCCCACCAACAGTGGAAGAGGGTTCCCCTTTCTCCACATCCTCTCCAACACACATTGTTTCCTGTCTTGCTAATTTTGGCCATTCTAACTGGCATAAGGTTATATCTCAATGTGGTTGTAATTTGAATCTCCCTGATGGCTAATGATGATAAGCATTTTTTCATGTGTTTGATAGCCATTTGTATGTCTTCATTGGAGAAGTCTTTGTTCATGTCTTCTGCCCATTTTTTGATATGATTATCTGTTTTGTGTGTGTTGAGTTTGAGGAGTTCTTCATAGATCCTCGATATCAACCTTTTGTCTGTATTGTCATTTGCAAATACCTTCTCCCATTCCGTGGGTTGTCTTTTTGTTTTCTTGACTGTTTCCTTTGCTGTGCAGAAGCTTTTGATCTTGATAAAGTCCCAAAAGTTCATTTTCACTTTTGTTTCCTTTGCCTTTGGAGACATATCTTGAAAGAAGATGCTGTGGCTGATATTGAAAAGGGTACTGCCTATGTTCTCCTCTAGGATTCTGATGGATTCCTGTCTCACGTTGAGGTCTTTTATTCATTTTGAGTTTATCTTTGTTTATGGTGTAAGAGAATGGTCGAGTTTCATTCTTCTACATATAGCTGTCCTGTTTTCCCAGCACCATTTATTGAAGATACTGTCTTTTTTCCACTGTATATTTTTTCCTGTTTTGTCGAAGATTATTTGACTATAGAGTTGGGTCCATATCTGGGCTCTCTACTCTGTTCCACTGGTCTATGTGTCCATTTTTATGCCAGTACTATGCTGTCTTGGTGATCACATCTTTGTAGCAAAGCTTGAAATCAGGTAACATGATGCCGCCAGTTTTACTTTTGTTTTTCAACATTTCCTTAGCAATTTGTGGTCTCTTCTGATTCCATACAAATTTTTGGACTATTTGCTCCATATCTTTGAAAAATACTGCTGGAATTTTTATCAGAATGGCATTAAAAGTATAGATTTCTCTAGGCAGTATAGACATTTTAACAATGTTTTTTCTTCCCATCCAAGATCATGGAATGGTCTTCCATCTTTTTGTGTCTTTTCGATTTCTTTCATGAGTGTTCTATAGTTCCTCAAGTACAGATCCTTTACCTCTTTGGTTAGGTTTATTCTCAGTTATCTTATGGTTCTTGGTGCTATAGTAAATGGAAATGATTCTCTGATTTCCCTTTCTGTATTTTCATTGTTAGTGTATAAGAAAGCCACTGATTAGGGCACCTGGGTGGCTCAGTGGGTTAAGCTTCTGCCTTCGGCTTAGGACATGATCTCAGAGTCCTGGGATCAAGCCCCACATTGGGCTCCCTGCTCATCGGGGAGCCTGCTTCCCCCCTCTCTGCTTGCCTCTCTGCCTACTTGTGATCTTGATCTCTCTCTCTGTCAAATAAATAAATAAAATAAAATAAATTTAAAAAGAAAGCCACTGATTTCAACACATTGCCTTTTATATCCTGCCACATTACTGAATAGTTGAATGAGTTCTAGTAGTTCGGGGGTGAAGTCATTTGGGTTTTCCATAGAAAGAATCATGTCATCTGCATAGAGAGAGAGTTTGAATTCTTCATTGCCAATTTGGATACATTTTCTTTCTCTTTGTTGTCTGGTTGCTGTTGCTAGGATTTCTAATACTATGTTGAACAAAAGTGGTGAGAATGCGCAACCTTGTCATGTTCCTGATCTCAATGGGAAGGCTGCGAGATTTTCCCCATTGAGGATGATATTTGCTGTGGGTCTTTCATAGATAGATTTTATGAAGTTCAGGAATGTTCCCTCTATCCCTATACTTTGAAGTGTTTTATTCAGGAACGGATGCTGGATTTTGTCAAAAGCTTTTTCTGCATCAATTGAGAAGACCATGGGGTTCTTCTCTCTTCTCTTATTGGTTTGTTCTAACACATTGATTGATTTGCAGATGTTGAACCATCCTTGTAACCCAGGGATGAATCCCATCTGGTCATGGTGGATAATCTTTTTAATGTGCTGTTGGATCCTATTTTCTAGGATCTTGTTGAGAATCTTAGCATCCATATTCATCAGGGATATTGGTCTGAAATTGTCCTTTTAGGGTGGGGCCTTTGCCTGGTTTGGGGATCAGGGTAATGCTGACTTCAGAAAAGGAGTCTGGAACTTTTTCTTCTGCTTCAATTTTTTGAAACAGCTTCAGGAGAATAGATGCTATTTCTTCTTTGAAAGTCTGGTAGAATTCCCCAGCGAATCCCTCAGGTCGTTGGCTCTTGTTTTTTGGAGGTTTTTGATCACTGCTTCAAACTCGTTACTAGATATTGGTCTATTCAGGTTGTCAATTTCTTCCTGGCTCAATTTTGGGAGTTTATAGTTTTCCAGGAATGCATCCATTTCATCTAGTTTGCTTAACTTATTGTCATATAACTGTTGATAATAACTTCTGATGATTGTTTCTTCTTCCTTGGTGATAATTGTGATCTCTCCTTTTCATTCATAATTTTATTAATTTGAACTTTCACTTTTCTCTTTTGGATTAGTTGGGCTAATGGTTTATGATCTTATTTATTCTTTCAATACTTCTAGTATCAGCTTCTAGTTTCATTGGTACACTTTATTGTATTTCTAGTTTCTATCTCATTGATCTCTGCTCTAATCTTGATTATTCCCCCTCTCATGTGTGGAGTTGGTTTGATTTGTTGTTGATTCTACAGTTCTTCAAGGTGTAGAGACAGCTGCTGTGTTGTGGATTTTTCAACATTTTTTGAGGGAGGCTTGGATGGCTATGTTTTTCCCCCTTAGGATCACCTTTGCTGTATCCCATAGGTTTTCGACCAAAGTGTCTTCATTCTCATTGGTTTCCATGAATTGTTTCAGTTCTTCTTTGATCTTCTGGTTGATCCAAGCATTATTAAGCAAGGTGGTCTTTAGCTTCCAGTTGTTTGAGTTCCTTCCAAAGTTTTCCTTGTGATTGAGCTCCATTTTCAAAGCATTATGATCTGAGAATATGCAGGGAATCATCTCAGTCTTTTGGTAATGGTTGAGACCTGTTTTGTGACTCAGTATGTGGTCTATTCTGGAGAGGTTCCATGTGCTCTTGAGAAGAATGAGTATTCTGTTGTTTTAAGGTGGAATGTTCTGTATATATCTATGAGGTCCATCTGGTTTATTATGTCATTCAATCTCTTCTTTCTTTATTGATTTTCTGCTTGGGTGATCAGTCTATTATTGTGAGAGGCATACTAAGTTATCCTACTATTAAGGTATTCATTTCAATATGACTCTTTATCTTGATTAACAGTTTTTTTTTTTTATGTAATTAGCTACTCCCATATTGGGGGCATAGGTATTTACAATTGTTAGATCGTCTTGGTGGATAGTCCCTTTAAGAATGATGCAGTGTCCTTCTGGATCTCTGACTACAGTCTTTAGTTTAAAATCCAATTTATCTGATATGAGAATTGCTACCCTGGTCTTCTTTTGAGGCCCATTGGCATGAAAGATGCTTCTCCATCCCTTCACTTTCAGTCTGGGTGTATCCTTAGGTTCAAAATGGGTCTCTAATAGACAACATATGGATGGGTCCTGTCGTTTTATCCAATCTGCAACCCTGTGTTGCTTTATGGGTGCATTTATTCCATCATGTTGACAGTGATTATTGATAGATATGTTTTTATTGACGTGTCATCTTTGAAGTTTTTTTTTTTTTCTTAGATTGTCTCTATATTTCTGTTCAATGATATTCTTAGGATTTTTCCTCTTTTCTAGATACCCCCTTAGGGGCGCCTGAGTGGCTCAGTGGGTTAAAGCCTCTGCCTTCAGCTCAGGTCATGACCTTAGTGTCCTGGGATCCAGCCCTGCATCAGGCTCTCTGCTTGGTGGGGAGCCTGCTTCCTCCTCTCACTGTTTGCCTCTCTGCCTACTTGTGATCTCTGTCTGTCAAATAAATAAAATCTTAAAAAAAAAAAACAAAAAAAAAAACACCTTAATATTTCCTGTAGTGTTGACTTGGTGGTTGCATACTCTTTTATGCCTTGCCGGTCTTGGAAACTCTTTATCTATCCATCTGTTTTGAATGTCAGTCTTGCTGGATAAAATATTCTTGGCTGCATGTTCTTCTCATTTAGTGACTTGAATATATCTTTCCAGCCCTTTCTGGCTTGCCAGGTTTCTGTGGACAGATCTGACGTTATTCTGATGGACTTTCCTCTGTATGTAAGGAGCTTCTTTGTCCTAGCTGCCTTCAAGAGGGCCTGCTTACAATTACAATTCTTCATTCTTACTATTAGGAGTCTCGAGGATTTTTGAGAATCTATAATCTGGGGGGAGATTGTTCTGCCTCTAGTACATGAATGCTGGTTCCATTCGTGAGAATGGGAACGTTTTCATGGGGAATTTGTTCCACTATATCTTCTAGACTTCTTTCTTTCTCCTCCCCTTCAGGGATTCCAATAATTCTGACATTGGAATGTTTCATGGCACCATTTATTTCCCTGATTCTGTTTTGTGGCTTCTAAGCTGTTTGTTCCAGGCTTCCTCCTGATTCTTGCTTTCATTCTGTTTGTCCTCCAGATCACTAATTCTATCTTCAGTCTCAGTTACTCTAGCTTTGAGAGAATTTAGATTAGATTGGAAATCATTGAGAGCATTGTGAACCTCATCCCTAGTGGCTCTCAGTTCTGCCCTAATCAATTCCATATTGTCATCCATGACTTTCTCCAACCTAGCCATTGCCTGGATAATTGTTGGCCTGAATTCCCTTTCTCACATATTGTTTATGATGATAGTCATTAGCTCTGTTGCAGAAGGCCCAGCCTCTGAATTTTTCTTCGGTTGGGCATTCCTCCTCCTAGTCACTTTGGTGAGAGATGGCTTAACGGATGTAGCTGGATGTATCAATGGTGGTACAGTCAAGGTGCACCCTGCAATGCTTCTGAGCAATCATGAGTCCCATCCCAAAAGAAAGAAAAGAGAAATAGAGAAAAAAGAAAAAGAAAGAGAGAGAGAGAGAAGATAAAAGAGAAGGCTCAGCCCTTCTGGGCCCCAAGATAAGATTTATGAAGTATACAAACAACTTATAAAAGTAGTTGACAAAGTAGTTGCATATATATATATATATATATTTATTTAATATATATATAAGCAAAAATGAAAAAAAAAACCATCAACAAGAACCCCAAGTATAAGATTTATATACTACCAGGACAAACACAAATAC
>NC_081575.1:48593508-48594085 GCF_022355385.1 Mustela nigripes | reverse complement strand
GGACTTGTTCCACTATATCTTCTAGACTTCTTTCTTTCTCCTCCCCTTCAGGGATTCCAATAATTCTGACATTGGAACACTTCATGGCATCATTTCTTTCCCTGATTCTGTTTTCGTGGTTTCTAAGCTGTTTGTTCCACACTTCCTCCTGATCCTTTCTCTCTATCTGTTTGTCTTCCAGATCACTAATTCTATCTTCTGTCTAAATTACCCTAGCTTTGAGAGAGTTTAGATTAGATTGGAACTCATTGAGAGCATTGTGAACCTCCTCCCTGGTAGCTTTAAGCTCTGCCCCAACATTGTGGACATCCTGTCTGGCCGCTTTCAGTTCAGCCATAATCAATTCTGTTTGGTCATCCATGGCTTTCTCCAACCTAGCTATTGACTGGATAATTGTTAGCCTGAATTCTCTTTCCGACATATTATCTATGTTGATAGCCATTAGCTCTGTTGCAGAAGGTCCATCCTCTGTATTTTTCTTCTGTTGGGCATTCTTCCTCCTAGTCATTTTGGTGGGAGATGACTGAACAGATGTAGCTGGATGTATCAACTGTGGTGCAGTCAAGGTGCACCCTAG
>NC_081575.1:48583801-48593408 GCF_022355385.1 Mustela nigripes | reverse complement strand
ATGACTGAACAGATGTAGCTGGATGTATCAACTGTGGTGCAGTCAAGGTGCACCCTGGAACACTTCTGAGCAATCAGGATTCCCCACCCAAATGAGAGACAAAAGAAAAGAAAAAGAAAAAGAAAAAAAGATGAAAAAAAAAGAGAGAGAGAGAGAGGAATGAAAGGGAAAATGAAAGAATAGGTTCAGCCCAGATGGGCCCCAAGGTAAGATTTATGAGGTAGACAAACAAAAAGAGATAAAAAGACTGATAGAAGTATATGACAAGAGAAATATATATATATATATATATATATATATGCAAATAAAGAACGAACCTCATCAAAAAGAACTCCAAGAGTAAAATTTATATGCTATCAGAACATAAACAAAAACACAGAAACACTGGTGGAAGAATATGGGAGAGTTCTTATAAATTCTCAGTGTGTGCGAGGAAGGGTGTTTTGATTCTTCCTGGATGTATCTTCATATCTTTGTTAAAGGACTCAACTTTCCTAAGATAAATGGGATTAAAAATTGGTTTACCTATAGGGGTAGTATTGATTGGGGAAAGGGGATTACTTTGAAGTTTAACTCTATATGAATATTAGAGGATAAAAATAAAAAGGAATACATTAGACTAAACTAAATTAAGATTAAAAAAAATTCAAAAAATAAAAATGCAAAAGAAAAACATAGGTGTATGTATCAAAAAGTTCAGGTTAGAAAGGTATTATGGAATTTGATGTACTGTACAGCTCACTGTGCTGGTAAATAGGTTAAAAACATCACCTATGTGTAAAAAAAAAAATGAACTGGAATAGTGGGAACGAGTGAACAATAGAAGTTTTCCTATGAAGTAGTGGTTGTTCTCTTGTAGTCCTTTTTTTCTCTCTCTCTCTCTCTCTTTTTTTTTTTTTTCTTTCTTGGTTTGTTTTCTGGGGGAGGGGCCTGTACATGGCTGTTTCTTGAGGATGTTACCTGTCTGGGATTCTAGAGAAATGCATTTTTCAAGTGGTGATCTGCTAAGTTGGGTGGTCATTATTGGAAAAGATGATATTTAGGAATTCTAATGGGGCACCTGGGTGGCTCAGTTGGTTAAGCACAAGACTCTTGATTTTGGCTCAAGTCATGACCTCAGGGTTGTTAGCTCAAGTTCCAGGTTGGCTCCACGCTGGGTGTGGAGTCTGCTTGAATTTCTCTCTCTCTCTTTTCCTCTGCCCCTAACCCTCTTCTCTCTCTGAAATAATAATAATAATAAACAATAATAAAGAAGACAAGAAGAAGAAGAAGAAGAAATTCACAATGGGAAAAATTAAATTCCCTTAAAAATATTTGAATAGGGGCACCTGGGTGGCTCAGTGTGTTGAGGCCTCTGCCTTCAGCTCAGGTCATGATCCCCGGGTGCTGGGATCGAGCCCCACATCAGGGTCTCTGCTCAGCGGGGAGCCTGCTTTCACCTCTGTCTCTGTCTGCCTACCTCTCTGCCTACTTGTGATCTCTGCCTGTCAAATAAATAAATAAATAATATCTTAAAAAATATTTGAATAGCAGGAGAGATATTAAATGGGTAAATTAAAGAAAGGGAGATAAATATACTAAAAATATAAAAGCAAGGTAAAATCAGACATTTATGAATGTAAACTAAAAATCTCAGAGTTTGGAGATATCCTTTTCTGTCTAATCAATTGTTTTGCCTATCTCTTTACCCGAGGGTTTGGGATGTGCCATTCAAATAGCAGAGCATTTTCTTTTCTTTTATTTGAAATTATTATAATACTTGAAAATAAACTGTTTACAGCCTCAATGTCTAATAGACTCTATTACCAAGGCAGGGACTTAATTCCTTCTTCTCTATCTCTGTGTCATTTCTCTCATCCAACTCCATGTGCCAGGCAATCTTAGACATCCATTAACCACAAAATATGTCTTACCCAAATGTGAATTGGGTCAAGGCATGGTTCATTACTCATTTTGAAAAGCTACTGTAAAATGTACAAAACCTAATTTTGTTGCCACCTAGATTATTACAAAAAAATAATTAAATGCTGAGACTAGGGGATAAATGTGCCTTTTGAAGGAAGAAACACCTGTGCCAGATAGGCTGTGACTCACACCAGGATGAGACAATAGCAAGATATTTGCCTGATGGGAGTTTGCATTATTTGTGTTTTCTGATATTTTCAATAAACTGCATCTTACTTCTAATTATTTGTGAGAAATGAAATGAATTTTTGAAATCCCTCCAGCTTTTAAAATCAAACCTGATATATGAAGCTATTTGTGCAAAATATCTTTTTCAACTCATGTAGCCTTAAAATATTCCAATTCCAAACCACAGAAGATTCAAATAGAACTGTCAAATCTCACTTATTCTTTCTGCTACTCTGTATGCTCTGCAAGCACAGCCTTTGAATCCAATAAGTTAATACTTGAGATGTTTAGCAGTCTGCTCTGTTGCAACTCTTGTATTTTTAAGGACACAATATACAGTAAGATTTTATATGGGGAATAAACAATCTTTGAAGTAGATGATTTCAAAGTTTGAGTGCTTTAGCCCTTCACTGAATGCAGTAAATTTGAGGTAGATTGTAAGCCCATTCATACTTTGGCTTTTATAATGCTTAACAGCTTTCAGCAACTACAAATCATTATGCAAATATAATAGAATCATAGTTTATGCAATAAAATTCTTATCATTTTTAATTAAAAAAATAAAATGTATATCTCTCTATGTAGGTTAATCATAAATATGTATCTGCCAACTATTTTTTCGCCTAATGGAACACCCCAAATTTTACTGTATTAATTCATTTGGTACTTAGAATGATCGTGGCTTAATACAGACTGATTGAAACATCATACAGTTCACTTCAAAAGATTCATTGGCTTCCTTAAAAGCTTTTATAGCATCATCCTACAAGGTGTATTAAAAATAAAAAGTAGGTTTAGAGTAATTGTAAATCAGCCATTTAATAAGATTTGAAAATCCTACATAGAGAGTTAGTGATATCAAAATATTTTTTCTGAACATTAAAAAGAAAATGTTTCTGGGGCGCCTGGGTGGCTCAGTGGGTTAAGCCGCTGCCTTCGGCTCGGGTCATGATCTCGGGGTCCTGGGATCGAGTCCCGCATCGGGCTCTCTGCTCGGCAGGGAGCCTGCTTCCTTCTCTCTCTCTCTGCCTGCCTCTCAGTGTACTTGTAATTTCTCTCTGTAAAAAAAAAAAAAAAAATCTTAAAAAAAAAAAAAAAAAAAAAAAGAAAATGTTTCTAATTAAGTTTATAATGAAATTAACTGCTGGAGAGAATCAGCGCATGGGACTTACTGGGCCAAATTCGTTTAAAGGTGTCTTAACCTTCATTTTGCCTGCTCTGTCACTATTCTGTATTAATGTAGCAGATGAAACCTGTAAGCAAACATTAGAAAACACATTTTATAAGATGAATTCTCTTCATTTCTAGGCCAATTCAATAATTAATTTATAAATCTACTACAAACTTAACAGCACTATGCTTTTGTTTAAGTCCATAATGGAAGATATTCCATTCTTACATGCTCTTTTATATGTCACAGTTTCTGCTGTTGTACTTTACATAATCTAAAATTAAGCTGTGGTGTATAAACAATGAATTCTGGAACAGAAAAGAAATAAAAAAAAAAGAAAGAAAAAAAGAAAAACATAAAATTAAACATTTTTTGGTTGACTGATTTATAATGAATAATATCTTTGGTTACTTTGTTTGAATTAAGCAACAGGGTAAAATTTGCATACATGAAGATAAGACAATAGGAATTCTGCTCTTGTTAAAACAATGTTTTTAGGGGTGCCTGGGTGGCTCAGTAGGTTAAACTTCTGCCTTCAGCTCAGGTCATGGTCTCAGGGTCTTGTGATCAAGTTCCTTGCTGTGCTCTCTGCTCAGCATGGGGCCTGCTTCACCCTCTATCTCTGCCTGTCCCTCTGCCTAGTTGTGCTCTCTCTCTGTGTCAAATAAATAAAATCTTAAAATAAATGTTTTTAGTTGGTGTTTTTCAGTCAATGATACTGCAATGATTGCTGGGGTTATAAAATATGTTCTTCATTTTTTTGCATATGCACAAAAATGGTCATATTTAAAAGATTCTTGATGTAAGGTCCTGGCAGAAAGGATTCATGAAGATTTACTCTCCTCTGTTGTATTCATTTACCTTTGTAAATGAAATAAATGTATCCCCAGTCTATCTTCACTAATTTTAATTTGACTCACACTTGATAAACTTTCTACAAATGCTACAGCATTCCATTAGAATAGTCCAAAATATTAGGCTTTTTACATAAATGTTATTCCTCTTTTATGGGCCATCTTGCAAAGCATTTTATATTTAGTGTTTCAGTTATATATTTATATTTTATCAGCATTTTCTACTTTTGTAAATTGTGTAACTCTTGGCCCTACTATATCACTGTGTCCAGAACATAATACTTCACCAAACCTTAATCCTAAAGTTTGTGGAATGCATGAATTTGGCTATTATTGTGGGTTGCTTTTGAGAGAAAGAATATGTTCTGTTTTTTTGTTTGTTTGTTTGTTTTTGTGTTTTTTTTTGTTTTTTTTTTTTGTTTTTTGTTTTTTTTTTCCCCTGTGGCAGTCACAAAACTAAATTCCTCTCACCTTCACCATGACCTCTCATTGCACTTGATTGATTGATTTCCTGTTTAAGGTTACTGGATTTAGAGACCATAAGGTTATAAATGGGGACAGCTCAAATCTGTGCACAACAAAAGCACTGGATTTTTCAGATTTGGAGAGGGATTGCAGGGAGGTTTTTGTCACTTAGACCTTCTTAAAATCAAACTGTTTTTTTATGTGCAATCTCATATTTGTTTTATGTTCTTCTTGATTCATCATTTATTTTGGGCACAATGAAATTATTTGTACAGGTATGATGTATAATTTAGCATATTAAATGCATAGCTAAAGATTTAATATGTCACAGTTTTTAAACAGTGGAATGGATATACAAACATACAGCCTTAATGTATTCCATTTAATCTAATTATGTTTCATGGCAGTTTCATAATTTGAGATTTCAAAATTGGTAATTGAAATAATCAAAGTCAATTTTAAGATCACAGTGAAGAATGACTATTAAAGTTTATATGACAGATTATTTACAATTTTTTCATCTATTTCTATTCAAATTTGTGTATTTATGGGAAGATCCTTATGGCAAGACTATGACAGCTGAGTGAGAAAATAATTATCCTGTTTGTCATGACTGAGGTGATGTTTCTAGGAAGCATGACAGTGTCATCCACCTCAAGAGGGTGATCAGACATCAGGATAACTTGACCTTGTCAGCATATTCCATGAAGTAGAAGGAAAACTTAAGTATTAATCTGTAGAAATGTGTCTTATTATATATACAGAGGACCCAAGTTTGTATTGACATGTTGAAGTAAACAATATTCACAGTCTAGGCTTGACATTGTTTCCAAGTGTTCCAATCTACTTTTTGAACTGTTACAGCTTCCTTTCTTCTTTCCTCCCACTTTCCCTCCCTCCATTCTTTCCACTATTTCTTCTTCATTTCTCCTTTTCTTTTCCTCCCTTTCCTCCTCCTTTCTCTTCTTCCTAATTGTCAAAACCCCCTTATGATTGAAAACATGGAATTTTGGTTCTTTAAAAAGAAAAAGAAAGAAAGAAAGAATAAGACCTTAGCAAGTGGGAAAAATTAGAAGAAGAATTCATATGATTGAAGAATCTGTAACAGATAAATCCAGTAAAGTGAGAAATGGTCTATCCTCCCCCTACCCAAGTACCTTTAGATCCAACAAGAGAGATTCTGCTGAATAGATTCTTAGAGTAGTCTCCCTGACCCCACTTCCTGGTATCTACACCCATGTGTAATCCATCCCTTTGAGTATGGGCAGGATTGTAACTTGCTTCTATTGAAAAGAATATGAAAATAATAGGATGCATGTGATTACATGCACATGATTATATAAGATTGTAGCACCCATCTTTCTGGAGTTTCTCCTTCATTGGCTTTGAGGAAATAAGTGGACATGTTGGGGAACACAAAATGACAAGAAACTATAAATGACTTCAAGGAGTTAAGGATGACTTCCTGCTGACAGCCTACAAAAAAGAGCTTACAGTCAAGAGCCAGCAAGAAAATGAGGCCCTCACTCCCACAAACCACAAAAACCTGAATCCCACCAAAAACTTGGAAGTATATCCTTTCCCAGTTAGCTCCTATATGAAACTGAAACCTCACCTGACACTTTGAATCAAGCCTTGTGAGACCCTGAGGCAGAGAACACTGCTGAATTTTACCTGGGCTCATGGATCATAAAAATGGTGAGATTTTTTTAAAAAAATGTGTTATTTTAAGCTGCTAAGTTCATGGTAATATTATGCAGTAATAGGTAAATAATACAGACTCTTTCCCTGGGTCCCCCACACAAAATACATATATATATATATATACAAACATGCATACTCAATTATATTACAGAACATGTGTGTGCTCTGTCACTCAGGTTCTGGTGCTCTGTTCTGGCATAACAAGAGCTGTAAGTCTTAACTTCTGCTCACATGACTAACTGTTCAGGCACTAAGGAATTACTCCACATTTCTTTCTTAATGTACTTCAAATAAAAGGAAATTGCATCAGGATCCCATAAGGATTCTTTTGGGTTACCAAAATCAGAGAAGAGCACTACTTCAGGGTATGGGGAAGATTTAAACAGAAGTGTTTAAGAGAGAAAACAAAACAATTAACTGTCCAATCCTTATTCCCAGATAGCTTGAATACAATAGATATTGTTTAATGAAGTATTATTTCCCAGTATTTCCCAGGAGTGCTAAATATCAATTTTCTTACTTCTTGTGATATTTTGATTCACGTTGTTAGAGGTACTCACAAATTAATATAGTATTAATAAACGTTGCACCTAAGAGCTAAGGACTATATTGTAATGCTAATTAATTCACATTATTCTTAAATTTGTAAGTAAGCAGTTCCGTACATGATGTGTTATATTGAAAACTATGTAAATACTAATCACTAGAATTGGTGCTGCATCTAAAAATCCATCACCATAACCAAATTTACCAAGATTTTCTCCTATGGTATCTTCTAGGAATATTATAGTTTTGAGTGCTACATTTTAGGGTTATGATTCATTTTAATTCAATTTTTGTGAAAGGTTTAAGATCTGCATCTAGATTCATTTTTAGCATGTGAATATCTGGTTCTTCCAGCAGGATTTGTTGAAGATTATCCTTTCTTCACTGAATTGTCTTGTCTTTTCTCCTTTGTCAAAGATCAGTTGATAGTGTTTGCATGGACCTGCACACAAATCTAAACCAAGTGTTGTTGCATTTTTATGTGTATAATATTTTTAAAGTTGTGACTATCCTATTACTGATATGAATGTTAAGTCACCTATCTCTTCTTCATGTGAATGTGGAGGATTCCACTTACTTTAGAAAGTATATAAAAAAGATGTGCAACCTGGAAAAGTTAAAATAATTTCCAACATAACAAGTATTCAGCACAAAATTGAAACAACAATTTACCTTTGCAGCTAAAGATGAGGCAGCTAGTTAGCTATATGCGATATACAATCAATCACCTTATTTTCCCAGGCAAAAACAAAGACATTTGATAATAAAGTGATTGTTTAGAGCGGTGTGAAATTTACCCTAATGTGATATGAGACCAACTATTGAAATGTCAATGCTATTAAATGTTTATTTCATAATATAAATATATAACTAAATCAATAAACTGTAATTATTGAAGTTAGAGAGTTCACTTCTCTGATCATGATCGCCATCATACCCCTATCTTCTGAGTGTAAACAAGAGGTAATGTAAATGAAAAAAAGGAGAAATGATAAAAGAGGGTGCAACTTAACAGAGATCTACTAAATTCTTATGATTTGGGGTTATATTTTATTTAAATAAGTTTTTGTTCTCACAAACTTATAGCACACACTATATTTTTTTTTTTTTGCTGTCATTGCAAAATATTGCCTTAAAAACTCAATGAAATTATTTGAAAACCCACCCTCTTTTTTCGCACATCATCCACAAACTCTAGTTAGAGGATAACAGGAGACAGTGGGTTGACATTTATCAGAAACTATGTGCATAGTTATGCTTTTTACACCCTCTCTCCTCTCTCTGCAATTCTTACAGTTTACCTATAAAAGTTGAGGGTTGGTGAACTTAGAAATGTCATCGTGTCTCTCTGGTTTAATGTCAAAAACTACACTAAATGCTAGAGCAAAGCTTGTCAGGCCAGTTTGGCATGCACAATGAAGGACCTTAACACTTTTCATTAGAGGTTTCAGAACAAGTTTACTTGTTCATTTTGGCTCATTGCATCCCCTTTCCATAGGTAAAAATATTGTATATCTTTGTTTCATTTCATAACATATATTTTTTTCTCTGTCATTTACAGAGCCAAAATATTTTGGTGCTATTGGGAAGAAAGTCTGGCTTCACCACAGCTTATAAGAAGCACTCACTGGTAAATGCTCTGGGCCTAATTCCTTGTATTCAAATGGAGTGTATAATAATAATGGACTAATGAGGCAAACACAAAAGTAAGTAGTTAAGATGAGCCTAACTGCATGCAATTCTATATCCTGACCTGAGGGGAAAGTGAACAACTCATTTCAAGGAGTTAAGCTTGCAGGAAAGATAAAAGCAACACCACATAAGAAGTACTTAAATGACTTTCACATACATTGGGATCTGTTGGATCCCAATTTAATCCATTGTGCCAGATGTTTATCCTCATAAGTGTTTTATAACCTCAAAAAAAATTTTTTTAATTTAAAATAACATAGAGGAAATACTTGAAGTTAATATGAAAGAGTCTTAACCCCAGAATGAAAAACAAACAAAAAAAAATTATTGCATATACAAGGCCACTTGATATTGTTGTTTCTAATACAATAATATTG
The DNA here is from genome assembly GCF_022355385.1 of Mustela nigripes. Lineage (NCBI taxonomy): Eukaryota > Metazoa > Chordata > Mammalia > Carnivora > Mustelidae > Mustela > Mustela nigripes. Next base: position 48,584,466 of record NC_081575.1, on the reverse strand, counting down.
TAAGTAAACTTTGCAATTGCAATTCAACCCTAGGAGTCTTTTCAATGTAGATATCTTCCATCCCTAAGTGGCCCATGCTCTTTATGGGAGAAGAGCTTTGTAGTATGTTTAGCATTTTGTTGCCATGGGTTTGGGACAAACTGTAATTAAGCACCTATGCAACTGAATTGCTTTTGCAAACTTTCAACCTATTCTTATAGCATAGGTGAGAAGAAACATCCTGCTGATGGTGGTTTCACATACTCTAGGTCAGTATTTTGTCCATATTATACAACATTCTTTTCATTTTGAACTGGAAAGCACATTAGAGTTTGTTAATGCCCCAGTTACCCTAGGTTACCATGGTGAATATGACTTGTTTTAAACTCCAGTAACTGGGACTAATTTTTGTGCTGTACTGTCTGAGGTCATTCAGTCCTTTAATAACCAATTATGAATGGAGGCTGTGGTTTCTCTAGGGTGTAGGTGTGATTTACCTTATTGTTGGGCTGGCAGGAAGGGCTACCAAAGATGGCAAAAGTTCCCGCCACAAGACCTGAGCTCGGACAGGAGAACAAAGGCCCAAGCAGGAATCTGAGACCCCCGCCCCGGGCTCCTGTGGACCAATGGGATCCCGATGAGCAGGAGGGATATCCAAATAAGGGAAACTTGCCAAAAGACCCCTG
>NC_081575.1:48523764-48583401 GCF_022355385.1 Mustela nigripes | reverse complement strand
ACCACCATTTACTCTGAATCCCAGCTGCTATCCATCCTATTCCCCCAACACTGTGAAGAAAGGGCTGTCTTCCTCCCATTCATAATAGGGGCAGGGGTAGCCATAGGGGTGGCAACTGGGACAGCAGGGATAGGAACCTCCATAGACTTTTATTACAAACTCTCCCAAGCTCTGAATGATGATATGGAACGGGTTGCTGACTCCCTCACAGCCCTACAGGGTCGCCTACAAGAACTTGCCCGAGTATCTGTCAATCAACTCCTCCTCCAGCCCTACTCTCGCCTGCCACTTCTGACTACCCCTATGACGACGCCCCCTGTCAGCAGGAAGTAGCCAGAACCGAGTCGACGCCCCTGACACCATTATATTAAGCAAAAGGTCGGAATGTTGGGCTGGCAGGAAGGGCTACCAAAGATGGCGAAAGTTCCCGCCACAAGACCTGAGCTCGGACAGGAGAACAAAAGCCCAAGCAGGAATCTGAGACCCCCGCCCCGGGCTCCTGTGGACCAATGGGATCCCGATGAGCAGGAGGGATATCCAAATAAGGGAAACTTGCCAAAAGACCCCTGAGCTTTCCCCAAGACCCCTTAAAAGCCCCCTCCTCCCTGCCTTGGGCGCGACTTCCCCCACTCTGCTTTCCAGAGTTGCGGAACCTAGCCCGAGGGTGCCCACCTCCTCCCAGTGCAACTTTCTCGGCCCCCCTTCACCTGGGCCCTGAAACTTCACCGGAGAGAACCTTTAATAAACCTTGCCTTACACCCACTTTGCCTGGTGTTGTGTTTATCTCGCCGGAAAAACCTTACACTTATCAAGGGGAATTTTTCATTTTTCTTGATTCCTTTTTTTTTTTTAATTGCCAAAACACATATTTTTGTTACAAGAAAATACAGAGAATTGGCAAGGATTTTTTTTTCCTTTCTCAAGTTTTATTTAAATTCCAATTATTTAACATACAGGTAATGTTGGTTTCAGGTGTAGAATTTAGTGATTCATCACTTACATACAGCACCCAGTGAGCATCACAAGGGCCCTCCTTAATCCTTGTCCCCTATTTAACCCATCCCCCCACCTCCCCTCTGATAACCATCAGTTTGTTCTCTATAGTTAAGAATCTGCTTTTTGGTTTGCCTTCCTTGCTCTCTCTTCTTCTTCCCCTTCCCCCCCCCCCTTTGCTCCATAGTTTCCATAGTTTGGCTATTATAACTAATGCTACAATAAATGCAGGATTTGACACATTCCTTTGAATTAATGTTTCTGTATTTCATAGGCAAATACCCAGTAGTGTGATTACTGGACTATAGGGTAATTCTATTTTAAACTTTCTGAGGAATCTTCATACTGTTGTCCATAGTGACTGTGTCAGTTTGTATTCCCACCAACAGCACAGGAAGTTTCCTTTGTACCCATATCCTTGCCAACACCTGTTGTTTCTGGTGTTTTTTTAGACATTCTGAAAGGTGTGGGGTGATATCTCATTGTAGTTTTGAGTTGCACTTCACTGATGATTCATAATGTTGAGGATCTTTTCATATGTCTGTTGGTCATTTTGTATGTCTTCTTTGGAGAAATGTCTGTTCATTTCTTCTACCCATTTTTAAATTGGATTATTCACTTTTTGGATGTTGAATCATATCAGTTCTTTATATATCTTGGATATTACCCCTTTATCAGATATGTTATTTGCAATTATCTTTTACCATTCAATAGGCTGTCTTTTGGTTTTGTTGATTATTTTCTTCACTGTACAGAAGGGTTTTTTGTTTGTTTGTTTTTGTTTTGATGTGGTTGCAATAGTTTGTGTTTCTTTTTATTTGCCTTGTTTCATGAGATATATCTAGAAGTGTTGCTATAGCTGATGTCAGAAAGATTACTGCTCATGCTCTCCTCAGGGATTTTTATCGTTTTCAGGTCTCATATTAAGGTCTTTAATCCATTTTGTAGTTATTTTGGTGTATGGTGAAAAGAAATAGTCCAGTTTCATTCTTTTGTATGTTGCTGTCTAGTTTTCCCAACATCATTTTTTGAAGACACTGTCTTTTTCCTACTGTGTATTCACTCCCTCTTTGTCAAACATTAATTGACCATATAATTATGGGTTTATTTATGGGTTTTCTGTTTACTTTCCTTGATTCTTGCTACCATAGTTTATGCAAAATTAAAGCATTCAGAACTTTAATAGGTAAAGGTTACATGCTTTGTATAGCCAGAAGGAGATGCTGGCATATACCCTAGGACTAAAACGAGAAAGTTGGAAAGAATCTTAGGGATCTTCTGGGCTTGGAATAGATCTGATTGTTCTGAGTTCACACTGTCTTCTAAACCTAAACTTACTCTTCTTTTGAATTTTTTAAGGGGTAAGAGTTTCAATTATAATCTATAAAATAAATATTAAATTAGTTATATTAGGAAATAGTAACTTAAATTTTAAGACTTATGCTAGGTTAAGTGAAATTTGCATTATTGCATGATTAGTCAAGATATATTCCTTGTGTCATATATGTCTGAAAAGTAATGGTGTCAATGAAAATATAGAATCAGACAACGTTTTTTTGATATTTCTCATATAACTTTTCAGAACTTAGAATAAAGTAAGATAAAATTATTTAACTATATTTCTTGCTGAAACTTAATAACTAAAATTCTACAGTGTGGTGAGGGAGCAGGAGGCTGGCTGAGGACAAAGCAAAAGCTGGCACCTTGCACCCCCTCTCCACCTGCTCCCCTCAGTAATGTGTGTGACATTACCCAGGCACCCCTGACTGCCATAAGCAAGAAACAAATAGTTAACTTGCAGAAATCACAATCCTAAAAGACAGGTGTCTTCCTTGGTTTACTAATGTCATAGAGATCTACAAACAAAGAAGTTACCTTATCAATAGCACAATTTCCAGAAGCAAATAACTCAGTTCCTCAAGCCCTACTGTCACCCTCCCCTCCATAAACAAAACTGAGGGAGGCTGAGGGAGAAGGAAATGTAAGTATAGTTAAATCTCTTCTGAACCTAAATCTCACTAACAAAGATGCTTGATAGCAGGATTGTGACATCCCACCAAGAATCTCCCAACTATCTTGATGTTAATGGCTGGCCAAAAGACAACATTGACCAATTAGCAAGGCCTCCAGTATCTCCCATGTAGGCCCACTTTAGCATATGAAAGCTCTTTGAAACCTCACTTCCCCTCACCTTCCCCCAACCACAAGGTACATAACCTGCCATCCTTCACAACCCCAGGCAGCAGTTCTTCCTGCCCACAGGTCCTGTCCCTGTGCTTTAACAAACTACCATTTTGCACCAAAGATGTCTCAAGAATTCTTTCTTGGTCATCGGCTCCGGACCTCAGCCCACTGAAACTCACCTAGGTTTTAGAACTTCATCAGTGTACATGCTGTTTCACATATCCTATAGCTACTACTAGGACTACATTTAAATAATTTAGCTGCACAATTATCAACTAATTTTTGAATCATTGGCTCTTAATTTAATTGATATACTTAACAACAACTATATTTCTAATGTTTACTCTAAAATATGTCAGTCCTTAATTGTATAAGACAACTTCTACACTTCATATTTAATCTGCAATAAATGGTAAAGAGAATAGACTGTGTCACACTGTTTGACAATATCTAAACTTTATCCTTTCCTACAAAAGCTGAAAATTGTGAATGGCAAACCTATGTTTTAATGAGTTTTTAAAGAAAAAATATTTATTTCAAAATATATGTATTACCTTTCCAGAATGTGTTTCCAGAATGTAGCACGATCTAGAATTAACAATAAATTTGGAGCAAGTAGATTCAGATTTATCTTAAGCCTACTAGGTCTACGATTAAGTGATATGCTTAATATCTCTGAATTTCATTTTCTTTATTGGGAAAATGAGGATTTAATAATACCTAGTTCTTAGGATTACTGTTTAGGGAAAGTTAAATTTGTGTAAAGCAAGTAGTATGGAACATGGCAAAGAGTAGGCTTTCAATAGATGTTACTTGTCCCTCTTTCTCATGTTTCTCATTTATTGGAAGTGTAAACATTTCAAATGCATTCTAAATCATTAACTTTAACCTGTATAATGCCAACAACTTTGAGAGCATGCCTAAAAACCATGCTTTAAACTATATTTCTAACAAAGTCTGCTGTTATATTAAAAATATTTTAAATCCACTGGCAACTACTTATGAGAGCTCAATTAGTGTGACACATCATTCAATTTCCTGAAAAAAAAATTTATATTATGACCCTGCATACATAAAATTCCCAATCTTATAATGGACAACTAACATAGATAGAAGTATTTCTTTTTCCTAAGTAAATTAAGCACCTAAAGTTTCCTATTTCTGATTGGGAACAGGAAATTTGTGTTTCTATAGTTACCAGTAGAATTACTATAGCTTGACAGAATTTGTATATGGCCAAAATTATTTATGCTAAATGGCTAAAAAGTATACAAAGGGACCCAGGAAAAGCAATGAAGATTAAATACTGTCAAGGATTAGAAAGAACAACGCAAACCCAAGCCTTAATTAGGTAAGCCCAAAAAAGTGTTCATACAGGGTATAGCCTTCTGTGAAATGAATAACCTCATGCCATCCTATAACCTGAGAGCAACTAAAAACTCAATCCCAATAAAATCCTATGTGGACAAGTGTCTCTAAAAGCACACGGGTAAAATAATTGAAAAGATAAGTTGAACTGTGCCCATGTCAATGATAAGGAGAGATACTTAAGTGTTGGGACCTTAGAGAAGTCAATCACTAAGGGGAGCTCAAGTTCTGGTATTGCCAAGTTAGGTAGCTATAGGGTAACAATGGTGTAGAGAGACAGTTGTAAAGTAACACTGAAAATGAAATAGTCACAAGCACTTTAATAGCACTTTTCTACTTACAAAGCCTTTTACATGCATTATCTTATTGAACATTCACTAGTATTCTGTGAGGCTGACATAGAAGCTAAAAATATATAATGTCTTCCCCACGATTCTACATCAAGGATCTCTGAATCCATGCATCATAGCCTTTCCACTATTATGGCATCATTTGTGATGAATAAGCATAAAGTCTTGTGTTTAATCACTCAAGGTGAAACAAATCAATGGGCTTAGAGAACAGAAATATGGAGTAAGAAATCTCTAAGTACGGGCCATTGTTGTATGTCCCAAGCAGAGAAGACAGCCTTTCAGGGAAATTCTGTGACCAGAGTTCAGATATCACTATACCAAGAAAGAGTAGTTTGAGATAATGGGCTAGATTCTTCTAATATATACCCCCTTGTTTATTCAATAATAAAATATTCAATATTTAGCTGACCATAGGCCAATAAGTTGAAAAGTATACTTCCCGGTATTTATGGTAGTCATGTATGGCTTGTGACTAAGTTCTGATCATGGAAGTTAAACAAAAATGGTGTGTGAGATTTCTTGGTTATGCCACTGAGAAAAAGGTATACCCTCCATTTCCTCTCTTCCCATTCAGATACCTAATATGTGAACATGAGGCAGTGGCTGGAGCAAGGATATAAGGTATGAACTGGCACTTCAATAGTAACAATGACAGACTCATAAGACAGAAGGAACCTGGATCCTTGAATACCATGTAGTCAATACCAGCTCTGAACTATTTACCCTCAGACTGTTATATTAGAAATAAATTTTTATTTTTTCAAGCCACTGTTACTTTGACCTTTATTGTAAAAGAAAACTCTATATTCTAACTTAAGAAATTTTAAGGCAAATTTAGTCACAGAGGGGAATTAATTTACCTTATCCTTATTTTTTTAAAAGATTTTATTTATGTATTTGAGAGAGAGAGAAAAGGAAAGAGAGAAAGAGAGAGAGAGAGCGCACATGAGTGGGGGTTGGGGGACAAAGGGGAAGGGAGAAAGAATCTGAAGCAGACTCTGTATTCATTGCAGAGCCTGATGAGAGGCTTGATATGAAGGCCAGGAGGTGTTCACCTAAGTCAAAGCTAAGAGTCAGGCACTTAACGAACTGAGCCACCCAAAGTGACTCTCAATTCACATTTTTCTTGGATCAAAAGTATAAAAATGAGTATGTTTCATACTGGAATGGTGAGTAAAGTAGGAGAATGATATAAAGACAAGTTACAAATGAAAAGAGAGGAGAAGAAGTAGTTTATCTAATGTGAAAATGGAGTTAATAATGACAGAGTTCTACAGCTAGACAAGAGCAACCTTTTGGTAAATACCTCGTAGTGCAATTGCTACGTTGTAGGATAGCTCTATTTCAACTTTTGGAAGAATATCCATACTGTTTTCCAGAGTAGCTGTATAAGCTTTCATTCCCACCAGCAATGTAAGAGGGTTCCCCTTTCTCCACATCCTCACCAACATTTGTTGTTTCCTGGCATGTTAATTTTTGCCATTCTGACTTTTGTGAGATGGTATCTCACTGTGGTTTGGACTTGTATTTCCCTGAAGCCAAGTGATCTTGATTATTTTTTCATATGTCTGTGGCCATTTGTATGTCTCCTTCGGAGAAATGTCTGTTTATATCTTCTGCCCATTTCTTGACTGGGTTATTTGCTTTTTGGGTGTTGAATATGTGCCCAAAGGGCACAAACATAATAACCCAAAGGAACACCTACACCCCAATGTCTATAGCAGCAATGTCCACAATAGCTGAACTATGGTAAGAGCCCAGATGTCCAACAACTGATGAATGGATAAAGAATATGTGAGATACACACACACACACACACACACACACATATATATATATATTTATTCATATAACAGTAACATTCATATATATTATATATATATTCATATTCAGTAACATTCATATATATATATATGAATGTTCATCAGAAAAATGAAATCTTACATTTGCAACAATGTGGATGGAACTAGAGTATATTATGTTAAGTGAAATAAGTCAATTAGAAAAAGACAATTGTCATATAATTTCACCCAAAAATGGACTTTAAGAAACAAACAGGATCATAGGGGAAGGGAGGAAAAATAAATCAAGATGAAATCAGAGAGGGAAACAAACCATAAGAGATCCTTAACTCTAGGAAACAAACTGAGGTTTCCTGGAGGGGAGAGGAGAAGGGGGATGGGATAACTGAGTGATGGGTATTTGGGGGTTAAATGCAATTAATGAATCGCTGCACTCTACCTTGGAAATTAATAATACACTATATGTAAATTAATTGAATTTTTATTAAAAAACAAAAGAAGAAGAGTGACCTCTCTCTTAAAGGCTGCCTGGAGCCACATGCATTCTCATGGTAAACCAGTACAAGGAAGTGTGTCTATTTTCTTACAAAATCTTTCTCTGACGTTTAGCTAGTTAGCTTTCAGGGATGATATGAATTCTTCATTTCATGTATCATATTCCACTGAGTAATAGTGATTGCCTGAGTTCTATGTTAAGAATAATCTTGAGGCCACACCTGGGCATGGAAGGGGGAAGTAGTGGCAGATACGAATTAGCATCTTCTAGTTAGAGGATAGATGGACAGCAGCATAATGATGGAACAAGGGAATAAGACTGGGGATTAACACTTCTTAAATTATCATTCAGTAAGTTCTCCTGAGAGTTACAGTAGATATGCCTTCCAGAACTCTTCTGGTGCTGAATGGAGTTGGAAAGCAATAGAGGGAAGGGAAAAAGAAAGAAAGTGAACCATAAGAGACTCTTAATTATAGAGAACAAACAGAGGGTTGATAGAGGGAGGAGGCTAAATGGATGATGGGCATTAAGGAGGGCTCTTTCTGTGATGAGTACTGCATTATATACATAAGTGTTGAGTCATTATAATCTATACCTGAAACTGATTTACCTTGTATGTTAACCAACTTGAATTTACATATATATGTAGATTATATATAAAATATATAATAAAAATTATATATAATATAAAATATTATATATATTATATACAAATATATATTTTATATATATAAAGGAAAGCAATAAGGAGTATGAAATAATGAGATCCAAAATATATTTACACAACTGAGGGTACGAACAACAAGCAGAATTGAAAGAAGAAACAGTTGGCAGAGACAAAGAGATTCTGAACTTCACATGTTTCTCATCATATTCTTGGCCCTTAATTTAATACTTGAATATTGCATTATAGCACCTGACCTAAAGTAGTTTTCATGAGATAATAATTTCTGGATAAAGGTCTCTCACCCAAGTTTTTTCTCATAATGCAATATTAAGAGGTCAATATGCCAACTGTAGTAGTGGATCACTCCATAATTTTTAGAATGTTTCAATGCTTTTTCTAAATGGATATCTAAATTGTAATTTCTTAGACTTCTAAAAAAGAAAGACTAACCATTTTCTTCTATGAAGGGTAGCAACAGCATTCCCTTAAAATGCCCCCATGTACTTGTTTGATTATTTTGCTTATCCATAATTTGATATTATAAATGAATATGTTCTATTTTCATAAATAAACAAAATGACAAATTATTATTTTTTCTTTTTTATTGATATTTAATTGTCATACAAGCATTATATTAGTTTCAGGTGAATAATGATTTGATATTTGTCTATATTGCAAAATGATTACCATAATAAGTCTAGTTAATGTCTATCATTATACATAGTTGCAGAATTCTTTTGTTGAGAACTTTTAAGATGTGCTCTTTTAACAACTGTCAAATATGCAATGTAGTATTATTAACTATAGGTGCCATGTCGTACCTTATATCCACATGATTTATTTATTTCATAACTAGAGTTTTGTGCCTTTGAATCCCTTCATCTGTTTTATCTACTTCCTGCCCCCAACCATCAATCAGTTTTTTGTACCTATGAACTTTTTTTGTTCTTTTTATTTAAGATTACACATAATAAGTGAAATCATATGGTATTTGTCTTTCTCTGTCTGATTTATTTCACTTAGTATAATGCCTCCAAGATCCATCCATGTTGTTGTTAATGGCAAGATAACATTTGTTTTCTATGGCTATGCATATATACACTACATTTTCTTTATCCATTTGTATGTCACTGGAAATTTAAGTTTTTTTCCTATTTTGGCTATTGTAAATAATGCTGCAGTAAGCATAGGGTTACATATAACTTTTCAAGTTAACATTTTCATTTTCTTTGGATAAATACCCAGAAGTGGAATTTCTGGGCCATATGGTGGTTCTAATTTTATTTTTTTTAAGGGCACCTGGGTGGCTGAGTTGGTTGAGCAACTGCCTTCAGTTCAGGTCATGATCCTGGAGTCCCAGGATCGAGTCCCACATTGGGCTGCCAGCTTAGCAGGGAGTCTGCTTCTCTCTCTGACCTTCTCCCCTCTCATGCTATCTTTCTCACTCTCTCTCTCTCTCAAATAAATACATAAAAATCTTTTAAAAAATAAAAAAAAAAAAAGAAAATGCTCCATATTGTTTTCAGTAGTGTCTGCACCTATTTATATTCCCACCAAAAGTGCAGAAGAATTCCTTCTTCTCCACACCCTTGCCAAAACATTGTTAGTTTTTGTCTTTTTGGTAATAGCCATTCTCACAAATGTGAGGTGATATTATGGTTTTGATTTCCATTTCCTAGATGATTAGTAATGTTGAGACTATTTTCATATACCTGTTGGCCACCAGAATTTCTTCTCTGAAAAAAAATGTCTATTATGATCCTCTGCCTCTTTTGTAATCCAATTATAATTTTTTCTATTAAATTATATGAATTTTTTTATAAATTTTGGATGTTATCCACTTAGATATAATTTGCAAGCACTTTCTCCCATTTAACAGGTTGCCTTTTTACATTGTTAATGGTTTTATTGTTGTGTAAAAGCTTTTTAGTTTGATGCAGTCTCACTCATTTGTTTATTTGGTTTTTGCCTTTAATTTGGTGTCAAAGTTTAAAAATTATTGCCAATGTCATTTTGATGGCTGCATAGTATTCCATTATAGATAAATATATAAATATTTCTTTATTATATATAATATTGTATAATATGTAATACATTTATTCTATATATTATATAACATTTATTATATGAGTATATAATAAAGAAGATGTGGTATATATATATATATATATATATATATATATACACATATATATATATATACACACATATATATATATGCCCAAATCAAAATTGATTTGGGCAGAAATCTCATGAGAATTGGCCAGCATTGGGCAGCGACTCAGGCCGCACTCTCAGCTGTAGTCTAGAGTCCTTTTTCATTTGGTGTGTGTTGAGAACCCCGGGGAAATATGTACATATATACTACACACACACACACACATATACCACAAATCAATATTGATTTGGGCAGAAAGCTCATGAGAATTGGCTGGAAAACCCCCAGCAAACTCGCTTCCTGTGCCGCATGTCTGCAGGGCCACCCCCTGGGCCTGGCCTGGGATCCCAAGTTGTCCCAGCTCGAACCCTGCCAGGAAGCCCTCAGTGAGTCAGGCACAGGTGAGGCCAATGCCTCCTGCTACTCAGCCTCCTGGGGTACCCCTCCCTGGTGCTGGCAAAAGGGGCATGCCATGTCCCTAGGCCCAAGCCCTCACCCTCACCTGTTTTTTCAATCTTCCTTTTCCAGGGTCCTGTCCCTCGAGCCCTCAACTGGAAGAACCCTGAAACACACCCCATGAGTCCTCCTGCCACCTAAGTGGAAACTGTGCCTTTTGGAGCTGCACAAAACCCTCAGAGTGGGAGACACCTTTATGCCCACTCCAGGCAAACCCCCACCATCAGCACCACACTGGGCCAAAAACTCGGAGGCTGATGCCAGCCACAACCCCTCCTTCAACTCTCCCCTCAGAAAGCTCACCTGTGCTGGGGCCCTTGGGGGAGCCACTTGGTCATGGTTGGTTTCCCACCGGGCCTTGACACACACCCAAAGAAAAAGGGCTCTAGACCACGGCTGACAGTGGGGCCCGAGTAGCCACCCAAAACCGGCCAATTCTCAAAAGCTTTCTGCCCAAACCAATTTCAATTTGGGCAGAAAGCTTAAGAGAATTGGCCAGAAAATCCCCGGCGAACATGCTTCCTGTGGCACATATCTGCAGGGCCACTGCCTGGGCCTGGCCCCAGGACCCAAGTGATCGTTGCCTGAATCCTGTGAGATTGCCCTCAATAAGTCATGCTTGTGCGAGGACAAAGCCTCTTGCTTCTCACCCTCTAGGGTTCCCACCCTAGTGCTGGCGGTTTGGCCATGCTATGCCCTCAGGCACTGGACCTAACCCTGGGATGTGTTTTCAGTGTTCCTTCCCCAGGGGCCTGTCCGTCCAGCCCTCTAGTTGGGGAACCCTTAATCACACCCCATGAGTCCACCTGCCAGCCAGGAGGAAATGGTGCCTTTTGGAGCTGTGGAAAACCCTCAGAGTGAGAGCAACCTTTATTCCCCCACTGAGGCCATCCCCAACCTTTGGTGCCACACCAGGCCAAAAAGTCAGACACTAACGCCTAGCCACAACCCCTCCCTTCACTCTGCTCTGGGAAAGCTCACCTGTGGAGGGACCCTCAGGTGGGCAGCATGGTCCCTGTGTGTTTTCTGGATGGCCTCAACATGCAATGAGAGAGAAATCACTCTAGATCACTGGGCACAGAGCAGTCCGAATGGCCGCCCAATGCTGGCCAATTCTCACGAGCTTTCTGCCCAGATTGATATTGATTTGGGCATACATAAACATATATATGTGTGTATATATACACATATATACACACACATATACCACATCTTCTTTATTGTATATTCATATAATAAATGTTATATAAATATGTATAATAAATGTATTATATATCATACAATGTTATATATTATAATAAATATTTATAAATTATATATGTTATATAATATATAATATGTTAAATATTATATACATATATGTATATACATATATGCCACATCTTTATTATATATTCATATTATATATGAATATAAATATTATCTAGGTGATGGACACCTAGACTCTTTCTATAGTTTGGTTATTGTGGACTTTGCTGCTATAAACGTGTATATAAAATATAAATATAAAAATGTAAATAAAATATAAATATAAACATAATCAGGTACATGTGTCCCTTTGGATCACTACATTTGTAACTCTAGGGTAAATACCTAGTATTGCAATTGCTGGGCCATAGGGTAGCACTATTTTTGACATTTTGAGGAACCTACATACTGTTTATCGGAGTGGCTGCCCCAGTTTGAATTCCCACCAACAGTAGGAGGGTCCCCCTTTCTCTGCATCCTCACAAACACCTGTCATTCCCTGACTTGTTAATTTAAGCCATTCTGACTGGTGTGGGATGGTATCTCATTGTGGTTTTGATTTGTGTTTCCCTGAAGTCGAGTGATGTGGAGCACTTTTTCATGTGTCTGTTGGCTATTTGGATGTCTTCTTTGCAGAAATGTCTGTTTATGTCTTCTGCCCATTTCTTGATTGAATTATTTGTTCTTTGGGTGTTGAGTTTAATAAATTTTTAATAGATTTTGGATATTAAACCTTTATCTGATGTGTCATTTGCAAATATCTTCTCCCATTCTGTCAGTCGTCTTTTGGTTTTGTTGACTGTTTTCTTTGCTGTGCAAAAGATTTTGATCTTGATGAAGTCCCAATAGTTCATTTTTTATCTTGCTTCCCTTGCCTTTCGTGATGTTTCTAGGAATAAGTTGCTGTTGGTGAGGTTGACTAGATTGCTGCCTGTGTTTTCAAGGATTTTGATGGATTCCTGCCTCATATTGAGGTCTTTCATCCATTTTGAGTATTTTTGTATCTGATGTAAGGAAATGGTCTGGTTTCATTCTTCTGCATGAGGTGTCCAATTTTCCCAACACCATTAGTTGAAGAGATTGTTTTTTTTTTTTTTTTCCATTGGATATTCTTTCCTGTTTTGTGGAAGATGAATTGACCATACAGTTGAGGGTCCATTTCAGGGCCCTCTATTCTACTGCATTGATCTATGTTTCTATTTCTGTGGCAGTATCATACTGTCTTGATGATTACAGCTTTACAATAGAGCTTGAAGTCTGGAATTGTGATACCACCAACTTTCGCTTTCTTTTTCAACATTCCTCTGGCTATTCAGGGTCTTTTCTGGTTCCATATAAATTTTAGGATTATTTGTTCCATTTCTTTGAAAAAAAAGTTGGTGGTATTTTGATAGGGATTGCATTAAATGTGTAGATTGCTTTAGGTAGCATAGACAATTTCACAATATTTGTTCTTCAATCCATGAACATGGAATGTTTTTCCATTTCTTTGTGTCTCCTTCAATTTCTTTCATGAGTACTTCATAGTTTTCTGAGTACAAATTCTTTGCCTCTTTGTTTAGTTTTATTCCTAGGTATCTTATGGTTTTGGGTGAAATTATAAATGGGACTGAGTCCTTAATTCCTCTTTCTTCTGTTTTGTTGTTGGTGGATAGAAATGAAACTGATTTCTGTGCATTGATTTTACTTTATTGAATTCCTGTGCAAGTTCTAGCAGTTTTGGAGTGGAGTTTTACAGGTTTGCACATAAATTATCATATCATGTGCAAAGAGTGAGAGTTTGACTTCTTTGCTATTTCAGATGTCTTTAATTTCTTTTTGTTGTCTGATTGCTGAGGCTAGGACTTCTAGTACTATGTTGAACATCTGTGGTAATAGTGCAGAGTGCTGCCATGTCCCTGATCTTAGGGGAAAAGCTCTGTTTTTCTCCACTGAGAATGATATTCACTGTGGGTTTTTCATAGATGGCTTTGATGATATTGAGGTATGTACCTTCTATCCCTACACTGTGAAGAGTTTTGATCAAGACAGGATGCTGTACTTTGTCAAATACTTTTTTCATCATCTATTGAAAGTATCATATTGTTCTTATTCTTTTTTTTTATTAATGTATTCTATCTCATTGATTTGCAGATGTTTAACAACAACAAAAACAACCCTGATATCTTGCCATTTGCAATAAGATGGATGAACTAGAAGGTATTATGCTAAGCAAAATAAGTCAATCAAAGAAAGACAATTATCATATGATCTCACTGATATGAGGAATTTGGGAGGTAAGATAGGGGGTCATGGGAGAAGGGAGGGTAAAATGAAACAAGATGGGACTGGGGAGGAAGACAAACCATAAGAGACTCTTAATCTCAGGAAACAAACTGATTTTTCTGGAGGGGGGTTGGGTAGGAGGGATGGGGTGGCAGGGTGATGGACCCTGGGGAGTGTATGTGCTATGGTGAGTGCTGTGAATTGTGTAAGATGGATGATCAACAGACCTGTACCCCTGAAACAAATAATACATTGTATGTTAATATAAAGCCTGGCAGGTACAAAAAATATTTAAAAAATAAAAATAAATTTATTTTAAGATGATTCCAAGTTTTTTGGAAGTCTTCAGGAAAATGAAGATCAAACTATTTCTCTTTTTTTTTTTTGTGATGATTACAAAACTTATTAAATCCATATCCAGTCAAGCCTAAGGTTCTATAAAGACCCTGCAGTAATTCATTAAGTAAAGAATCAAAAGCTTCCCTTACTTGGCTCTAAGGGATTACCTAAAATATCTATCTATTTTTATAGACTTCTGGGACCATCTGTTTCCTATTTGAGTTGAATTTATAATGTGTAACTTACATGTATTTTAGGGGGTTAGCTATATAGAAGCAAACTCTGAGAGCAGGCACCAATGGCTACAAGGTTTATTCTTGTATCTTTCCCCAGGGTCTCTGGAGGAAAAAAATACATTTAGTCCTTTTCCCTAATCTAATATCCTGAATTCTGTCTTTGTTTTTATTTTTTTTCTTCTTGTTGAAGGGATTCTTTTTCCATAATGATTCCCATTTCATGATGATTACCACAGGGTACACTTAGTGTGATGGGTGTGGAGGAATGTATAGAATTATTAAATTATTGCATTATATACCTGAAACTAATATGTTAACAGTACTGGAATTAATATAAAAAACATAATTTAAAAAAAAATTTGCCAATGGTGCATGGGTGGATCAGTTGGTTAAGCACTTTCATTTGGCTCAGGTTATGATTGCAGGATCCTGGGATTGAGTCCCATATTGGACTCCCTGCTCAGTGGGGAGCCTGCTTCTCCCTTTCCCTCTGCCTCCTACTACCCCTGCTTATGCTTTCTCTTTCTCTGTCAAATAAATACATAAAATCTTTAAAAAAAAAAATCACTGACAAGGGGCATCGTGTGGCTCAGTCAGTTAAGTATCCAACTCTTGATTTTGGCTCAGGTCGTGATCTCAGAGTCTTGAGATCAAACCCCTCATCGATCCCCTCCTCATCTGGTTCTGCACCCTGCTGTCAGGCTCTGTGCTCAGTGCAGAGTCTGCTTCTCCCTCTCCATCCCCCGACTTATGCTCTCTCTCAAATATATATATGAATTTATATATAAATACATATATATGTATATACACATATAATATGATATAATTTTTGAATATTTTATATATATATATGTGTGTGTGTGTGTGTGTGTGTGTGTGTGTACACTCATCCCCAAGACCAATGTCAAGGAAATTACTTCCTGTGTCTTTTTCTTTTTCTTTTCTTTTCTAAGATTTTTATTTATTTATTTGACAGAGATAACAAGTAGGTAGAGAGGTAGGCAGAGATGAGGGGGGAGCAGGCTCCCCACTGAGCAGAAAGCCACATGTGGGGCTTGGTCCCAGGACCCTAAGATCATGATCTGAGCTGAAGGTAGAGGCTCAACCCACTGCGCCACCCAGGTGCCTCTTTTTGTTTTTATTTTTTTTAATTTAATAAAATATGAATCTAAATAATTTTAGTTGAGAAGACTTAATTTTTTTGCAAGTTTTTATTTACATCTCAGGTAGTTAACATAAAGTATAATATTAGTTTTAGGTGTACAATATAGTGATTCAACGCTTCCATACAAAACCTGTTGTTCATCACAGTAAGTGTACTCATTAATTCCTGTCACCTGTTTTACCCATCCTCCCCACTGACCTTTCTTCGGGTAACCATCAGTTCACTATGGAGAAAAAGGGACCCTCTTGCACTGTTTGTGGGAATGAAAAATAATGCTGTCACTGGAAAACAGTATGGATGTTCCTCAAAAATTTAAATATAGAACCACCCTCTGACTAGCAACTGAACTACCATGTTTTCTTCTAGGAATTCTATGGTTCAGATCATATGTTCAAGTCTTTATTCAATTTTAAAGTTGTTTTTCTTTTCTTTGTTTTTTTGTTTTTTGATATAGTGGAAGACAGTTCTCCAATTTTGTTCTTTTGCACGTGGCTGTCCAGTTTTCTTAAGAATACTTAGTGAAGAGATTTACATTTCCCAATTATATATTCTTGGCTCCTTTGTGATAAATTAATTGACCATATAAGCATAGTTTCTTTTTTTTCTGGGTACTATTTTATTTTATTTTTGTTAAAGATTTTATTGATTTATTTGACAGAGAGAGAGAGAGATCACAAGTAGGCAGAGAGGCAGGCATAGAGAGAGGGGGAAGCAGGCTCCCTGCTGAGCAGTGAGCCCATTGTGGGAATTGATCCCAGGACCCTGAGATCATGACCTGAGCTGAAGGCAGAGGCTTAACTCACTGAGCTACCCAGGTGCCCTGGGTACTTTATTTTATTCTGCTGACTTATGTGTCTTTTTTATGCCAATACTATACTGTTCTGATTACTTTGATTACTATAGTTTTGTAATATAGTTTGAAATCATGCAGTGTAATGCCTCCAGGTTTTTTCTTTCTTAAGATTGCTTTGATTTGTGTGTGTGTGTGTGTATGTGGTTTTATACAAATTTTAAGATTTTTTTTTATTTATGTGAAACATGCCATTGGAGTTTTGATAGATATTATTATTAGATTTAAATCTATAGATTGCTTTGGGTAGCACGATCATTTTAACAATACTAACTCTTCTGATCCATGAATACAATATTTTTTTCATTTATTTATGTCTTTTTCAATTTCTTTCATCAATCTTACAGTTTTCTGTATATTAAATTAAATTATATTTAATAATATTATTTAAAATATAAAATTATATTTTATATTCTGTATATTAAATTAAATTTATTTCTGAATATTCTATTATTTGGTGCAATCAAAAATGGGATTGTTTTCCTAGTTTTTCTTACTGATAGTTTATTATTAGTATATAGAAACTCAACAGATTTTTGCATATTGATTTTGTACCCTGCAAATTTACTGAATTCATTTGTTATTCTAACATTTTTTTAGTGGAGTCTTTAGAATTTTCTCTGTATAGTATTATATTATCTACAAATAGTGAAAGTTTTGACTCTTTCTTTCCAATTTGGATGCCTTGTATTTCTTGTCCTTGCTTAGTTGTTCTGGCTAGGACTGCCAATACTATTTTGAATAAAGTGGTGAGAGTGGGCATTCTTTTCTTGTTCCTGATCTTACAGGACAAGTTTTCAACTTTTTACTGTTGAATATGATATTAAAGTAGAAATTAATATTAGTTCATATCATTTAAATGATTAAATGATATGATATTAAAATTAAAACATTTAATATGATATTAAAATAGAAATTTTATTTTAATTTCAAAAAGAAAAATCATTTTTTAAGATTTTTTATTTATTTATTTGACAGAAAGAGAGAGAGATCACAAGTAGGCAGAGAGGCAGGTGGGGGTGGGGAAAAGCAGGCTCCCTGCTGAGCAGACAGCCCAGTGCCCAGTGTGGGGCTCAATCCCAGGACCCTGAGGTCATGACCTGAGCCGAAGGCAAAGGCTTAACCCAGTGAGCCGCCCAGGTGCACCAAGAAAAATTATTAAAAAAAAAAAGATTTTATTTATTTATTTGACAGACAGAGATCACAAGTAGGCAGAGAGCCAGGCAGAGAGAGAGGGAGAAGCAGGCTCACCACTGAGGAAAGAGCCCAATGCGGGGCTCAATCCCAGGACCCTGAGATCATGACCCAAGTCAAAGGCAGAGGCTTAACACACTGAGACACTCAGGTGCCCCAAGAAAAATGATTTTTAGGAGAAAAATGATGCATGAAAATAAGTTTAAAAAACATCTTCAAAAGTTAATAATCACTCTCTTTGGATGATAGATTTTTTTTTTCCTTCCAGTTATTTTGTATGTTTTTCAAATTATCTGGTATAAGTATGTGTTACTAAGTAACAAAAGAGCCATAACAATACTTAATGTAAAAGAAAAAAAAATCCTTTATTCCAAATATCCCAAATATTTGGAGTATTCTAAAATAGTCTTTTGGAAAGATCTCTGGAATAAGTCAAATGTGTAGATATCTAAGACTCCTGGAAAGTACTAGGAAAGGTTCCAAATCTATTTTATGAAGTTCATTCAGTGTGATTGAAAAGTTATTTCTCTTACCTAACCCAATATATTTTCTTGCTGTTGTTAAATGGCCTCTCTTTCCCATCCTCTCACATTTTTTGTTTGTTTGTTTTTTAATTATCATTTCCCCATAGTTGTTCATTGGGGGATAATATTTTCTTGGGAAGACTGGTGGTTTATGTTAAATGGAATGTCCTTATTTCTAACAGGTATTATATTAGGAATGATCATTTTTGTGAGAGGTTTCCAATAGTATAAGAAATCTCTATGTGTTTGGTTCTTAATTGAAGCTTTACAAATTTCACTTACTTGTGAAACACAGGAGTTGTATGATGTCCCTTTGGGTGCCTGAGGAATTCAAAGAAAAACAGCATGAGAAATTCAAAGGAAAAAAGGTTGGGATTTATTTTTTTCTTTTCTTTTTTCTGGGTGATGGTGGCAAATCTACCAATGTAGTAAGAGTTCATGTTCTTAACTCTGGAAAAGGCAGACATGATAAGCCTAAAATGGGATATAATTGGAGTGTAAACCATCCCATTGGCCTAGAAATGAGAGAGACTGATGATGGTTTCCTGCATTTTAGGCTGAGGTAATAGAAGAAAGAATTATACAGATGATTGCATTTTCCATGATGGTAAAGATATTACTTCAACTCTAGATTAAGACTCTAGGAATGTCTTCAGGTGGCCAGCAGAGAAACAGGCTGAGTGAAATGGATTTTACTTTGCAGTCATGGCAGTGGGAAGGAGCCAAAGTTATGAAGGACCTTGTCGGTCATATTACAAAGCTATAAAAAAATACTAGTGTCTAGACAGCTTTCAGGGAAAAATGTTATTTTGTCAGAATACTGTCTGTGAGTGTATCTCTTACGGTTCTGTAAACAATGGATTGGAAGCAGAACACAATCCAAGCAGGAGATAATAACTTGAATTTTGGCAAATAGAAAGAGGTAGAGGTACAAGTTGATTATCAGTGGTTGAATCAATAGAGCTTTGGGAGTGTGATGTGTTTGGATGAGTGTACGTAAAGGGATAAGAAAGTCAAATAAGCTAGTTAAGAAAGGGGCAGAAGACATAAATAATTTTTTTTTTCCAAAGAAGACATCCAGATGGCTAATGGACACATGAAAAGATGTTCAACATCATTCATCATCAGGGAAATACTAATCAAGACCACAATGAGATACCACTTCACACCTGTCAGAATGGCTAAAATTAGCAACAAAGGAGACAACAGGCATTGTCAAGGATGCAGGGAAAGGGGAGTCCTTTTACACTGCTGGTGGGAATGCAAACTGGTTCAGTCACACTGTAGAACAGGATGGTAGTTCCTCAAAAAGCTAAAAATAGAACTACCCCCCATGATTCAGTAATTGCACTATAACTATTTACATAAATGGTACAAAAGTACACATTGAAGGAGTACATTCTCTCCAATGTTTATACCAGCATTATGAACAATAGCCAAACTATGGAAAGATCCCAAATGCCCATTGACTGAAGAACAAGTAAAGAAGATGTGGTACATAAATATACCACATATAATGTGCATATGATGGAATACTACTCAGCCATCAAAAGATGAAATCTTGCTATTTGCAATGATGTGGAGGAAGCTAGACTGTATTATGTTAAGTGAAATAAGTCAGTCAGAGAAAGACAAATACCATAAGATTTCACTCATATGTGGAATTTAAGAAACAAAATGGATGAACATACAGGAAACAGAATAAAGAGATAGAAAGGGAAACAAACTGTAAGAAACTCTTTTTTTTTTTTAAAGATTTTATTTATTTGAGAAGAAGTGAGAGAGAGAGAACAGGCAGGGGAGGGCCTGAGGGAGAAGCAGACTCCCCACTGAGCAGGGAGCCTGACACAGGACTTAATCCTGAGACTCCAGGATCATGACTTGAGCTGAAGGCAGTCACTCAACTGACTGAGCCACCCAGGCACCCAACTGCAAGAGACTCTTAATGATAGATAACAGACTCAGGGTAGATGGAGGGAGGTGGGGATGGGCTGGATGGATAATGGGTATTAAGGAGGGCACTTGTGATGAGCACTGGGTATTGTATGTAAGTGATGAATCACTGAATTCTACTCCTGAAACTAATATTGTATTGTATGTTAACTAACTATAATTTAAATAATTAAAAAACTAATCAGTACTACAAAACTAAAAAGAGAGAGAGAGAGTGAGTTAGTTTAAGACAGCTTGGATTTCTCCATTCATGGTTATAAGTGATTAAAAGTAGATTTGGGGAAAGACAAATTATTTGGCTTTACATATCTTAATTTTGAAATCGATAGAAAATGATATTGCCAGTATCTACATAATTGATGTAAAATAGTACTGTGTGTCCAGGTTAAGCACAGAGATTTTTCAAAGATTTTATTTATTTACTTGAGAGAGAGACAGTGAGAGAGAGCATGAACGAGGAGAAGGTCAGAGAGAGAAGCAGACTCCCCATGGAGCTGGGAGTCCGATGCGGGACTCGATCCCGGGACTCCAGGATCATGACCTGAGCTGAAGGCAGTCGTCCAACCAACTGAGCCACCCAGGCGTCCCAGAGATTTTTCAAAGAAAATAAAATATTTGACTAAAGAATACAGTGAATGAATATTAATTTCTTAATTTCTGAAAGTAGACTTACTCAACCTTAGGAAATCTATGATACCCAGTACATGCAAATCATATATAAGATGGGAGAAATGCAGAGCACCTGGGTGGCTCAGTGGGCTAAAGCCTCTTCCTTCAGCTCAGGTCATGATCCCAGGGCCCTGGGATTGAGCCCTGCATCGGGCTCTCCACTCACTGGGGAGCCTTCTTCCTTCTCTCTCTCTGCCTGCCTCTCCGCATACTCGTGTTCTCTCTCTGTCAAATAAATTAATTAATTAAATATATTTTTTAAAAAGATAGGAAAAATGCTTCTAGGAAATGTTTCCACTATACATCTTACTCTACAGGCATTATAAAAGCTTGATAATTTCTCACAAAGACAAGTGTTAAACTCAGGTGAGAACTAGCAATTGTGTCTTGTGAAAAGAAACACACTTGAATGAATCAAGATCCAGTGGCCAAGTGAACAAAACACAATTGGCATGGAAAATTATTGAGGTGAAATGAACCTACTTATCAATTCATCTTCTTCTATATTAAGATTTGGCCCTTTCCAATTAATTGTTTATTAACCACCCACCTTAAATTACAGTACTGAATTTACTCTAATGATCTCAGAAACATAGCCCAGAACTCTCATCATGATTTCTTCTGGCCGTGAAAACCTTTAAAAACTATCCCCATTCTCCCCATCATTTCATTCATGTAGTAAATAATTATCAGCCAACTCTTTCTGGGCCCCATGCTTAAACTTAGTTCCTTTATCAATAGAGAATCTTCTTTCTTGAATTCATAACTACAATACTGTCAGTTTTTAGCCATTGAGCATTAGTAGACTGGTTTGCTTAATCTACCAAAAATACTCACCAGTCACCCTTTCTCATAAGTTAGCTATGAATTGCACAAATGTTAAACTTTTCATATATCTCAAAAGATTATTCATTTATTTTCTTGACTTAAGTCTTCCAATGATACATTTACCAGTAGGTGAATAAAATCATATACAATAGGTAAAAATATTGTGAATGTGCATGCTCTGTTGGACAGAAATAGATACGAAGACCTTATATGTGTGGTCAGTTTATCTTTAGCAGAAGAGGGTAAGGCCTTGATCCAATATTGAATCAATGTCAGGCTTGAGTACATCAAGGTGACTTGGAAGGAGTCCAAGTGAGAAACAGAAGATATTTGGTTTGTGAAGGTCCTGGGTGACTTAACTGGTTAAGTTTCTGCCATGGGCTCTTGTCATGATCCCAGGGCCTTGGGATTGAGCCCCACACTGGGTTCCCTGCTCAGCGAATCTGTCTCTTTCTCTCTCTCTGCCCATCTTCCTGTGCTCCTTCTCTCTCTCAAATTAATTAATTAAAAAAAAAATACTTGGCTGTGAAAGAGAAGTGCAGCATTGGTTGAAGGGAGTTAATGTATAGAATACAAAAAGTTACTGAAAGCCCATGGTGGTTAAATCCCAGCAGGGTATTTTCTATCCCGATTTTCTTTCCACAAGTGACGTTAAGTGGCACATTCAGTGTTGGAATCAGTATTCTCCAAAGATTTCACCAAATAAATAGGCTGCCATGGCTTTGCATTTTTAATAATCTGTATTATGTAAAATACACCCAAATAATTAAAATTATCAAGATACTAGAGGCTTATTACTTGTTATTTCTGTGACTCAATTCAAATGATATGGCATACTGATAAAAACAAGCCTGCCTATGCCAGGTGTCTACATTTTAATGAAAGTGAAAGACGGTTTTGAAAAGGAACTTACCATGCTAAAATGTATTTAATTTTTGTCTGAATTTTTTTTAGGATTTATTTATTTATTTGACAGAGAGACACAGTGAGAGAGAGAACACAGGCAGAGGGAGTGGGAGAAGAAGCAGGCTTCCTACCAAGCAGGAACCTGGGATCACAACCTAAGCTTAAGGCAGACGCTTAACTACTGAACCACCCAGGTGCTCAATTTTGTCTGAAATTATATTGTATTGTGTTAATGAGAAGTGTAGTATTAATGCTACAGACAATGCAAGGGAAAAAAAAACAACTTTCATCTGAAAGCTTAATGATGAATCAAATAGAGAGAAAGCATTACTGCAACCATCACCAATTATTAGAAAGAATTTACAATGAGAGCGACTGGATGATGCAGTTAGTTAAGTGTCAGACTCTGGGTTTTGGCTCAGGCTCTGCACTGGGCTCCATGTGCAGAATGTGCTTAAGACTGTCTCTCCTGCCCCTTCCTCAGCTCTCCCTCTCTCTCCAACAAATAAATAAATAAATCTTAAAAAAATGATTTACATAATCATCCCAGCCAACTTTTCTCATGTAATTCTTCCTCAGATACATGCATGTTTTTGTTTTCATAAGAGTTCAACTAACCAATGTTAATTAACCATTTTTTATATTAGTAACATAAAATGAAACCATTTTATTTAGTAATGCAAAGTCTCAGAAAATGAAGCTTTAACAGTTTTTCAAGTCATTGACAGAAAAATGACTAGAGCAAGTTATGACCTGAAAAAAGTTTAATTGATATACTTAAAGTATAATTTATTTTAAAGCAATAATGAGAAGTATATACACTTTTAAAAGGTTACTGTGCAAATATAAGGACAAATATAAAAGTGCTTATTATATAGGAATCTAGGGTTTGGCTTATTATTACACTCAGTATTTGCCTGACTTTGTCTAAATATTAGAAACAGTCCAGGATCCCATGAATTGATACATACACAGAAGATTCTGTAGAAGAAGGTATATTGAGTACAAGCATTTAATCCTTCCTTCCTATATTTCTTCCACACAACTTACTCAAATAATCAAATGAAATAGTCTATTTGTGGGAATTGGTGGAGGAAGAGGGACTTGAACAGAAGGTAGTACAAAAGGGTCATTTTGGTCAAGGTCTTATGTTCACCCATGGCATCCTCAAATTTAAATTTCTCATAATGTCTCCACGTATTGCTATACATATAGCACATTGTGATTTAATTTTCATTAATTTGTTTAATGTAAACATTTTTTGTTCATTTTATTTTATTTTATTTTTATTTATTTCCAGCATAACAGTATTCATTATTTTTGCACCACACTCAGTGCTCCATGAAATTTGTGCCTTCTATAAAACCACCACCTGGTACCCCAACCTCCCACCACCCCACGTCAAACCCCTCAGATAGTTTTTCAGAGTCCATAGTCTCTCATGGTTCACCTCCTCTTCCAATTTCCCCCAACTCCCTTCTCCTAACTCCCCATGTCCTCCATGCTATTTGTTATGCTCCACAAATAAATGAAACCTTATGATAATTGACTCTCTCTGCTTGACTCTTTTCACTCAGCATAATCTCTTACAGTCCCATCCATGTTGCTACAAAAGTTTGGTATTCATCCTTTCTGATGGAGGCATAATACTCCATAGGGTATATGGACCACATCTTTCTTATCCATTTGTCCATTGAAGGGCATCTTGGTTCTTTCCACAGTTTGACAACCATGGCCTTGCTGCTATAAACATTGGGGTACAGATGGCCATTCTTTTCATGACATCTGTATCTTTGGGGTAAATGCCCAGGAGTGCAATGGAAGGGTCATAGGGAAGTTCTATTTTTAATTTCTTGAGGAATCTCCACACTGTTATCCAAAGAGACTGCACCAACTTGCATTCCCACCAACAGTGGAAGAGGGTTCCCCTTTCTCCACATCCCCTCCAACACATGTTTCCTGTCTTGCTAACTTTGGCCATTCTAACTGGTGTAAGGTGATATCTCAATGTGGTTTTAATTTTAATCTCCCTGAGGGCTAGTGATGATGAACATTTTTTCATGTATCTGATAGCCATTTGTAAGTCTTCATTGGAGAAGTGTCTCTTCATATCTTCTGCCCATTTTTTGATATGATTGTCTGTTTTGTTTGTGTTGAGTTTGAGGAGTTCTTTATAGATCCTAGATATCAACCTTTTGTCTGTACTGTCATTTGCAAATATATTCTTTCATTCCATGGGTTGTCTCTTTGTTTTCTTGACTGTTTCCTTTGCTGTGCAGAAGCTTTTGATTTTGATGAAGTCCCAAAAGTTTATTTTCGCTTCCAATTCCTTTGCCTTTGGAGACATATCTTGAAACAAGTTGCTGTGTCTGATATCAAAGAGATTACTGCCTATGTTCTCTAGGATTCTGATGTATTCCTGTCTCACACTGAGGTCTTTTAACCATTTTGAGGTTATCTTTGTGTACAATGTAAGAGAATGGTTGAGTTTCATTTTTCTACATATAGCGTCCAGTTTTCCCGGCAACATTTATTGGAGACTGTCCTTTTTACACTGTATGTTTTTCCTGTTTTGTCAATGATTATGTGCCCATAGAGTTGAGGGTCCATATCTGGGCTTTCTACTCTGTTCCACTGGTTTAAGTGTCTGTTTTTATGCCAGTACCATGCTGTATTCGTGATCACAGCTTTGTAGTAAAGCTTGAAATCAGGTGGCATGATGCCGCCAGTTTTATTTTTGTTTTTCAACATTTCCTTAGCGATTTGGGTTCTCTTCTAATTCCATACAAACTTTTGGATTATTTGCTCCAGCTTTTTGAAGAATACCGGTGGAATTTTGATTGGAATGGCATAAAAGTATAGATTGCTTTAGGCAGTATAGACATTTAAACAATGTTTATTCTTCTGATACAAGAGCATGGAATGGTCTTCCATCTTTTTGTGTTTTCTTCAGTTTCTTTCATGAGTGTTCTGTAGTTCCTCCAGTACAGATCTTTGCCTCTTATGGTTCCTGGTGCTATAGTAAATGGAATCGATTCTCTAATTTCCCTTTATGTATTTTCATTGTTAGTATATAAGAAAGCCATTGATTTCTGTACATTGACTTTGTGTCCTGCCACATTGCTGAATTGCTGTATGAGTTCTAGTAGTTTGGGGGTGGAGTCTTTTGGGTTTTCCATATAAACAATCATGCCATCTGTGAAGCGAGAGAGTTTGACTTCTTCATTGCCAATTTGGATACATTTTATTTCTCTTTGTTGTCTGATTGATGTTGCTTGGAATTCTAATACTACATTGAACAAGAGTGGTGAGAGTGGGCATCCTTGTCGTGTTCCTGATCTCAACGGGAAGGCAGCAAGCTTTTACCCATTGAGGATGATATTTGCTGTGGGTCTTTCATAGATTTGATGAAGTTCAGGAATGTTCCCTCTCTCCCTATACTTTGAAGCGTTTTAATCAGGAACGGATGCTGGATATTGTCAAATGCTTTTTCTGCATCAATTGAGAGGACCATGTGGTTTTTCTCTCTTCTCATATTAATTTTTTCAATCACACTGATTGATTTGTGAATGTTGAACCATCCTTGTAGCCCAGGGATGAATCGCACCTGGTCATGGTGGATAATCTTTTTAATATGCTGTTGGATCCTGTTTGCTAGAATCTTGTTGAGAATCTTAGCATCCATATTCATCAGTGATATTGGTCTAAAATTCTCCTTTTTGGTCGGGTCTTTGCCTAGTTTGGGGATCAGGGTAATGCTGGCTTCATAGAAAGAGTCTGGAAGTTTTCCTTCTGCTTCAATTTTTTGAAACAGCTTCAGGAGGATAGATGTTATTTCTTCTTTGTAAGTTTGGTAGAATTCCCCAGGGAATCCGTCAGGTTCTGGGCTCTTGTTTTTGGGAGGTTTTTGATCACTTCTTCAATCTCGTTACTACCTATCGGTCTATTCAGGTCATCAATATCTTCCTGGTTCAATTTTGGAAGTTTATAGTTTTCCAGGAATGCATCCATTTCATCTAGGTTGCTTAGCTTATTGGCATATAAGTGTTGCTAATAACTTTTGATGATTGTTTCTACTTCCTTGGTGTTAGTTGTGATCTCTCCCTTTTCATTCATAATTTTATGAATTTGGGCTTTCTCTCTTTTCTTTTGGATTAGTGTGGCCCATGGTTTATCGATCTTATTGATTCTTTCAAAAAAACAGTTTCTAGTTTCATTGATACGTTCGACTGTATCTCTGTTTCTATCTCATTGATCTCAGCTCTAATCTTGATGATTTCCCTTCTTATGTGTGGAGTTGGATTGATTTGTTGTTGATTCTCCAGTTCTTTAAGGTGTAGAGACAGATGGTGTGTTCTGGATTTTTCAACTTTTTTGAGGGAGGCTTGGATGACTATGTATTTTCCCCTTAGGACTGCCTTTGCTGTATCCCATTGGTTTTGGACCGAAGTGTCTTCATTCTCGTTGATTACAATGAATTGTTTCAGTTCTTCTTTGATCTCTTGGTTGATCCAAGCATTCTTAACCAAGGTGGTCTTTAGTTTCCAGGTGTTTGAGTTCCTTCCAAACTTTTCCTTGTGATTGAGCTCCAGTTTCAAAGCATTGTGATCTGAGAATATGCAGGAAATAATCTCAGTCTTTTTGTATTGGTTAAATCCTGATTTGTGACCCAGTATGTGGTCTATTCTTGAGAAGGTTCCATGTGCACTTGATAAGAATGAGTATTCTGTTGTTTTAGGGTGGAATGTTCTGTATATATCTATGAGGTCCATCTGATCCAGTGTGTCATTCAATGATCTTGTTTCTTTATTGATTTTCTGCTTCAGTGATCTGTCTATTTCTGAGAGAGGCATGTTAAGATCTCCAATGTTTAGTGTATTCTTATCAATATGACTCTTTATCTTGATTAACAGTTTTCTTATGTAATTGGCTGCTCCCATATTGGGGACATAGATATTTACAATTGTTAGATCATCTCGGTGGATAGTCCCTTCAAGAATGATGTAGTGTCCTTCTGTATCTCTGACTACAGTCTTTAGTTTAAAATCTAATTTCTCTGATATGAGAATCAGTACCCCAGCCTTCTTTTGAGGCCCATTGGCATTAAAGATGCTTCTCTATCCCTTCACTTTCAGTCTGGGTGTATCTTTAGGTTCAAAATGGGTCTCTTCTAGACAGCATATGGATGGGTACTGTCGTTTTATCCAATCTGCAACTCTGTGCCATTTTATGGGTGCATTTAGGCCATTCACATTGAGAGTGATTATTGATAGTTACGTTTTTATTGACATCGTTGTAAGGTTTTTCCGGCGAGATAAACACAACACCAGGCAAAGTGAGTGTAAGGCAAGGTTTATTAAAGGTTCTCTCCGGTGAAGTTTCAGGGCCCAGGTGAAGGGGAGCCGAGAAAGTTGCACCGGGAGGAGGTGGGCACCCTCGGGCGAGGTTCCGCAACTCTGGAAAGCAGAGTGGGGGAAGTCGCGCCCAAGGCAGGGAGGAGGGGTTTTTTTTTAAGGGGTCTTGGGGAAAGCTCAGGGGTCTTTTGGCAAGTTTCCCTTATTTGGATATCCCTCCTGCTCATCGGGATCCCATTGGTCCACAGGAGCCCGGGGCGGGGGTCTCAGGTTCCTGCTTGGGCCTTTGTTCTCCTGTCCGAGCTCAGGTGGTGTGGCGGGAATTTTCGCCATCTTGGTCCTTTGTTCTCGTGTCCAAGCTCAGGTCATGTGGCGGGAATTTTCACCATCTTGGTAGCCCTTCCTGCCAGCCCAACAATCGTGTTACCTTTGCAGTCTTTCTTTCTGTATATTGTCTCTATATTTTGTTCAATGCTATTTTTAAGATTTTTCCTCTTTTATAGTACCCCCCTTAATATTTCCTGCAGTGTCAGCTTGGTGGTTGCATAGTCTTTTAAGCCCTGCCAGTCTTGTAAATTCTTTATCTCTCTATCCATTTTGAATGTCAGTCTTGCTGGATAAAGTATTCTTGGCTGCATGTTCTTCTTATTGAATGTTCTGAAAATGTCTTGCCAGCCCTTTCTGTCTTACCAGATCTCTGTGGACAGGTCTGACGTTTTTCTGATGGGCTTTCCTCTGTAAGTAAGTAGCCTCTTTTTTCTAGTGGCTTTCAACAGAGTATACCTACAATTGTGATTCCTCAGTTTGACTATCAGGTGCCTTGAGTTTTTTTTTTTTTTTTTTTTTTTTTTTTTTTTTTGGAATCTATAATCTTGGGTGGAGACTGTTTGGCCTCTAGTACATGAAAGCTGGTTCCATTCACGAGACTGGGAAAATTTTCATGAAGAACTTGTTCCACTATATCTTCTAGATTTCTTTCTTTCTCCTCCCCTTCGGGAATTCCAATAATTCTGATGTTGGAACATTTCATGGCATCATTTATTTCCCTGAACCTGTTTCCGTGGTTTCTAAGCTGTTTGTTCCAGGCTTCCTCCTGATCATTTCTCTCCATCTCTTTGTCCTCCAGACCACTAATTCTACCTTCTGTCTCAGTTACACTAGCTTTGAGAGAATTTAGATTAGATTGGACCTCATTGAGAGCATTGTGAACCTCGGCCCATGTAGGTTTTAGCTCCGTCCTAACATTGTGAAAATCATCTCCGGTCGCTTTCAGCTCGGCCCTAATCAATTCCATTTGGTCACCCATTTGCCTGGATAATTGTTAGCCTGAATTCTTTTTCTGACATATTGTCTATGTTGATAGCCGTTAGCTCTGTTGCAGAAAGTCCATCCTCTGTATTTTTCTTCTGCTGGGCATTCCTCCTCCTAGTCATTTTGGTGAGAGATGAATGAACAGATGTAGATGGATGTATCCACTGTGGTGCAGTCAAGGTGCACCCTGGAACACTTCTGAGCTATCAGGATTCCCAACCGAAATGAAGGACAAAAGAAAAGAAAAAGAAAAGAAGTTAGAGAGAGAGAGACAGGAAAGAAAGGGAAGATGAAAGAGAAGGTTCAGCCCAAATGGGTCCCAAGGTACAATTTATGAAGTATACAAACAAAAACAGACAAACAAAAAGACTGATAAAAGTATATGACAAGAGAAAAAAATATGCAAATAAATGAAGATCCTCATCAAAAAGAACCCCAAGTGTAAGATTTATATACTATCAAGACAAACACAAAAACACAGAAACAGTGGTGGAAGAAAAAGATGGGAGAGTGGTTATAAATTCTCACTGTGGGCGAAGGTTATTTTGATTCTTCCTGGATGTATCTTGATATCTTTGTTAAAGGACTCAACTTTCCTAAGATAAAGGGGGATTAAAAATTGGTTTACCTATAGGGGTAGTATTGATTGGGGAAAGAGGATTACTTTGAACTTTAACTCTATATGA
Source organism: Mustela nigripes (assembly GCF_022355385.1). Taxonomy (NCBI): domain Eukaryota; kingdom Metazoa; phylum Chordata; class Mammalia; order Carnivora; family Mustelidae; genus Mustela; species Mustela nigripes. The sequence goes on along the minus strand of NC_081575.1, from coordinate 48,553,396 downwards.
ATATTAGAAAATAAAAATAAAACGGAATAAACTAGACTAAACTAAGCTAAAATTTAAAAATAAATAAATTCAAAAAAGAGAAATGCAAAAGATAAACACAGGTGTATGTATCAAAAGTTCAGGTTAGAATGTTATTATGGAATTTGATGTACTGGACAGCTCACTGTGATGGTAAATAGGTTAAAAAATTATCTATATAAAAAAAATGAACCAGAATAGTGGGAAAGAATTAAAAATAAATGTCCTATGAAGTAGTGATGTTGTTCTCTTGCAGTCTTTTTTTTTCTTCTTCTTCTTCTTTTGTTTTCTGGGGGAGGCGTCTATCACATGGGTTTTCAGTCATTGATGTTCCCTGACTTAAGTCCGCCTGCCCCCCTCAAGGGCGTGGGCTCTGAGGAAACTGGTTTTTTTCAGGCTTTTGTTCTCTGGCGGTTTTTATGTTTGTTCACTTTTTTTTTTTTTCTCTCACCCTGACTGCTTTTGATGGATTTTGTAGTTTTAGAGGAAAACAAACTGCACCCTGACCTCCCTCTCAGAGAGAAGCCTCAGTCTCACTGCAGAGCCCAAATAAGTTCCCTCTTGGCCACTGGCAGAGCAGTTTCTGAGTCACAGTCCCTGGGGACTCAGGATCTTTTGCTTGTACTCAAAACCGCGGCAGCGGTGGCTGTCTGGGAGCTCCAGACCGCCAGAGAGGTTCCAAGCAGCTATCACACACTGAGATTTTCCCGCTGGCCCAGGCTGGGAGTGCCTGGTCTTTCTGGGTCTAAGAGCATCTGCCTTGCATGCACCTCTTTCAGGGGAGGCTGTGGGTCATGCAAGCCTCTCGGGCTCTGAGAATGGTACGCAGATCCAAACGCACCAGGTTGGGCCTTCGCGCACCTCTGTCAGGGGAGAGTTTGGGGCACGCATCTTAGGCTCTGAAATAATGGTGCAGGTGAAAGAGCACCGGCTGGGCCTTTGTACCTCTCTCAGGGGAGGATGAGGGACGGGCGCATCTCTGGCTCTATAGCAGGGTTTTCACGTTCTGCTGTCAGGCGTGGCTCCCATCCTCTCACAGGAGCCAGAACGCACAAGTTCTGGGGCGCGCTGGTGGCTTAGGGACCAAGACCTGGTTTCTCCACCGCACTCTCTCTGGCTCTGCACCAGGGGAGGCTGTCCTGGGACCAGGGACTTAAGTCCCTGTCCCTAGCTGCCCCGATTCCCACAATTTCCCCTCCACAATCCTTTGCTCTTTTTGAGTGCTTTCAACCAGACTCCAAGTTAATGCTGGTCCCCAGACGCAGGGCACTCTCGGATTGGAGGATTACTTTCCAACTGGTCGCCTCGGGTGGCTCCCTCCCCCTTTTGTTTATCTTCTGATATCAGTCTGCAGTTCCCACACCACTTTACCTGCCCACTGGCGTCTTCTGCCCCTGTAGAGATCCAGACATGTATAATTCTGATCTCAGGCTGATTTCATGGGTGATTGGAGTTCTTTGGTAGGTAATCAACTCACTTTAGGGTACAGGTTGAAAAGGCGCCTCCTTCTACTTCCCCGCCATCTTGTCCTTCTAATGTAAACATTTTAAAGCACTTTGCAATGCCTGTGAAGACTTGCAAAATAACAAAACTAGAGAGGATCTATCAAGTCAGGAGCTTGTAGACAGGTAATCACAACTAACTAATAATAAACAAATAAGCCACAAACCTGCAAAATTTTTGCTATGTGTAGAGCAAAGGAACAATGATGGTTAAAGATATTGAGGAACCATTTCATAACTGCTCTACATGAGATAGCAGAATCCCCTAAATACCACTGGAGTGAGTAGCTATCACTTGTGTGGCTTCCAAGCATTTAAATATTCTAGTTACTTGGGGAAATTCCTCTTTATATACTACATACCATATGCTATATACTATATATTATAATATAATTATGATTAATTATAATACTATATATAACAATAATCATTACTATAAAATTCCAGTCTCCTGTTGATTGGGTGGATATAACCTGCTGTAGAAACCATAATAGGAAAATCTTTCCTTCTCTTAGTCCCTGGTAAACTAAGGAATATCTGGGAACATGACCTAGGTGCATTTGGATGCACCCAACTGAGACTGAAGATTAAGAGAGTATTACAAAGAATCAGGAAGAATTTATAAACTATCAAAGGAAGAAGTGTTGGCACCAAGTGCTTGCAAAAGCAATGTTTTGTGGGGTGGTAGTGATATGGTAAACCAACAAGACTATTCTTCTGGCATTATTTTGACTGCTAAACTTTGACTCCTGTTTATTTTTTAGCTTCTTTCCTCCATCTTTCCATCAGTTCTATAAGCCATAAGCTACCTATTATTTCAACACATATTTTTTATCCTTAATTTAACCAGTCTTCATTCTTGTTCAGACGACCAGGAACCTGAGTGTTTTAATGAGTGAATGTTTAGGAGTGCAGGTGAGGCAAATCTGAAGGTCAAGAAAGACTAGGTGTTACTCTTCTGAGAATCAGGATCATTGAAAGTCAGCATTAGAACTCAATGGCATTAGAAATACCAAGGCTAAGGACAACCACATAAACAATGCCTGGAGATGGAAGCTGTCTCTCAGGAAAGGTGCAGGAAGAGTAGCAATCATAGTCATACCTGCAGTTACATGGATACTATGCCTAAAAGAATGTGAAATATTGGCTTGTGGTGCAACAACACAAAGATGTTTCATTGCAATGCTGTGGAATTGGAAATAATCACAATACACCCCGAATATGGGGTCCTTTAAATATATTCTTAAGATAGGATATTAACCTGCTATTAAAACTCATGTTGAAATTTACCAGTTAGGATGCCTGGGTAACTCAGTTGTTAAGCGTCTGCCTTGGCTCAGGTCATGATCCCAGAGTCCTCAGATCAAGGCCCACATTGGGCTCCCTGATTGGCAGAAAGCCTGGTTCTCCCTCTTCCACTCCCCCCTGCTTGTGTTCCCTCCCTCTGTGTGTCTCTCTCTCTGTCAATTAAATAAATAAAAAATCTTAAAAAAAGAAATTTACCAATTAAAGGAAATATTTGTGATATAATTAAAGGGCAAAAACAGTCTATGAAATAATAATACAGAGTATGATTCCAGACAGAGAAACCTGGACAGGTAGACAGTCCTGGGTTGGATCCATGATTTGCCTTTTACCATATGAATGTTAATAACTAATGTACTGTATATGAACTTCACTTTTTTATAAACACAAGAATAGTACCTGCTTTTGATCATTAAATATATGAAAGCACTAAGCATGATCTTTATTTTTACTTCTACATACCCAAGAAAGTTAACATTTACCACATTTATTGGTATTTGGGATAACTTTTGCTCTTTTCCTTTCTGTTCTTTGTTTTCCTCATTAAAAATATATGGCTGTGTGATTAGATAAGGTATCAAAAGATGTTATTATTTAAAATCATAGAAGCAACAAAAAAGAGCTTACAGATTTTAGCCGGACACATTGAAAATGACTAAAATGGGATATGTAACTTGAGGATTTAGAAGACACTATTTAAAAACAAAAACTGGAAAGTAAAAACTATAGGCATTGTATGGTTTTTTAATAGAGAAGTACCTCTCTGTTCTCTATGTTGGTGTGATGAAAAGTGGAAATGGATATATTATCCCTAATTAAAATATTTCTTGCTATGGTGGAAGAAATTACAGAATAAAAAAGTTAAGAATGCAAGCTCTGGAATCAGAACCATTGTGCAAATTTCTGTTCTGCCATTCACTAATTGTATGACCTTAATTAAAGACATCTAATTTCACTAAACCTTGATCTCATCTGTTAATTGCAGATGAGGTAATATAAGATCTAACCATAGCTTCTGGCATAAAATATGCTATCAATGAATGTTACTTTCAGTCCTGTGCATTGAATGAAATATTTGAAGTCTGTAGACAAAGGTTTAATCTCAGCTCTGCCATATACACACAGGACAAGTCACTTTCCTTCTCTGAGCTCAGTTTCATTATTTGCAATGAAAAAAAAAATACATATTTTCCCTGTTTCCTTTGAGTCCTTGCATATGGATCAAATGAGATAAACAATGAAAATATTCTTTAGAAAATGTTTAGTTTAAAAATATAAGTATTATTCACACTAATCACTGACTCATATCATATCAGTAAAGTACCACAACTCTTGCTCTTACTCAAAATTGTTATCAAATAATATGGCAGTCCATTCTTAGTAATGGGACACAGTTTCATTGAGTGGGGTGCCTGACTAGTATGGTTCATCTTAAGAGGACTTCTTGGTAACTTGGAACTCTGTTAAATGTAAATGCATTTTCCTTTCATAAAACTCTCTAATGGTGACTCAGTAATCATAGAAATTTGTTCAGCATGGGTTATGAAAACTGATGTCAGATATGTGTTTGGTATGTGGAGTGATAAAGTGAAGACATTCAGCTTTTTATTGTTTTCCCATTGACAAATGCTAGATTGACTTACAGTCTTTTAGAATCTGGTCTATGGCACTAAAATCTATTAAGCAATGAACTGGTGCTCCTAAATATCACAGACAGATAATTTAAATAATTTAGGTGATTTGGAGAACTTAAGCTATCCAAGGTAGTACTGGTTGTCTCCAATTCATCTAACATATGTTTGGGTCTCTATTTCACTTTGTCAGAAGGAATATTTATTGTTGTAATGAATTATTTCCTCAAAATGCATTTAGAAAATCATTTTTAAGTTATAAGACAACTGGAATAAAAATAAGTTATAAGACAACTGGAATAATAAAATTATTATCCAGCATAATTTTCTGTTTATAATGAATAAGTAAGCAGGAAAAAATCTTATTTTTTTAAAGATTTTGTTTATTTATTTGACAGACAGAGATCACAAGTATGCAGAGAGGCAGGTGTGGGGTGGGGTGGGGGAAGCAGGCTCCCTGTTGAGCAGACAGCCCAATGTGGGGCTCTATCCCAGGACCCTGTGATCATGACCTGAGCCAAAGGCACAGACTTTAACCCATTGAGCCACCCAGGCACCCCAGGAGAAATCTTATTATATGATTATCAAATGTATTTAGGAATATGGGTTGAACAACAGGAACTGCCAGTTGCCAGCACCATAAGACCACAATAACACTCCTGGCATGAGCTTAGTCTCCAATCATTAAGGATTATACAAAAATGGAAACTTTCTATTATTTCAAGAAAACATCTTCATCAGTTGAATAATGTTATAAAGTATAGTTAATAGTGAGCAACTATTGAAGCAAGATTTAATATCTTATTTTATAAGTAAGAAAAATAAAATATCGAGTTTAAGAAACAGATCACAAAAGCAAAGTGAACTTTGAAGTATCTAGAATCTAATACAACTGTAAATTCAATTCATTTATGACTGGAGTGAATGGTTTCCCACTCTACTGTCAAATCACAGTACATGTAGAAATATATGAATAATTGAACACTACATCAAAAACTAATGGTGTACTATATGTGGGCTAATTAAATTTAAATTTAAAAAAGAAATACTGGGATGGAAAGTATGGCTTTCTTAAGTGAAACTATGGCTTACTTAAGTGAAATTTATGTCAATGAGGGTCTCTATTCTCTGGATATTTAAAGATGAATGTTGTTACATTTGAGTGTTTAATTATTACCTTCCACATTTTGATAAGCATTATAGAGTTTGGAGAGCAAGTCTATAACCTCAAAAGCTGAGTACTTCTGTTAAACATAGCAAAGATTTTGAGTATGGATTTAAAAAAAATATTTTCCCATGCATTCTGTAACTGAATTCTTACAAATACTTTTAGATTTCAGAATTCAATTCAGGACAACTATTGAATTTGTACTGGAGGTCTCTTCCTTAATCTTGGCTGCCATATTCAGTTGTCTATGTTCCTCAGAGGAACTAGATGGCTTTTATCTGAATTACAGGCAGGAGATAAAAACAGTGGCTTTAGATACAAGGATTTGGGGTGGGGGTAGTAACTGCCTGGGGATAAACAAACTCAGGATATTTCAACACACACAGTGTTTTGACAATAGCTCAAATTGTCATGGCACATTGATTAAGAAACATTGCCAAGATCATATAATCTTTCAATAAATTCATGGCAGAACAGGCTTGTCAAATTCTGGTTAGTAAGGATAGGTAAATTGCTTTCAGGGCTTTTTTCTTTCTTTCTTTTTAAGGAATGGATGCTAATTATCATTTAATATCTCTTCCTCAGATTTTATAATGAACAGGAACAATTAGCCCATCAATGGTGCTCATATGTTCAAAACACTTAGAAGCCACTACATACATCCCGGGGTTTCAGGACATATGATGTCACTGGTATTGCTACTATTAGACTATATAATACAAGGATTTATTTCTTGTGATCTGTCTAATAGTTTCTCTTGAATATTTAGCAGTCTGTTTACCTTCCAGGATAGATTGTTATTAATGACATCAATTAGTGTTGTAACTGATTTTCTTTGGTTTACAACAAAAGTTGACTCCATGATGCCTAGTATCCTATTTCCCTGGTGTACTTTTTTGACAGGACAGCTAACATTCCAACAATATTGAAAAGACTCAAAATGGAAGGAGGGAAAATAATTTCAAAACAGGTGTTTGTTAAAGGTGCTCTCTTGTCTGCATTTTCTTGAATTCCCACCTTCAATCATTTGAATGTTGATTTTTGTTGCAAATAAGCTACCTTTCTTTTATAGAGCTTCTGCACAGTATCCACCAAAGAAGACACATTTAATGATAGAAATGAAGGAGCACCTGGGTGGCTCAGTCGGTTAAGTGTCTGACTTGGCTCAGGTCATGATCTCAGGGTCCTGGGATTGAGCCCCGCATCAGACTCCCACTCAACAGGGAGTCTGCTTGTCCCTCTCACTCTCCCTCTGCCCTGTCCCCTGCTCATGCTCTCTCTCAAATATATAAAAATCTTAAAAAAAAAAAGACAAATGAAGCTAAGATGCACTTTATATTACTGAATCAATTTCAGTTTGAAATTGTGGTTACATCAAACAAAATATATTTTTAAAGATTTTTTTAAAATTTTATTTATTTGTCATAGAGAGAGAAGCGAGAGAAAGCACAGGCAGACAGAGTGGCAGGCAGAGGCAGAGGGAGAAGCAGGCTCCCTGCCAAGCAAGGAGCCCGATGTGAGACTTGATCCCAGGACGCTGGGATCATGACCTGAGCCGAAGGCAGCCGCTTAACCAACTGAGCCACCCAGGCGTCCCTCAAACAAAATATTTAATTGGTGCAGTCTATACACTGATGCTTAGAAAACATACCTCTTTCTTTTCTTCCTTACATGGTGCTACATAACTGTGATCGTTTTTATTAGCCACTATTTAAAATATCACTACTAAATTATTTCCCAATATTCCAGGCATGTCTGAATCTTAAACATTCTTTTGACTTTTGTGATTAATCAGAAGTAAAGTTAAAGCTCTACTGCAGTTCATTAATGCAATTAATTATTTTTGATGAACTTTTCCCTCAAAACATTTGACCCTTTTGGAACATGTTTTAAGGCTCTTTTATTGCTACTATAGTAGTAATAGTGCTACGTACATCCAAGCTGAGATAGTATCATAGTAACAGGCTGAAAAAATGTCTTAGAAACTAGTCTACCTGATTGACAATTCAGTTAAACTTTCTTGATATAGTTGAGAAAAGTACCTAGCCTGGGACAAGCTAGTCAAAGCAAATGCAGAAACTAAAGTCATCCAAATACCTTCGCTATCATTGTCTAAAGTAAAACTGACTAGCACATAAGTTAAAAAAAAAAAAGAAGATGCTGTGAATATCAAATGAAATAACATTTTGGTGGGAATAAAGCTAATAAATGTTGTTAGTTTGACTCCCTCTTAATTTTTTTTAAGCTATACACTTCTAGAAAGACTGTCCTTCTTGTTTTCTTGGGTTCTAAGGTACTGGGGGTATGTGCGGAGAAGGAGACAAAAGAGTATGCATTTGGTTTTATTTATTTTTAAAGATTTTATGTATTTATTTGAGAGAGAGAGAGAGAAAGAGAGACAGAGTGCAAGCAGGGGGAGCAACAGAATGAGAGGGAGAACCTGGGATCATGATCTGAGCCAAAGACAGATACTTAACCAACTGAGCCACCCAGGTGCCCCAAGGGTATGCATTTAAAAAATAAGTTATTGGGGCACCTGGGTGGCTCAATAAGTTAAAGCCTCTGCCTTTGGCTTAAGTCATGGTCTCAGGGTCCTGGGATCAAGCCCCACATGGGGGGGGGTGTTCTCTGCTCAGCCTGCTTCCTCCTCTCTCTGCCTGCCTCTCTGCTTACTTGTGATCTCTGTCTGTCAAATAAATAAATAAAATATTTTAAAAATGTTATTTTCTGTAGTGGCACATATAGGTTAGTACAAAATTGTCTCACGGAGATGTGACAAACTTAAGAAAAACAATAGACCGATGTTAGTTTAGAGCTGTCTAACCACTTTAGATGTATAACCACAGTTTATTCTTACACAAACATTCTGAGATAAACATCATTACTATATCCATTGTGCCCAGATGAACATTGAGGCTTGATGATTATGTAATTTACACAGGTCACACAACCACGAATTTGTACCCCATTATCTCCAATTTCACAGCAAATTTTCACAGCTACCCCCCGAAATGGGTTCATTTGCTAAGAAAAATTAGGTTGTAATTCTACTAAAATTAATAGCTCTGATAAAGTATAATCCCTCAAAGACTGATTTGCAGAACAAAACTGAGGTTATTTTATCCCTGAGAAGAGAAGATTTATGCCCTTTAATTGATAAATGTCTTTAGATATGTTAGTATCTACAAAGAAAAGAGAGAATTACTTTGGGTGTTTGCTTCAGTTAGGTTCTTCCATACCTACTAGAATCAAAGGATGGGAGTTAATAGTGAGGAAGATATTGGCTAAATGCAGGAAAACAAAGCAAAACATCTTCCGACAAGCAAAGCTGCCAAAGATGTCAAAGCTGAAGGAGAGACAAGGGGAGTGTATTAGAGATGTAAAAAAGCAATTTAGGTTACTTTCTCTTCCAAATAAAGAGACAAGGAAATTCCCTCCAATCTTTGGATTTTGTGACATTCAGCATTATTGACAAAATCTTGAACTTCATGGCATTGATTCCTTAGACAAAAAAAAAAAAAAAGTCATCAATAAAATAATGTTATTCCTATGTTTAAGTGAAAGCATATTATAGAACTTCCCTATGACCCTGCAATTGCACTGCTGGGTATTTACCCCAAAGATACAGATGTCGTGAAAAGAAGGGCCATCTGTACTCCAATGTTTATAGCAGCAATGGCCACAGTTGAAAAACTATGGAAAGAACCAAGATGCCCTTCAACGGACGAATGGATAAGGAAGATGTGGTCCATATATGCTATGGAGTATTATGCCTTCATCAGAAAGGATGAATACCCAACTTTTGTAGCAACATGGACAGGACTGGAAGAGATTATGTTGAGTGAAATCAGTCAAGCAGAGAGAGTCAATTATCATATGGTTTCACTTATTTGTGGAGCATAACAAATAGCATGTAGGACAAGGGGTGTTAGAGAGGAGAAGGGAGTTGGGGGAAATTGGAAGGGGAGGTGAATCATGAGAGACTATGGACTCTGAAAAACAATCTGAAATGTTTGAAGTGGTGGGGGGTGGGAGGTTGGGGTACCAGGTGGTGGGTATTATAGAGGGCACGGATTGCATAGATCACTGGGTGTGGTGAAAAAAATAATGAATACTGTTTTTCTGAAAATAAATAAAACAATTTAACAAAAAAGAAAGCATATTATAACAAGACAAACCTTCAAAATTTGGAAATTATTTGTATCATTATTTTTTTTAAATTTTCTTATTTCTTTTCAGCATAACAGTATTCATTGTTTTTGCACCACACCCAGTGCTCCATACAATCCGTGCCCTCCCTAATACCCACGCCCAGCCTCCCACCCCCTGCCCCTTCAAAAACCTCAGGTTGTTTTTCATACTCTGTATCATTATTTTATAATAGCTTATAAAAGGTACTGTTTGTGATATACTTTAACCTATGAAGGTGTCTTAAGAGTTCCCTTAGTCATAAGTTTTCTCCATAAAGTGGTTGTTTTGTATATATCAGAGACATATTTAATTTGAGATACAACTTTCAGTGGAAAGAAAGATGATGTTCAAAAATTTATTTCTGTCTGGTATATTCTTTTTTTTTTTTTCATTTTCATTCTTCTGTACTATGTGTTTGGTGCAGTAGGATAAATCTGGAGTTGTCTTATACCTAGAAGTCCCAACCTGCCACCTATTCTTAGCTTAACAGGATCAGCAATGAAATTTAAGAGAAAATAAGTTGGGAATAGGATCCTTGGGTCAGCTGGGCATATGGCTTAGGACTAGTGTACAATTTCCTATGCATGGCTGTGGGAAGTTCTGGATAGTTAAATAATTAAACATTGTATCTATCCCTTTTCCCTTAGGAGCACAATTAACATTCAATACACCTTTTCTCTTTGGTTATGAAAAACACATGCACAAGTGTTCTTTCCCTTGGACCAATGTGGTTGAGGCAAAAGAATAAGGGTGAAGAACAAAGATCGGGATATACTTATTTTTACCTATACTTCCCAATAAAACAGATATGTCCTGAATACTTAATACGATTGCCCTTATGCTGGTTCTGAAATAAATCATAAATCTTAGACTGCTCTGAAAGCTCAAAGTTCATCAGCCACTTATACACTCTAGTTTTAGCCCTCAGTTATATTGGATATCGCAGCTGACTTTAAGCAATTTTGACAAAAAATAAAATAGGACAACTTTAGAAAAGTTACCGGAGTTGTACATACTCATGTCTATAAAATAAGTTATTCTTATTATTACCCTTTATGAATAGTTTTGGCTGCTTTTCTTCAAGTATATCAACATTATGGTGAAAACAAAACATTCTGTTATTAGGCTTGTATGAGACTCAAATACTAAATAATGTGTTTTTTTTTTTGTTGTTTGTTTGTTTGTTTTCTTTTTTTGGGGGGGGGCAACCCATCTATTTGGTCTAAAGATGTGTTCCGCAAAGGAGGTCAAGAAGATCCCCAGGTTGCCAAAGTATTTTTAGGGATGACAGGCTACCTCTGTCTCTCCAGAAAATGTATAACATTTCTCAGTTGTAATGGACTCCCAAACATATTAATTTTTTTTTTGGATTTACTTATTTAATAGAAAGAGAGAGAGTGAACCTGTGCACATGAGAACAGTTAGGGGGAAGGCAGAGGGAAAGAAAGTCTTAAGCAAACTCACAATTATGAGGAGCTTGACTGGGGTGGGGTAAGGCCTCTATCTCACACCCTGAGATCATGACCTGAGCTGAAACCATGAGTCAGATGCTTAATCAACTGTGCCACCCAGGTTGCCCTGCTCCCAAACATGTTAAATTCAAATTTCCAAAAGAGCTTAAAAGAGCTTGACTAAAGTGCAAAGAGAAGGGTTGGGAGGTGGAAGCTACGTTAGTAGCTAAAATCCAAAAGGAGCATTTTTTTGTTGGCCAGTAGACAGATTTCAGAAGACTGTGTGATTAGGATATAAGATATATAGGTATATTTTCTTACATGGTTAGGACAGACTCTCAAACAAATGAAAATATTAGAGACATGGTTTAACAACTATATACATATATATTTGTCTTTATTTTATGGGAAATGCCCTGATAGAATGCAGTTCACATGCGTCCTTAACAGTGTTCCATAACCATCCCTGTTTGTTGAGTATATAGGTATTTCTTTTATCTTTCCACTTAAATGATTGATAAATTGTTTGTGGAATAAAGGGAGGGTGAACAGACATAGAAGCCACACTGCACTGACACTGTAGATGGTTTGTATAGATGTAGAAAGTAAAGAAAATTGAGGGCGCCTGGGTGGCTCAGTGGGTTAAGCCGCTGCTTTCGGCTCAGGTCATGATCTCAAGGTCCTGGGATCGAGTCCCGCATCGGGCTCTCTGCTCAGCAGGGAGCCTGCTTCCCTCTCTCTCTCTGCCTGCCTCTCCATCTACTTGTGATTTCTCTCTGTCAAATAAATACATAAAATCTTAAAAAAAAAAAAAAAAGAAAAGAAAATTGAGAGTACCAAATTCACCAGTAAAGCAAATGAATTTATAGACATTTTAAGGCTGGTTACAGAAAGGGGGGTGGAAATAGGATACTCATAAAATTCTTATCTAAGCATATTATAGGATTTGTTAGAAAAGTACTTTACAAATCAAAGAAATAAAATGATTATTTACAAAACTGGGTGTTTGGACCATAGCAGAGACAAATAACCAAAAAACACTCAACAAATTTTGGTCTGGAAAGCAAATGTATCAAGATCTATAATGTAAATCTTTTCAGAGTCCACAGTCTCTCATGATTCATCTTCCCCTCCAATTTCCCACAACTCCCTTCTCCTCTCCTCTCCCATGTCCTCTGTGTTATTCCTTATATTCTGAAAAGCAATCTGAGGGTTTTGGAGGGGCAGAGGTGGGAAGTTGGGTGAGCCTGGTGGTGGGTATTATGGAGGGCATGTATTGCATGGAGCACTGGGTGTGGTGCATAAACAATGAATTCTGGAACACTGAAAATAAATTAAAAAATAAAAATGTAAAAAAAAAGATATATAATGTAAATCTTATTTAACTTAAAAAACCAGTGTTTACTCAGAGATGCTCTACCTGAGCAAATACTTAAACATCAAATCATTTGACAAGGAAATTCTATTAATAGGTATCCATCCTACAGAAATATTTGCACACACACACACAAAAGATGCATGTGTAAGGATGATCATTGCCACAGTGACTGTAAGAGCAAAAATACAGAATGCACTTAAATGTTCATTAACAAAATAAAATGTTTAGATATATTATAGATGCTACTGTCTGGATGCTTGTGTTCCCCCATCCTCAAATTCACCTATTGAAATCCTAACCCCCAAGATGATGGTATTAGAAGGTGAAGCCTTTGGGAGATAATTAGATCATGAAACAGAATTCTCATGATTAGAATTAGTACCTTTATACAAGGCACCTCACTGAGCTAACTTGGTCCTTCTACCATGTGAGTATATAATGAAAATACAGCCATCTATGAACCGGAAGCAGGCTCTCACCAGATAATGAATCTACCAGACATCTTGATCTTGATCTTGATCTTGATCTTGAACTTTCCAAACTCTGGAATTGTGAGAAATAAATTTGCTATTTATAGGCCATCCAGTTTATGGTATTTGGCAATAGCACCCCAAATGAATTAAGAGACTAGACAATTTAGGCCATTCACGTTGAGAGTGATTATTAAGAGATAAGTTTTTATTGACATCATGTTACCTGAAAAGTCTTTGCTTCTGTAGATTGTTTCCATAAATTCCTGTTCAATTATATTATTGTTTTTTTTCTCTTTCATAGAACCCCCCGTTAATATTTCTTGTAGTGCTGGCTTGGTGGTCACATACTCTTTTAAACCTTGCCTGTCTTATAAGCTCTTTATCTCTCCATCCATTTTAAATGTTGGTCTTGCTGGATAAAGTATTCTTGGCTGCGTGTTCTTCTCATTTAGTGCCTTGAATACATCTTGTCAGCCCTTTCTGGCCTGCCAGGTTTCTGTGGACAGGTCTGACATTACTCTGATGGGCTTTCCTCTGTATGTAAGCAATCTCTTCCCTATGTACAGAAGAAAGCCCATCAGAATAATATCAGACATATCTCTCAATAATCATTCTCAATGTGAATGGCCTAAATGTGCCCATAATGGCACAGGGTTGAAGATTGGATAAAATGACAGGACCCATACATACGTTGTCTATAAGAGACCCATTTTGAACTGAAGAATACATCCAGACTGAAAGTAAAGGGATAGAGAAGCATCCTTCATGACAATGGACCTCAAAAGAAGGCTTAGGGGTAACAATTCTCATATCAGAAAAATTAGATTTTAAACTAAAGACTGTAGTCAGAGATACAGGAGGATACTACATCATTCTTAAAGGGTTTATCCACCAAGAAGATCAAACAATTAGAAATATGTACGCACCCAATATAGGAGCAACCAATTACATAAGAAAACAGCTAAGCAAGATAAAGAGTCATATTGATATAAATACATTAATAGTGGGAGATCTTAACATGCCACTCTCAGTAATAGACAGATCATGCAGGCAGAAAAATAATAAAGAAACAAGAGCATTGAATGACACATTGGACCAGATGAACCTCATAGATATATACAGAACATTGCACCCTCAAACAACAGAATACTCATTCTTCTCAAGTGCACATGGAACCTTCTCCAGAATAGACCACATACTGGGTCACAAAGCAGGGCTCAACTGATACCAAAAGATTGAGATTATTCCCTATATATTCTCAGATCACAGTCCTTTGAAACTGGAGCTCAACCACAAGAAAAAGTTCAGAAGGAACTCAAACACCTGGAAGCTAAAGAACACCTTGCTTTAGAATGCTTGGATCAACCAGAAAATCAAAGAAGAACTTAAACAATTCATGGAAACCAATGAAAATGAAGACACTTTGGTCCAAAACCTATGGGATACAGCAAAGGCGGTCCTAAGGGGGAAATACATAGCAATTCAAGCTTCCCTAAAAAAAAAAAAAAAAAAAAAAGGAAAAGAAAAAAAGAAAAAAGAAAAACCCATAATACACCAGCTGTCTTTACACCTTAAAGAACTGGAGAATCAACAACAAATTAAGCCAACTCCACACACAAGAAGCAAAATAATCAAGATTAGAGCAGAGATCAATGAGATAGAAACTAGAGATAGAACAGAATGCATCAATGAAACTAGAAGCTAGTTTTTTTGAAAGAATCAATAAGATTGATAAACCATTGGCCAAACTAATCCAAAAGAAAAAAAAAAAGAGAAGGTCCAAATTAATAAAATTATGAATGAAAAGGGAGAGATCACAGCTAACACCAAAGAAATAGGAGCAATAATCAGAAATTATTATCAACAGTTATATGTCAATAAGTTAAGCAACCTAGGTGAGATGGATGCATTCCTGGAAAACTATAAACTTCTAAAACTGAATCAGAAAGAAGTTGACAACCTGAAAAGACCAATATCTAGTAACGAGATTCAAGCAGTGATCAAAAACCTCTGAAAAAACAAGAACCCAGGACCTGACGGATTCCCTGGGGAATTCTACCAAACATTCAAAGAAGAAATAACACCTAATCTCCCGAAGCTGTTTCAAAAAATAGAAGTAGAAGTACAATTCCCAGACTCTTTTTATGAAACTGGCATTACCATAATCCCCAAACCAGGCAAAGACCTTACAAAAAAGAATTTTGGACCAATATTCCTAATGAATATGGATGCTAAGATTCTCTACAAGATTCTAGCTAATAGGATCCAACAGTACATTAAAGAGATTATCCACCACGACCATGTGGGGTTTATCCCTGGGTTTCAAGGGTGGTTCAACATTCACAAATCAATCAATGTGATATAAAAATCAATAAGAGAAGAGAAAAAGAACCATATGGCCTCCGCAATTGATGCAGAAAAAGCATTTGACAAAATCCAGCATATGTTCCTGATTAAAACCCTTCAAAGTATAAGATTAGAGGCAACATTCCTCAACTTCATAAAATCTATCTATGAAAAAAGCCACAGCAAATATCATCTTCAGTGGAAAAAGCTGACAGCCTTCCCTTTGATATCATGAACACGACAAGGATGGCCACTCACCCCACTCTTGTTCAACAGAGTATTAGAAGTCCTAGCAACAGCAATCAGACAACAGACAACAAAGAGAAATAAAAAGTATTCAAATTGGCAATGAAGAATTCAAACTCTCTCTCTTCACAGATGACATCATACCCCACCCCCAAACTACTAGAACACATTCGGCAGTTCAGTAATGTGGCAGGATACAAAATCAAGGCACAGAAATCAGTTGCTTTCTTATACACTAACAATGAAAATACAGAAAGGTAAATTAGATAATCAATTCCATTTACTATAGCACCAAGAACCATAAGATACCTCGGAATAAACCTAACCAAAGATGCAAAGGCTCTGTACTCAAGAAACTATAGATCACTCATGAAAGAAATTGAAGAATACACAAAAAGATGGGAGACCATTCCATGCTGATAAATCAGAAAAGTAAACATTGTTAAAATGTCTATACTGCCTAGAGCAGTCTATATTTTCAATGATATCCCAATCGAAATTCCACTGACATTTTTCAAAAAGGTGGAACAAACAATCCTAAAATTGGCATGGAATCAGAAGATAACCCCAATTGCTAAGGGAATGCTGAAAAAGAAAAACAAAACCGAGGGCATCACTTTGCCTGATTTCAAGCTTTACTACAAAGCTGTGATCACCATGACAGTATGGTACTGGCGTAAAAACAGACACATAGACCAGTGGAATAGAAGAAAGAGTCCAGATATGGACCCTCAATTATATGGTCAACTAATCTTCAACAAAGCAGGAAAAGAATATACAGTGGGAAAGACAGTCTCTTCAATAAATCGTGCTGGGAAAATTGAACAGCTATATGTGGAAGAATGAAATTTAACCATTCTCTTACACCATACACAAAGATAAACTCAAGATGGATAAAAGATTTCAACACGAGGCAGGAATCCATCAGAATCCTAGAGAAGAATATAGGCAGTAACCTCTTTGACATCGGCCATACCAACTGCTTTCAAGACATGTCTCCAAAGGCAAAGAAAACAAAAGTGAAAATGAATTTTTGGGACTTCATCAAGATCAAAACCTTCTGCACAGCAAAGGAAATAGTCAACAAAACAAAGAGGTAACCCACAGAATAGGAGAAGATATTCACAAATGACAATACAGACAAAAGGCTTATATCCAAGATCTGTAAAGAATTCCCCAAACTCAACACACACAAAACAGATAATCATGTCAAAAAATGGGCAGAAGACATGAACAGATGCTTCTCCAATGAAGACATACAAATGCTATCAGACACATGAAAAAAATGTTCATCATCATTAGCCATCAGGGAGATTCAAATTAAAACCACATTGAGATACCACCTTGAGTTAGAATGGCCAAAATTAACAGGACAGTAAACAGCATGTGTTGGAGAGAGTGTGGAGAAAGGGGACCCTTTTCCACTGTTGGTGAGAATGCAAGTTGGTGTAGCCACTTTGGAAAACAGTGTGGAAATTCCTTAAGAAATTAAAAATAGAGCTTCCCTATGCAATTGCACTATTGTGTATTTACCCCAAAGATACAGATGTAGTGAAAATAAGGGCCATCTGTACCCCAATGTTCATAGTGGCAATGACCACAGTTGCCAAACTGTGGAAGAAACCAAGATGCCCCTCAATGGACGAATGGATAAGGAAGATGTGGTCCATATATACTATGGAGTACTATGTCTCCATCAGAAAGGATGAATACCCAACATTTGTATCAGCATGGATGGGACTGGAAGAGCTTATGCTGAGTGAAATAAGTCAAGCAGAGAGAGTCAATTATCTTATGGTCTTGCTTATTAATGGAACATAAGATATAACACAGAGGACATGGGGAGGTGGAGAGGAGAAGGGAGTTGGGGGAAATTGGGGGAGATGAACCATAAGAGACTATGGACTCTGAAAAACAATCTGAGGGTTTTGGAGGGGCAGAGGGTGGGAAGGTGGGTGAGCCTACTGGTGGATATTTTGGACGGCACATATTGCATAGAGCACTGGATGTGGTACATAAAGAAATGAATTCTGGAACACTGAAAAGAAATTTAAAAAATAAATAAAAAATTAAAAAAAAATAGACAATTATGCTATAATATACACCATAGCTGAGTTTTTAATTTTATTCTACTATGTTATATTAGTCACCATACAGTACATCATTAGTTTTTGATTTAGTGTTCCAAGACTCATTGTTTATGTAAAACACCCAGTGCTCCATGCAATACATGTCCTCCTTAATACCCACTACCAGGCTAACACATTCCCCCCTACCCCACCACCCTTTAAAATCCTCAGTTTTTTCCTCAGAATCCACAGTCTCTCATGGTTCATCTCACCCCTCTGATTTCTTCCCCTTCATTTTTCCCTTCCTTTTCCTAATGTCTCCCATGTTATTCCTTAGCTGTTTTTTTTTTTTTTAAATAAGGTACCAACATGGAAAGATTGCTAATATGTTGTATAACAATAAAAAACAATTGACAGTACAATATATTTAGTATCTTGTCATTTAAGTAATAAAAACACTGTAGTATGTATTTGTATATGCATGTAATATTAAGTAATATCTACAGAAGAATTTTGAGGACAAGATCATCATAAAGAATAATAGTTAAGAATGTAAATCTCTAGAATAGTGGTTACCAGGGGCAGAAAAGTGGGCAAAATGGGAGATATTAATCAAAGAGTAAGAAATTGCAGTTATGGGCGCCTGGGTGGCTCAGTGGGTTAAGTCTCTGCCTTCAGCTCAGTTCATGATCTCAGGGTCCTGGGATTGAGCCCCACATCAGGCTCTTTGCTTAGTGGAGAGCCTGCTTCTCCCTCCCTCTCTGCGTGCCTCTCTGTCTACTTGTGATCTCTCTCTCTCTCTCTCTCTGTCAAATAAATAAATAAAATCTTAAAGAAAAAAAGAAGTTGCAGTTATGTAGAATGAAAAAATCTACAGATCTAACATATTACATTATGATAATAGTTAGTAGTATTGTATTGAATGCTGGAAATTTACCAAGAGAGTATATTTCAAGTGCTTTCATCACAAAAGAAAAAAAAATTATATATATATATGTATGTGTTTGTGTACATATATATATGCACATATATATGTGAGAGAAGATATGTTAGCTTGACAGTAGTAATCATTTCACTATTGTGTTGTATACTTTAAACATATATATACATTTTCATTAAAAAAAGAGAAGGTGAACTCTAAAGCCAGACTGCTTTGGCTTCATAAACTAATCAGTCCTTACATTTATTATCAGTGTGACTGTGGGCAAGTTACTTAACTCCTTTCTTTACCTAAAACAAATAAATAAATAAATAACATTTTAAAAAATGGAGGCAATAATTGTGGTGGTTAAATAGATTAATGCATGAAAAGTGCTTGACACATA
The DNA here is from genome assembly GCF_022355385.1 of Mustela nigripes. Lineage (NCBI taxonomy): Eukaryota > Metazoa > Chordata > Mammalia > Carnivora > Mustelidae > Mustela > Mustela nigripes. Next base: position 48,534,293 of record NC_081575.1, on the reverse strand, counting down.
GTCAGTGTTAAATAAATATTAGCTTTTATTGTCTTATGGACTACACACTGTTAGCTGCTTACATATGCTTATTTTCACTGCTACTCCATTAAATAAATACCAGTATTATTTTCATTTTTCAGTGAAGACACTGAAAGAGAAAGATAAATGAATTTGCTTAAGGCCACATAGTTGGTAACCCTTGGAGATTATATTTGAATTCAAATATCTGATTCCAACAGTTGTGCTTTTTAGCTGTTACTCTATGCTACTTCTCTTTATACATGCATACACATGCACACAGACACACATACACACACATCAAGAAAAATATCTGGTAGTTGTTAATAGTAGAGTATCGTTGAACATATACTATTGCTTTCTACTTAATATACTCCCGTAGTTTTGTGAGAGATACTCATGTTTTACATGTGCCCCTTAAATAATAACACATCAAAACATTTGAGTCAATAAATATAATGTGTTCAATGTAATGTAGTTGACAGGATACAAAATTAACAACTTCTGCTAATCAAAAGACACCATCAAAAGAGTAAAATGTCAAGGCATAAAAGGTAGAATATATCTGCAGTACAAAAAGACTGACAAAGACTAGTATCCAGGAAATATAAAGAACTACAAACCAGTAAGAATGAGATAAAAAAAATTAAGAAAATAAACAAAATATTTGAAATGGAGTTTAGAAAGAATAAATACAGATTACTAATAAGCATATGGAAATGCTTTTGAACTCATTAATATTCATGGTGTAAATTAAAACTGCAATGAGATACATATTAAGAACATCAGTGGCTAAAGTTTTGTGTTTATTTTCCAGAACATTTTTATCAACAAGTACAAAAATTAAAGTCTTTCAAAATTGTTTTTCAGGGACGCCTGGGTGGCTCAGTTGGTTAAGCAGCTGCCTTCGGCTCGGGTCATGATCCCAGTGTCCTGGGATGGAGTCCCACATCGGGCTCCTGCTTCTCCCTCTGCCTCTGCCTGCCATTCTGTCTGCCTGTGCTCACTCTCTCCCCCTCTCTCTCTCTGATAAATAAATAAAATCTTTAAAAAAAAATTGTTTTTCAGAAAGCAAAGTGAGAGTGCTTTAATACTGAGGATGCAAATAGCTGCTCTGTAGGTCACTGAGTCTACCCGTTTGATGAGTGTACACCAAGGATCTGGGATATTTAAACCTACTTAACTGAAGAAGGGGTCCATGAGCTGTACCCAAGTTAAGGCGATTGATATTTGTTTATTTAATAAGTTTATTCCTTTGCCACAGATTCAGTTAAGACTTTCATTCATGTGCCATAAGTTTGGATCAAGTATTATAAAAATGTACTGAATGACTTTTTTTAAAAATTTATTTGACAGAGAGAGAGAGAGAGATCACAAGTAGGCAGAGAGGCAGGTGAGAGAAGTGGGGGTGGGGGGAATCAGGCTCCCTGCTGAGAAGAGAGCCCGATGCAGGGCTCCATCTTAGGACGCTGAGATCATGACCTGAGCCAAAGGCAGAGGCTTAACCCACTGAGCCACCCAGGTGCCCCCGAATGACATTTTTTATGTGAACACCAGTACATAATAATTCAGGCAAATCTACACAGAATTGTTCATCATTTCTTGGATAAAAAGATCACTACTTTACAGTATCCCATTAAAGGATTCTAAGATCCAGACTGTTTTGGTCAGCTTATGACTTCTGTTTGGCAATTATATTGCACTTTAAATTTTCCTCTTTCCCATTGACAAAATGTGTGAGAAGAGTCTTCCTTCATGCTTGTGTAACCTTTGCCATCAAAGCACTTTACCAGCTTTTATTCCGCCACTCACTATTTCTAATGTTTGCTGTCTTACTCTGTAGTGAGAACATAGCCTATTACTAATGTTCCTGAAATCCCATGAGTATGGAGTACCTGATAATGACAAGGAAATTCTGATACTTCACAACTCCTTGACACAATGACTATCAGACAGCCAAAGCTGGAAGAAATGATGAGTGCTAAGACCCAGATTGACAATTTTAGTGCAAAGAGCTGCAAGTGAATATCAGAAGACATGAATTTCATGCCCAGCTCCCACTCTTTCTAGAGTGACATCTTGAACAGGTTACTAAAATTATCTGATATATTTCTTTTTAATATTTAAAAAAAATTTTTTCTGGTCTATTTCTTAATAAAATAGAAATAATATCAAATGACTTGATGCTGACCTAGATATTCCTATATAAGAAATCGCAGATTAGACTGAATTCAACTAGAAATCATAGGAAGGAAGATATATATGTTTTAAATTAGTTTTGAAATTTAATGTTAAAGTTTGCTGAAATAAATAATTTTACTAGCTGAGAAGAGAAGTATTGCATTGTAAAAAAAAAAAATCTCAAAGACAAAGGGATGATTTCAGAGCTTTATGAGGAGAAACAGGCATTCTGCTTATACAATGAGGTACTAATTGGATTCTATGAAATCTCAATTCTGCCTAGGCAACTAGGAAACCTTCTGGTCTTGGGCAAGCTACTCAGCTTCTAGAGAAAATTTCATTCTACAGTAGTCCCCCCTTGTTCATGGTTTTTGCTTTCCAAGGTTTCAGTTACCTGCAGTCAACCTACAAATAGATAATACTTCTTTTGATGTCAGAAGGTGAATAGTAGCATAACACTAGTCACTCCATATACCATTTATCTCACTTCATCTCATTTAGATATTCTATCATCTCACATCATCACAAGAAGAAGGGTCAATATGGTACAATAAAATATTTTGAAGGAAGAGGGAGACCATATTCACATACTTTTAATACAATATATAGTTATAATTGTTCTATTTGATTATTAAATATTGTTAGTTTCTTACTCTAATTTAAACATTATGAAATTTATGTACAGAAAAAAATGCATATATAGGGCTCATTACTGTCTATGGTTTTAGGCATCCACTAGGTATAATGAAACATATTCCTTATGGTTAAGGAAGGGGGCTACTGCAGATTACTGTTAAGCTCCCTTTCAGAGTAACTAAAAATTTTGAATATTTTAATTTAAAAGTTATTGCCTCCAATTGATACCGTGTCTCTTTGATAACCTCACTTAGATTTTTTAAGGAGATAGTCTAGAAATAGTTATAGCTTAAAATCTGTATGAAATTCACATATCCATTAGGACTCGACAGCAAAAAACTGATCTTGGTTGGGACTACAGTATTATTTAGGAGGCATTGTTCAGGAGAAAAAAACAGCTTTAAATGTGAAAACATGTTATATTAAGGAGATATTTAGAAGATTAGGACAAAGAAGGTTTGTTTGGATATTTTATTTGAAATCAGTGACCCCATATGTGAAGTGAAGGGTTGAGAAATTGAGAAGCATTCTTTTTCTTTTCTTTTAGGCATGAGCTACCAGCTTGAATGCAGCCAAGAGCTATTAACATTTGTTAGTTACTTCGTGGCCTATGAGCAATGGGTTAACAGTCTCATTCCAAACCCAGATGAATGAAATTTATCTTACAAAAAATGTCAATATGGTTGCACAAAATGATACCCTTTCTGACAGAAGAAATCTCAAGTATTAAGAGTACACATATTCAACTTTTTTGGTTTCTTTCTGTAAGACTTTACCATAGACCTAGGAAAAATTCCACAAAGATACCTAACCTAATATTTCTCATGTTTAGGTAACACAATGAAATACGCTATTGTATTTTTAGAAGTGTTCATCAGCAATACTTTTTTTTTTCTGATTTAAACAGTATTTTTAAGGAAAGCTCCAAGTAAATGAAGTAGAAGTCAAGAAAAATGGCAATAACGTGAAGAGCTTGACAACAATAGAAGGATTTAATTAGCTGATCAGATCCAACTTGTATCTTTATAATTGCAAAGAGTTTATACCTTACTATAAGCAACAAAAATATTCCTTAAGTTCTGCAAAAGACTTTCTGATAAATTACATTTTAAATGATGAGTTAAGTTGACTGTTTCAACTAAAATTTAGATTGATTCCTTTTGTTAAAGTAATAACTTTGAAAGGTGAGTGCTAACCATCAGTATTCCCCCCTACACCATCCTGTGGCCAGTTTGGTGGGAGGGCTAGAACTGGTGTGGCCTCGGGGCTTAAGGCTCACTGAGACAGCACACTGGTTAGGGCACCCAGACTATGCACTGGTCTATGCTTTCAGTGGAGGGGAAGCATAGACTGGCCTTCAGTCCCTTCCACCTAGGGAGAGTTCTAGCAGCTACTCCTCCCTGCTCACCATTAAGCAGAATTCTAGGGCTGGATCTTTAATTTGCTAGTTGCTCTTTTATACTGCTACTTTTTTTTTCTATGTCCCAGTGCTACTGGAGCTGATGTGGGCTAGGGGACCATTTAATGGGGATTGTTAAATGGAAAGCTGACTATGGCATCCAGATCCTGCTTTGGTCTGTGTTTTCCAGATGAAAGGGAGTATATAATCCATGTGGCTTTCCAGTTCCTCTGATCCAGAGAGAGTTCTGGCAGCTCTTCTGCCCAGGTCTAGTACAGTTCTAGGGCTGGGTCTTTAATAGACTAGTTGCTTCTTAAACTATAACTTTTTTTTCTGTACCCAAGGACAGACAAATCTGTTCAAGGTCCCACAGTACTATCCCTCCCCACTGCAGTTTGGAGTCAGAAGTTCTAGTTCCCTTCATTACTGTGTCTATCTCTCTTGTTTTGTTTTAAACTTTTCTCTATCTTTTGTTGTGCGGAAGCAGTTCTGTTGGTTCTCAATTCTTCTTCAGGATGAATACACTATAAATAGGTATAATTTGGTGTGTTCCATGGAGAAAGTGAGTTCAGGGTCTTCCTACATTGCCATCTTAGACTAGAGCCATTATTCACATCATGCAAGATCCATTCTGGGATGCCTGGGTGGCTCAGTCAGTTAAACATCTGACTTTGGCTTAGGTCACGATTTCAGAGTCCTGGGATTGAGCCCTGGGTCTGTCTCCCAGCTCATCAGTGAGTCTGCTTCTCCTCCTCCCTCTACCCCTACCCTCATTTGTGCTTGCACTCTCTTTCTCTCAAATAAAGAACCATGATTTTTTAAAAAGTCCATTTTGACTATTTTAAAACACACAACTCAATGGCTTTGAATATGTTCACACTATTATGAGTGGTTATGTGGGTATGTGGGTATACTGTACAAACATCAGTACTATCTAAGTCCAGAACATTTTCTCACCCTAAAAGAAATGCCATATTACTCAACTCCCACAGTCACCATCCCTGATGACCACTAAACTATTCTCTGTCTCTATGGATTTGTTTATTCTGAACAATTCATATAAAATGGAATCCTGTATTATGAGACATTTTGTGTCTGGCTTCTTTTACTTAGGATAATATTTTCAAGGTTCATCTATGGGTAGCATGTTCAACCAATTCATTCCTTTTATGGCTGATAATATTTTATTGTATGGCTATAGCACATTTAGTTTAACCATTCATTAGTTGATGGAGGTTTGAGTTGTTTCCACATTTTATTTTGAATAATGCATCTATTAATATTTGCGTTCTTTGTGTGTGTGTGTGTGTGTATGTTCCTATGGTTTTACTTCTCATGTATATGTGGAATTGCTGGATCATACAGTAACACTATTTTTAATTTAATTTTCTGATGAGCCACAAAAGGATTTCTACAGTGGTTGTCCCATTTCACATACCCACTCATAATAAATTAAGGTTCCAACATCACATGCTTGCCAATAATGCTGTTTTTTTTTTTCATTGTTTTAGCCATCCTAGTGGATATGAAGTGGTATCCTGTGGTTTCGGTTCACATTTCCCTAATGATCAATGATGTTAATCATCTTTTAATGTTCTTACTGATTATCTGAAAACATCCTTTGGAGATAAATCCTTTGTTCTTTTTAAAAATTGTATTATTGAGGCGCCTGGGTGGCTTAGTGGGTTGAGCCTCTGCCTTTGGTTCAGTCATGATCTCAGGGTCCTGGGATCAAACTCTGCATCAGGCTCTCTTCTCAGCAGGGAGTCTGCTTCCCCTTCTCTCTCTGCCTGCCTTTCTGCCTACTTGTGATCTCTCCTCTCTGTCAAAACAAATGAATAACTGAATAAATAAATAAATAAATAAATAAGATGTTAAAAAATTGGATTGTTTGTGTTTATATTGTTGAGTTGTATTATTTATATATTCTGGTTATAAGTCCATTATCAGAAATGTGATTTGCCAATATTTTCTCCCAATCTGTTGGTTGTTTTTTTTTTTCATTTTCTTGATGATATCCTTTAATGCATAAAAGTTTTTAGTTTTGATAAAGTCCAGCTTATCAATTTTTTTTTTAATTTTCTTTCTTCTGTTTTTTGTTATAGTATCTAAGAAACCACTGACTGATCTAAGGCAACAGACTTACCCCTAAATTTTCTTCAGAGTCTTATAATTTTAGCTCTTAGATTTAGGTCTTTTTTTGTTTGTTTCAAAATTTTCATTAAATTCTTGTTATCCGGGGCACCTGGGTGGCTCAGTGGGTTAAGCCGCTGCCTTCGGCTCAGGTCATGATCCCAGGGTCCTGGGATCGAGCCCCGCATCGGGCTCTCTGCTCAGCCGGGAGCCTGCTTCCTTCTCTCTCTCTCTCTGCCTGCCTCTCTGCCTGCTTGTGATCTCTCTCTCTCTGTCAAATAAATAAATAAAATCTTTAATAAAAAAAAATAAATTCTTGTTATCCATCTACATCATTACAACTGACAAGACTTCACTCTTTTGATGGCTGAGTAATATTGCATTGTATATATACATCAGCTCTTCTTTATCCATTCATCATTTCATTGACTTTTTGGGGTCTTCCCATAATTTTGCTATTGTTGACAATCTTGCAATAAACATCAGGGTGCATGTGCCCCTTCAGATCAGTATTTTTTTTACCCTTACAGTAAAATTGCTGGTCAGTAGTTCAATTTTTAATTTTTGAGGAACTTCCATACGGTTTTCCAGAGTGGCTGCACCAGTCTGCATTCCCAGCAACATTGTAAGAGGGTTCCCTCTTATCCACATCCTTGTCAACATCTGCTGTTTCCTGAGTTGTTAATTTTAGCCATTCTAACTGTTGTAAGATGATATCTCATTGTGGTTTTGATTTTATTTCTCTGATGATGAGTGATGTTGAACATCTTTTCATGTGTCTGTTGGCCATCTGGATGTCTTATTTGGAGAAATGTCTATTTATATCTTCTTCCCATTTCTTAACTGAATTGTTTGGTTTTTTGAATGTATTGATTTGATAAGTTATTTATAGAATTTGGATACTAACATTTTATCACATATGACATGTGCAAATATCTACTATTCTGTAGGTTGACTTTTGGTTATGTTAATTGTTTCCTTCACTGTATAGAAGATTTTATCTTGCTGAGGTCCCAATAGCTCATTTTTTTCTTTTGTTTCCCTTGCTTCTGAAGACACATCTAGTAAGAAGTTGCTATGAACAAGGTCTAAGAGGTTGCTGCCTGTGATGTTCTCTGGGAGTTTGATGGTTTCCTGTCTCCCATTCAGGTATTTCACCCATTTTGAATTTATGTTTGTGTATGGTGTAAGAAAGTGGTTCCATTTCATTTTTTGCATGTTGCCAGTTTTCTCAACACCATTTTTAAAAGGGACTGTCTTTTTTCCATTGGATATTCTTTCCTGCTTTGTCATAGATTAGTTGACAATATAGTCCATTTCTGGGTTCCTTATTCTGTTCCATTGATCTGTGTGTCTGTTTTTGTGCCAGTACCCTACTGTCTTAGCAACTACACCTTTATAATATAGCTTGAAGTCTGGAATTGTCATGAGTTCAGTTTTGGTTTTCTGTTTCAAGTTAGTTTTGGCTATTCAAGGCCTTTTGTCATCCCATACAAATTTTAGGATTTTTTTTTCTAGTTCTTTGAAAAATGCTGGTAATATTTTGATAGGGATATATTAAATGTGTAAATTACCTTGTAGTGCAGATATTTTAACAGTATTTGTTAAAAACAAATGGATTTGTACCAGTCCATAAGCACAACATGATTTTTCATTTTTTTATTTTTTTAACGATTTTATTTATTTATTTGACAGAAATAGAGAGCACAGCAGAGGGATCATCAGGCAGAGGGAGAGGGAGAAACAGACTTGATGAGTGGGGAGCACAACATGGAACTCGATTTCTGGACCCTGGGATCATGACCTGAGCTGAAAGCAGACACCACCCAGGTATCCCTGTTTTTTCCATTTCCTTGTGTCCTCTTCAGTTTCTTTCACATATATTTTATAGTAATCAGGGTACAGAAGTTTCACCTCTTGGGTTAGGTTTACTCCTAGGTATCTTATGGTTTTTAGAGCAATTGTAAATGGGATCTATTCCTTGATTTCTCTTCCTGCTGCCTCATTGTTATTATATAGAAATGCAACAGATTTCTGTACATTGATTTTGTGTCATGAGGCTTTGCTGAATTGGTTTATCAGTTCAAAATTTTCTTTTTTTTGGTGGAGTCTTTTGGGATTCCTACATAGAGTATCATGTCATCTGTGAATAGTGAAAGTTTGACTTCTTCCTTGCCAATTTGGATTCATCTTATTTGTTTTTGTTTTTTGATAGCTGAGGCTAAGACTTCAAGTAGTATGTTAAATAACAATGGTGAGAGGGGACGTCCTCACCTTGTTCTAGACAATGGAGGAAAACTTTATTTTTCTCCATTGAGGATGATATTAGCTGTTGGTCTTTCATATATGGCCTTTATGATGTTAAGTTATGGTCCCTCTATCCCTATGTTGTTGAGGATTTGTATCAAGGAAGGAGGCTATACCTTGTCAAATGCTTTTTTCTGCATCTATTGAGAAGATCACATAGTTATTATTCTTTCTTTTATTAATGTGGTGTGTCACATCTATTGATTTTCAAATTTTTAATCACTCCTGTAGCCCAGCAATAAATGCCACTCAATTGTGGGGATTAATTCTTTTAAGATAATGCTGCATTTGATTTACTAGTAGCTTGTGGAGATTTTTGTACCATTGTTCATCATGGAAACCAGCCTGTAATTCCCCTTTTTAGTGAGATCTATGTCTGATTTTGGAAACAAGGTGCTGATGGCCTCATAGAATGAGTTTGGATATTTTCCTTACATTTCTATATTTTGGAACAGTTTAGGAAGATTAGGTATTAACTTTTCTTTAAAGATCTGCTGGAATTACCCTGGAAAACCCTCTGGTCCAGGACTCTCATTTTTGGTAATTTCTGTTTATTGATTCAATTTCTTTGGTGGTTACAGGTATATTCAATATTCTATTTCTTCCAGCTTCAGTTTTTTCTGGTTTGCATGTTTCTAGGAATCTGTCTATTTCTTATAGATTATTCAATTTATTGGCATACAATTTTTTCATAATATATTCTTACAATTGTATTTCTGTGGTGTTGGTTGTTACTTCTCCTCTCTCATGTGTGACTATTTATTTGTGTCCTTTTTTTAAATTTTTTTCTTTTTGACAAGTCTGGCTAAGGGTTTATTGAATTTATTAATTCTTTTGAAGAGCCAGCTCTTAGTTTCATTGATATCTTCTGTGGGTGTTTTTGTATTTATATCATTTATTTCTGTTCTAATCTTTATTATTTCACTTATTCTGCTGGCTTTAGGATTTATTTGCTGTGCCTTTTCTAGCTCATTTAAGTGTAAGGTTATATCGTGTATATGAGGCTTTTCTTGCATCTTGAAGTAAACCTATAATGCTATGTACTAGCTGCCTTCCAAGATTTTGACTATCATATTTTCATTTTCCTTTGCTTCAATTTTTCTTTCAAATTTCTTCTTTAATTTTCTGGTTAGACCATTTGTTCTTTAGTAGGATGTTTTTAGATTCCACACATTTTTGTTTTTTTCCCAGTTGTTTCTTGTGGTTGACGTCAAGTTCCATAGCATTGTGGTCAGAAAACACACATGGTATGATTTCTATCTTTTTGTACTTGTTGAGGGCTGATTTTTTATCTAGTATGTAATCTATCCTGGAGAATGTAACATGTGCACTTGGAAAGAATGTGCATTCTACTGCTTTTGGATGAAATATTCTGAATATATATGTTAAGTCCACCTGGTTCAGTGTGTCATTCAAAGCCACTATTTCCTTGTTGTTTTTCTGCTTAGATGATCTGTCCATTACTGTAAAGGGATGTGTTTGTGTGTGTTAAATCCCCCTACTATTATTGTATTATTATCAACGTGTTTCTTTATGTTTGCTATTATTTGCTTTATATATTTCATGCTCCTACATTGGCAAAATACATATTTATAATTGTTTGATTTTATTGGATAGACCCCTTTATTATGATATAGTGCTTTTATTCATCTCTTGTTACAGTCTTTGTTTTATTTTATTTTTTTTTAATTTTTAATTTTTTATAAACATACATTTTTATCCCCAGCGGTACAGGTCTGTGAATCGCCAGGTTTACACACTTCACAGCACTCACCAAAGCCCATACCCTCCCCAATGTCCATAATCCCACCCCCTTCTCCCAAACGCCCTCCCCCCAGCAACCCGCAGTTTGTTTTGTGAGATTAAGAGTCAC
>NC_081575.1:48497602-48523664 GCF_022355385.1 Mustela nigripes | reverse complement strand
GTTTGGTCTTCTATATCACTAATTCTTTCTTCTGCCTCATTTATCCTAGCAGTGAGAGCCTCCATTTTTGATTGCACCTCATTAATAGCATTTTTGATTTCAACTTGGTTAGATTTTAGTTCTTTTATTTCTCCAGAAAGGACTTTTATATCTCCTGAGAGCGTTTCTCTAATATCTTCCATGCCTTTTTCGAGCCTGGCTAGAACCTTGAGAATTGTCATTCTGAACTCTAGATCTGACATATTACCAATGTCTGTATTGATTAGGTCCCTAGCCTTTGGTACTGCCTCTTGTTCCTTTTTTTGTGATGATTCTTCCGTCTTGTCATTTTGTCCACATAGGAGTATATGAAGGAGCAAGTAAAATACTACAAGGGTGGCAACAACCCCAGGAAAATATGCTTTAACCAAATCAGAAGGGATCCCAAATTGTGAGGGGGGAGAAATGGAATAAAAACAGTTTCACAAAGGGAGAAAGGAAAAAAAAGAAAAAAAGAAAAAAAAAGAATTTAAAAAAAAGAAAACAAATAAAGAAAAATATAAAAAAGAAAAAAATATATATACTAGATAAACAAGTTAAAAAACGTTAAAAAAGAAAAGGGTAAAAGTTAAAAAAAATTACCACAAGGTGAGAAAAAAAATAAAAAATGAAAAAGGAAAAATTAAATTAACTGCAAGACTAAAAAATATCACAGGGAGAAAGCCATGAGTTCTATGCTTTCCGTTCTCCTCTGGAATTATGCTGCTCTCCTTGGTATTTAAACCGCACTCCTTGGTAGGTGAACTTGGTCTCGGCTGGATTTCTTGTTGATCTTCTGGGGGAGCGGCCTGGTGTAGTGATTCTCAAGTGTCTTTGCTCCAGGCGGCATTGCACCGCCCTTACCAAGGGCCGGGGTGAGTAATCCGCTCAGGTTTGCTTTCAGGAGCTTTTGTTCCCTGAGAGCTTTCCATAGAGTTCCAGAGGACAGGAATACAAATGGCGGCCTACTGGTCTCCAGCCCGGAGGAGCCGAGAGCCTGGGTCCCCACTCCTCAGTGCGCCCTCAGAGAAGAGCGCCCAGTAACTCCAGTCTGCCTGACCTCCGGCCGTGCTCCGATCACCGAGCCTGCGACCGGTTCAAGGTAACACCGAGCTGTGATCTTACTGTTGGCTCTGTCTCTGTAGCTGGCTTTCCTGTTCCAATACCCGCAAGCTCTGCGACACTCAGACACCCCCGATCCTTCTGTGACCCTGCGGGACCTGAGGCCACGCTGACCCCGCGTGGACTTCGCCCCGATTTAGCCTCTGGAGCGATGTCCCTCAGCGGAACAGACTTTTAAAAGTCCTGATTTTGTGCTCCGTTGTTCCGCTGCTTGCCGGGAGCCGGCCCCTCCCCCCAGCGTCTATCTTCCCGTCGCTTTGGATTCACTTCTCCGCCAGTCCTCCTTTCAGAAAGTGGTTGTTTTTCTGTTTCCAGAATTTCTGTTCTTCTTCTCTTCGATCTGCCGATGGATTTGCAGGTGTTTTCAATTTTTAGATAAGCTATCTAGCTGATCTCCTGGTAGCTGAAGTAGTCTCAGCCTGCTACTTCTCCACCATCTTGACTCCTCCTCCAGTCTTTGTTTTAAAGTCTGGTTTGTCTGATATAAGTATGCCTAGTCTGGCTTTCTTTTGGCATCCATTAGTGTACTAGATGGTTCTCCATCCCCTTGCTTTCAACCTGCTAGTGTCTTTAGGTCTAAGGTGAGTCTCTTGTAGGCAGCATATAAAAGGTCTTTTTTTTTTTTTAATCCGTTCTGATACCCTGTGTCTTTTGATGGGAGCAGTTAGTCCAGTTACATTCAGAGTGATTACTGATAGATATGAATATGTACCATTGTATTACCTGTAAAGTCATTGTTTCTAGAGTTCTTTTCTATTCCTTCCTAGTCTTTGTTGCCTTTGTTCTTTCTTTCCCATTCAAAGAACCCTCTTTGATATTTCTTGTAGCACTGGTTTAGTGTTCACAAACTCTTTTTGTTTGTCTGGGAAATTCTCTCTCTCCTTCTATTCTGAATGATAGTCCTGCTGAAAAAAGTATTTTTGGTTGCATTTTTATTTTTCCTATCCACGTGATGAATATATCATGTCACTCACATCTGACTTGCCACGTTTCTATGGAGAGGTCTGCTGCTAACCTGATTTGTCTCCCTTGTAGGTTATGGATATATTTTCCTTTCTGCCTTCCCACCAATTTTTATTTAAATTCCTGCTAGTTAAAATAGAGAGTAATATTAGTTTCAGGTATAGAATTTAGTGATTCATCATTCCCATACAATACCCAGTGTCAAGACAATAGATTTGAATAATATAGTTAAGAAGCTTGACCTAATATTTTGACCACTACGTAGAATTATGTGCTCTAATGCAAAAGAACGCACATTCATATCTGTGTCTGAACAATTTACAAAAATTGATCCTGTTCTTTGCCCCCCCCACACATAGACAAATACATGTTAATAAATTCCCAAGTGAAGAACTGATAGCTCACATTATCTAATGAGAATGTTACAAAGCTAGAAATCAACAGTAAAAATACAACAAAAAGTAAACAAAAAATGGGATTTCTTTTTCCATACTTCTTTCAGGAATCATTATCTACATACTTTGCACACTTTACTATGATATATGTTGATATTTGCTAGTTTTTGTTGATTTTAATGGGAGTTCTCTGTGCCTCCTGGATTTGGATGTCTATTTCTTTTTTTTTTTTTAATTTATTTTTTATTTATTTTCAGCATACAGTATTCATTATTTTTGTACCACACCCAGGGATCTATGCAATCCGTGCCCTCTATAATACCCACCACCTGGTACCCCAACCTCCCACACCCCTGCCACTTCAAACCCCTCAGATTGTTTTTTAGAGTCCATAGTCTCTCATGGTTCACCTCCCCTTCCAATTTCCCCCAACTCCATTCTCCTCTCTAACTCCCCATGTCCTCCATGCTATTTGTTATGCTCCACAAATAAGTGAAACCATATGATAATTGATTTTCTCTGCTTGACTTATTTCACTCAGCATAAATCTCCTCCAGTCCCGTCCATGTTCCTACAAAAGTTGGGTATTCATCTTTTCTGATGGAGACATAATAGTCCATAGTGTATATGGACCACATCTGCCTTATCTATTCGTCCATTGAAGCACATCTTGGTTCTTTCCACAGTTTGGTGACCGTGGCCATTGCTGCTATAAACATTGGGGTACAGATGGTCCTTCTTTTCACTACATCTGTATCTTTGGGGTAAATACCCAGGAGTGCAATTGCAGGGTCATAGGGAAGTTCTATTTTTAATTTCTTGAAGAATCTCCATACTGTTCTCCAAAGAGGCTGCACCAACTTGCATTCCCACCAACAGTGTAAGAGGGTTCCCCTTTCTCCACATCCCCTCCAACACATGTTGTTTCCTGTCTTGTTAATTTTGGCCATTCTAACTGGTGTAAGGTGATATCTCAATGTGGTTTCAATTTGAATCTCCCTGAGGGCTAGTGATGATTAACATTTTTTCATGTGTCTGATAGCCATTTGAATGTCTTCATTGGAGAAATCTCTGTTCATATCTTCTGCCCATTTTTTGTTGTGATTGTCTTTTTTGTGTGTGTTGAGTTTGAGGAGTTCATTATAGATCCTGGATATCAACCTTTTGTCTGCACTGTCATTTGCAAATATCTTCTCCCATTCCGTGGGTTGCCTCTTTGTTTTTTCTGACTGGATGTCTATTTCTTTCCCCAGATGAAGTAAGTCTTCAACTAAAATTTCCTCAAATAAACTCTCTGTCTCCTTTTTGCTCTCTTCTTCTTCTGTGACTCCTATGATAGAAATGTTATTATACTTTATGGAATCACTGAGTTTTCTGAGTCTACATTTGTGATCCAATATTTTTATTTTCCTCTTTTTTTCAGCTTTGTTATTTTCCATAATTTTATCTTCTATATTACTTACTTGTTCCTCTCCTTCTTCCATTCTTGCAGTCATTACATCCAGTCACTTTTATATCTTGGTTATAGCTTTTTGAAAATTTTAGTGTGACAAGTTTTAGATCTTTTATCTCTGCATTAAGGGTTACTCTGGTTTCTTCAGTGTTTTTCTTAAGCCCAGGTAATATTCTTATTATTGTTTAAAATTCTGGTTCAGGCATATTACTTATATCTATTTTGGTTAGATCACCTGCTGTGACCTGACCTTGTTCTTTCTTGTGGGATGAATTTCTGCATCTTGCCATTTTGTTTAGGTCTCTGTCTTTTGTGTGTTAGGAATGCCTGTGCCAGATCCCTTTACCACTAGGGCTGAAGCTTTGTGGCATTCTATTATCAGTAGATTTGGTTTGTACAAGGATTTTGGGTAGTTTTCTGGGGGAGAGAGCTGCTGCTTCTCTGTCTCTCAATCGCACTTGCCATATTAAAAAAGTCATCAGCAGAGTGTAGGGTGAGGGGCTGGTGTAAGTGGCTCAAGCCTCCAGTATGTGCAATGAGCCACTCACTAAAGTACAACTGTCTTGATGGGAAGGGTGAATAACTTCAGCCCACTTTCTTCCCCAATGAGGGGTGTTCTTGGCTGCCAGTGTTCTTGGAAGCCCTCACAGAAAAACAATCCATCTCCTCTCTTGTAACCCAAGCTTCGGTCAAATCCTTGCCTCCCCCTCTCTATGAGCCATCTGTAGGCCCAGTGGTACAGTGATCCTATGATCTATCTTAGGTGAAAGCTGGGTTTTAAAACTAAATTTTAGGGATCTGTCTTGGTGCAGACCTGCACTGATCCTTCAGGGGGTGTCTCACCATACTGTGGCTAGTATTGTTTTGTCCCAGAAAAGCAGTTGCATGATCACACAGGGGCTTGGAGTTTATGGTAAAGGGTAGTATCCAAGTTAGCTGTCTTGAGCAGGCATCTCTGTATGTTAATGAATGGGCAGTTAAGTGGCACTCACCAGCTTTTTTGTCCTCTCAGAGGCAGTGTAGCCTCTCCTAAATGCACTCCAGGAAAGGGAACTGTCTTAACACAACTCAGGGGATCCTCAGAGTACTCTTATTCTGGGCCTCTGCCATCCTTCTCCACAGAAGTGCTGCTATGCCTATCAGGCTTGACCCTGGAGATGATGGCAAAATTCTAAATCTTCAGACTTCCATCTCTGCTGCTTGAAAAATCCTGAAATAATCAGCTTCTCTCATTTTCCCAGTCAGTGGTTTGGATAAGTGTTTTTCTTGTGCAACTACCTGTGTGCTGCTTTATTCTGGCCTCTCTCCATAATCAGGGCTCCCTCCCTTTTGTAGCACCTTGTATTCTTTTTTCTTCCCAAATAACATCACCACATCTCTTATCTTCTATCGTGTGACCTCTTTTCTCCCTCTATTGTGCAGTTCGTTTTCTCAGTCCTCAGATTGATTTCCTGTATGCTCAGAATGACTTGATAATTATCTAGCTGTGTTCAAGAAATTAGGTAGACATAAGGGCCTCCTACTCTTCCATTTTCACTCCTCCTAGCTACCAGATTTATGTCTCTGAGCCACTTTAAGTTTTTGCATATGGTGTGAGGCAAGAGTACACCTTTATTTTGCATGTGGCTACCCAGTTGGTTCCACACCATTTTGTGAGCATTATTCTTTCCCCATTGAATGTTCTTAATGCCTGTGTTGAAAATTGTTTTGCCACAGATATATGGGTTTGTTTCTGGACTTTAAATTTTATTCATTTGGTCTATGCATCTGTTCTTATGTTAGTGACACACTATCTTGATTAATATAGTTTTTCATTAACTTTTGAAACTGGGAAAAGTGAGTTCTCCAACTTTATTTTGCTTTTCAAGATTATTCTGGCTCTTCTGGGTTCCTTGTATTTCTAACAATGTTATTCAACATTAAACTATAAAAAATAAAATAACAAAAATAGAAATGATAATTCTGTGGGGAAAATGAGTAATCAATGTAAACCTGTTATATATGATATTGAAATTATTATATAACTACCATATTTTATGTAATATCATACTAGTTCTAGAGCAAATCAGAATGTATGAAAGCAAATCTATACATAAGTATATTTAATATATAATAAAGGTAGCATTTCTTATTAATGAAAAAATGAGTTATTTTATTATTGGAAAATTTATATGCCATCTAAATTCTTAAGCTCATCTAAATTCTTTAAATTCCTAAAGCTCAATGTATACCTCGTTCCTTAAATTAAAAAAAAAAAAAAAACTAATATGAATTAAAGAGTAAATACAAACATTGAAATATATAAGTATGAGAAGAAAATATTTATAATTTTGAAGTAGGAGAGGTTTTCTTAGACAAGAGATAAAATGCAGAATTAATAAATACAAATGATTACTTGAATGCATTATAATTTAAGTCTTTATTTTAAAAATTAGCAAATATAAAATAAAATTACAAACATGAAAAATTAGCAGCAACATTTAAGATACAGTATTGATGGCTTAAATATATAAACTAACTTTTATAAACCAATAATAAAATAGAAAACCTCAATAATATAATATATTAAATATATAACCAGACAATTCACAAAATCGGAAACACAAATATTCAGCAAGCATTTTCAAAATATTTAGCTTTACTAATACTCAAATAAACATATAATAATCTAAAATCATGGAATTATTTTTGACCAAACATTTTGGTAAAGGCAAAAAATAATAAAATATAATGATACATTGTTAGTTAAAGTGTAAAATTAATGTAAGCCATTATGCAGGATGATTTTTCAATATGTCTTTTTTTTTAAGATTTTATTTATTTATTTGACAGAGAGAAATCACAAGTAGATGGAGAGTCAGACAGAGAGAGAGAGAGGGAAGCAGGCTCCCTGCTGAGCAGAGAGCCTGAAGCGGGACTCGATCCCAGGACCCTGAGATCATGACCTGAGCCGAAGGCAGCGGCTTAACCCACTGAGCCACCCAGGCACCCCACAATATGTCTTTTTTTTATTATATTTTATTTGACAGAGAGAAATCATAAATAGGCAGAGAGGCAGGCAGAGAAAGAGGAGGAAGCAGGCTCCCTTCTGAGCAGAGAGCCAGATGCGGGGCTCGATCCTAGCACCCTGGGATTATGACCTGAGCCAAAGGCAGAGGTTTTAACACACTGAGCCACCCAGGAACCCCTCAATATGTCTTAATACTTTAAAATTACATGACTTTAGTAAGTTATCATATTATATTGTAATAAGAGTCTTCTATACAAATAAAAACTACTACAATCCTAAGGGGACAAGATGTTTTAAAATTTCTTGTGTTTATATAATGTTGTACAAGCCTCATAATGGCAGAGTGAAAGAATGTTTTTAATCCAGCCAGCTGTAAACTAGAATATAGTTATAAGTAATGTGGTTTTGTCAAATCATTCTGAACTTTAATTTCTTTAGCTTTAAGAAAAATATACTAATACCCACTTTGCAGAATTAACAAAATTGGGTGAAGTAGTAGTTTCAGCATTCTCTACTGGGTTAAATAGTGTCTTCTTAAATTAAAAATTCATGTCCACTTGGAATCTGAGCGTGAGCTTCTCTAGAATTAGTACCTTTGCTGGTATAATAAGTTAAGGTGAGGACATACTGGATTAGGGTGGTCACTAAATCCAATATGGTGGGTGCTTTTATTAAAAGAGGGAAATTTGGGAACACCTGGGTGGCTCAGTTGGTTAAGCAGCTGCCTTCAGATCAGGTCATGATCCCAGGGTCCTGGGAGAAGAGTCCAGCCCTCAGGCTTCCTGCTTGATGGGGACCTATTTCTCCCTCTGCCTGCCATTCTCCCTCCTTATGCTCACAACTCTCTCTCTCTCCCTCTCTCTCTCTGTCTCTCTCTCTGAAAAATAAATAAATAATCTCTTTTAAAAAGGAGGAAAATTTGGGCAGTCTCAGAGAGTGGAGAAGGCCTTGGGAAGACAAGTAGAGATTAGAGTGATTCATCTGCAAGACAAGGAATTCCAAAGATTGTCAATAATAACCAGAAGGTAGAAGAGGCAAAGAATTCTCCCCACCCCCGGAAACTTCAAAGGGAACATGTCCCTGCCAATACCTTGATTTTGGACTTCTGGCCTCCAGAATTGTAAAAGAAGAAATTTTTATTGTTTTAAGCAACCAAGTTTTAAGTACTTTGTTATGGCAGCCCTAAGACTCTGATATATGTATGTAGCACAGTACTTGCAAAGTTAAGAGCTCATTAAAAGAAAAATATTTTTATTTATTGATGATAAGATTTTTTCTTATACACATATGGTTTATGCTTCTTGTGATGTAGGTGTTTTCATTATTTCCAATTCTCAAAAAAGTAGCAGAATTAGAGGTTACATATTTTGTCTTAGCTCACAAAATTAATAAGTAACTGACATTTGTTTCATATTTACTTGACAAAAAATACTTATTTTTTTTTAATTTTTTATTTTTTATAAACATGTATTTTTATCCCCAGGGGTACAGGTCTGTGAATCGCCAGGTTTACACACTTCACAGCACTCACCAAAGCACATACCCTCCCCAATGTCCATAACTGCATATTTTTTAAAGCATCACTTCACATTCTTACTTTAAATTTCACCTTGAGTGCTGACAAATAATTAGGCAAGCTTGTCTGCAATGAGTTTTGAGCTACATATTGAGGAATTCCAGAATCATCACATGCTTTTAGGTCTTTGTGTAATGCATAAGGAAAAGAGGAAATTCCAGATACTTACAGAATTTTCACTGATCAGGATTAAAGTACCTGATAGACAAGGTTAATAAATGACAACAGTTCAAGCTATTTGACTCAAGATCAAAACTACAAGATGATATGAACAATCATGCTTGTGTTGATGTGTTTTATGTGAGGAAATCTTTTCATTAGAGGGAAATAAGCTAAGCTAAGAGGTCAAATTCATATCAATAATTTACATAATAATGAGAACATATGCAGCAATAATTTTTAAAAATATATTGTTATTGTTTAAATTCCCTAAAATATTTCACCTTGAAATGACACAAAAGAGGAAATTTGAACCAAGAATTCAAAGTACATAAAAGACCTCCTTAAAATTCAAAAATCTCTTCCAAGATATGAATCATGTTATATAACCAGTAAACACATTGCTAATCTTCACGACTCACTCTCCAATAACCACATATTTCCACAAAGTAATAAAAAATAATTAAATCCAAACTTCTTAGCAGCATCTTTTTCTAAAGTTGCATTGGAGGCCATGTTAAGTAAAACAAGAATTCAACCTCTAGAACATGACCTCAGCTCCTTTCCTATCTATATCTTCATTCTACCTGACAAACAGAAAGGGGAATACTACTTTTCATTCAATCAATCCAATTCAGAGTGACCTTACTTCCGTGAATTACTATTGAGCTTGTGTTCAACACACCTTCTTTCCTAACATCATTGTATACTTACCATATGCCAAATATTTTGAAAGACACATAATAATACACAGTATCTCGTTTATTGCTCACAAAAAACTGTGAAGCAGGTATTTGGAGGGATGCCATGCCTAATGATAAAAATCCAAATCATGTCAGATTTTATTCTTTTCCATATCTCTAGGACCCTAAGCACCAAGACTATTGTCCAGAAACTCAGACAAATAAGCATAATCTCTTTAAGGGTTTCTCAAAGGCAAAAAATAATTGCACTTTTAATAATTTCTACAGAACATCTTATAATTCTAGGCCCCAAATAGGTACTCTACAAATACTTGTTGAATGATGGATACTAAATACAGAAAGAGGCATGCTACAGTGGAAAGAATATTCTACTGAAAGTCAAGAGCAATAAGTCAAACAGCTGTAACCTTGAGGAAATAATCTCATTGAGCTTCATTTATTTTTTCTAATATGAATGATTCAGATTAAATCTCTGACATTCTTTCTCATTCTGACACTATACTTTAGGCCAAAATGGTCAAGGAACTGTTACTTGGAAAGCAAAGGTTTACCTACAACAATCAAAATAAGCTGGGGATATTTTTAGGATTTATTTAATAATTTGGTGGGGGAGGGGCAAAGGGAGAGGGAGAGAACCAATATGGGGCTCCATCTCATGACCCTGAGATCATGACCTGAGCTGAAACCAAGAGTCAGATGTTGAACTGACTGTACCAGCCAGGTGCCCAGAGCTGGGGAAATATTTTAAGAGCATTTAAAATAATTACATCATAAGACACCACACCCACCATAGCTATAAATAAGCCTTAGTACCAGACAGGGATGAAGGAATACCTTTTAGGTGAAGACAATGTATAGATTTGTTTTTTGTTTTTTGTTTTTGTTTTTGTTTTTTAACTTAAAATCAAATAATTAACATATATTGTATTACTAGTTTCAGAGATAGTTTAGTGATTCATCAGTTGCATATAACACCCAGTGTTTGTTACATCAAGTGCCCTCCTTAATGCTTAACTCACATTTAATCCTCCATCTACCCACCTCCCCTCCAGCACCATTCAGTTTGTTTTCTATAGGTAGGAGTCTCTTATAGATTGGCTCCCTCTCTGTTTTTATGTCATTTTATATATCCTTCCTTTCCCCTGTGTTAATCTATTTTGATTCTTAATTTCCACATATATTGGGCACCTGGGTGGCTCAGTGGGTTAAAGCCTCTGCCTTCGGCTCAGGTCATGATCTCAGGGTCCTGGGATCGAGGCCCACAATGGGCTCTCTGCTCAGCAAGGAGTCTGCTTCCCCCCTCTCTCTATCTGCCTCTCTGCCTACTTGTGATTTCTGTCTGTCAAACAAATAAATCAAAAATCTTTAAATTCCACATATAGGGTGCTGGATGGTTCAGTCAATTAAGCATTTCCCTTCAGTTCAGGTCACTATCTCGGGGTCCTGGGATCAAGCCCCGCATTGGGATCCCTGCTCAGTGGGGGGCCTGCTGCTCCTTCTCCTCCCTCTCTCCCCCACCCCCTTCTCTCTCTCAAATAAATAGATAAAAATCTTTTTAAAAAATCCACAGATGAGTGAAATCATATGGCATTTCTCTGTTTTGGACGACTTATTTCACTTAGCTTTAATACCCCCTATTTTCATCTATGGTGTTGCAAATGGCAAGATTTCATTATTTTTCATGGCTGATATATATGTGTATATATATACACATATATAATTTTTGATGCCTGTATAGGTAGATAGAAGTGATATAGATACATATCTATATATAGATAAATGTATCTCACAGGTATATATATATACACACACATATATGTATATATATATATATATATATATATCTCAGTCACAGATAGATAGATATAGATATAGATATAGATATAGATATAGATATAGATATAGATATGTATCTATTCCACATCTTCTTTGTCCTTTCATCTGTTGATGGACATCTGGGTTCTTTCCAAACTTTGGCTATGGTGGATATTGTTGCTATAAACATTGGGATGCATATGTCCCTTCAAATCTCTATGCTTACATCCTTTGGATAAATACTTAGTATAATTGCTGGGTAGTAAGGTCACTCTATTTCAAACTTTTTGTGGAACCTCCATACTATTTTCCAAAGTGTCTGTACAAGTTTGCATTCCCACCAGCAGTGTAAGAGGGTCCCCCTTTCCCCACAACTTTGAAACATTTGTTGATTCCTGACTTATTAATTTTAAC
The DNA here is from genome assembly GCF_022355385.1 of Mustela nigripes. Taxonomy (NCBI): domain Eukaryota; kingdom Metazoa; phylum Chordata; class Mammalia; order Carnivora; family Mustelidae; genus Mustela; species Mustela nigripes. The sequence goes on along the minus strand of NC_081575.1, from coordinate 48,512,035 downwards.
CATTCTGACCAGTGTGAGGCAGTATCTCATTGTGATTTTGATTTTTATTCCCCTGATGTCTAGTGGTGTTGAACATTTTTGTTATGTGTCTGTTGGCCATTTCTATGTCTTCCTTGGAAAAATGTTCACATATTCTACCCATTTATTGACATTTTGTTGTTGTTTTTATATTTTAAGTGTTCAGTTTGGTAAATTCTTTATAGATTTTGGATATTAGCCCTTTATCTGATAAGACATTTGCAAATATATTCTCCCACTGAGTAAGTTGTCTTTTAGTTTTGTGGACTGTTTCCTTTGCTGTGCAAAAACTTTTTATCTTGATGAAATTCCAAAAGTTGATTTTTGCTTTTGTTTCCCTTAGCTTTAATGTATGTGTCTAACAATACGTTGCTGCAGCTGAGGTGAAGAGGTTGCTGCCTGTGTTCTCTAGGATTTTGATAGATTTCTGTCTCACATTTAGTTCTTTCATCCATTTTTAAATTTATTTTTGTGTATGGTGTAGGAAATTTGTCCATTTTCAATCTTCTGCACATGGCTGTCCAATTTTGCAAACACCATTTGTTGAAAAGAATGCCTTTTTTCCATTGGATATTCTTTCCTGCTTTGTTGAAGATTGGTTGAACATAGAGTCAAGGGTCCATGTCTGGGTTATCTATCCTGTTCCATTGATCTATGTGTTTTGTGTGTGTGTGTGTGTGTGTGTGTGTGTGTGTGTGTGTGTAAGAGTTCTATACTGTCTTGATGATCACAACTTTGTAATACAGCTTGAAGTTGGAATTGTGATGCCACCAGTATTGATTTTTTTTTTTTTTTTTTGAGCATGCATCTGGATACTCTGGGTCTTTTCTGGTTCCATAAAAATTTAGGATTCATTGTTCCAGCTCGTGAAAAATGTTGATAGTGTTTTGATAGAGATTGCATTGAATGTGTAGACTCCTTTGGGTAGCAGAGACATTTTAACAATATTTCTTCTTCCAATTCATGAGCATGGAATGTTTTTTCATTATATGATATCTTTCTCAGTATCTTTAACTAGAGTTTTAAAGTTTTGTGGAGTAATATCCTTTGAATTTCCACATGATTTCTAGCTATTTTGATATGGAGTCTTTTGGAATTTCCAAATAAAGTATGTCATCTGCAAAGAGTAAACATTTGACTTCTTTGATGATTTGAATGTCTTTTATCTCTTTTTGTTGTCTGATTGCTGAGGCTATACTTCCAGGCCTATGTTGAACAAGAGTGGTGAGAGTGGACATCCCTGTGGTGTTCCTGACTTAGGGGGAAAGCTCTCAGTATTTCCCCATTGAGGGTAATATTTTCTGTGGGAATTTTGTGTGTGGCTTTTATGATATTGTTATATTTCCTCTGTCACTACACTGTGGAGAGTTGTAATCAAGAAAGTGTGCTGTAATTTGTCAAATGCTACATCTATTGAGAGAATTGTGTGATTCTTCTCCTTTCTTTTATTAATGTGGTGTATCACATTGATATGCATATGTTGAACTACCCCTGCAACCAAGGAATAAATCTCATTTTGTTGTAATGAATAATTCTCTTAATACACTGTTGAATCCTATTAGTATCTCAGTAGAAATTTTGTATCCATGTTCATCAGGGATATTGGTTTGTAATTCTCCTTCTTGGTGGGGTCTGCGTCTAGTTTTAGGATCAAGGTAATGCTGACCTCATAGAACAAGTTTGGAAAATTTCCTCCCATTTTTATTTTTTAAAACAGCTTCAGAAGAATAGGTATTGATTCTTTAAATGGGTGGAATTCAGTTGGGGGACCATCTGGCCCTGGACTTTTGTTTTTTGGGAGATTTGTGATTGCTGTTTCCATTTCTCTGCTGGTTTGGATTTGGTCAAGTTTTCTATTTCTTTCTGTCTTTATTTTGGTTGTTTATATATTTCTGGGAATGTATCTGTTTCTTCCAGATTGTCTGATATATTGGCATATAATTGTTCAAATATTCTCTTATAATTGTCTTTCTTTGGTGGTAGTGATTTCTCCTCCTTCACTTATGATTTTATTTACTTAGGTCCTTTCTTTTTTTTTTCTTTTTGATAAGTCTGGCTAAGGGTTTAACAATATTATTAATTCTTTCAAAGTACCAGATCTTAGGTTCACTGATCTTTTCTACTGTTCTTTTGATTACTATCTCATTTATTTCTGCTCTAATTTTTATTATTTCTCTTCCCTTGCTGGATTTAGGCTTTATTTGCTGTTCCTTTTCTAGATACTTTAGTTGTAAGGTTAGGTTTTGTGTTTGAGAATTTTCTTATTTCTTGAGAAAGGCTTGTATTGCTATATACTTCCCTCTTAAGACCACCTTTGCTGCATTCCAAAGGTTCTGTACTGTCATGTTTTCATTTTAATTTTCTCCATGTATCTTTTTAATTCTCCATTAATTTCCCATTCGACCCATTCATTTTTTTTTAAGTTGGATGTTCTTTAACCTCCATGTACTTGTGTCCCTTTTAAATATTCTCTAGTGATCAAGGTCAAGTTTTAAAACATTGTAGTTTGAATATATGCATGGTATAATCTCAGTCTTTTGGTATTGGTTGAGAACTGATTTGTGACTCAGTATGTGATCTATTCTGCAGCATGTTCCATGTACACTCAAGAAGAATGTGTATTCTGTTGCTTTAGGATGAAATGCTCTGAGTACATCTGTTAAGTCCATCTGATGCAGTGTGTCATTCAAAACCCTTGTTTCCAGGGTGCCTGGGTGGCTCAGTGGGTTAAAGACTCTGCCTTTGGCTCAGGTCCTGATCCCAGGGTCCTGGGATTAAGCCCTGCGTGGGACTTTCTGCTCAGCAGGGAGCCTGCTCCCCCCCCCCACCTGCCTCTCTGCCTACTTGTGGTCTCTCTCTGTCAAATGAATAAATAAAATCTTAAAAAAAAAAAAACTTGTTTCCTTGTTGATCTTCTGCTTAGATGATATGTCCATTGTAGTGAGGAGTGTGTTAAAATCCCCTACTATTATTGTATTATTGTTGATATCTTTCTTTGATTTTGTTATCAAATGGTTTATATAATTAGCTGCTCCCATGTTAGGGGAATAGTTATTTAAAATTGTTAGATATTCTTGTTTCATAAACCCTTTAAGTATAATATAGTATCCTCCTCATCTCTTATAATTTTTGGTTTAAAATCTAATTTGTTTGACACAAGGATTGCCACCCCAGCTTACTTTTTTTTTTTTTTTTTTTTTTTTTTTTTTTTTTTAAAGATTTTATTTATTTATTTTACAGAGAGAGATCACAAGTAGGCAGAGAGGCAGGCAGAGAGAGAGAGAGGAGGAAGCAGGCTCCTGCTGAGCAGAGAGCCCGATGCGGGACTCGATCCCAGGACCCTGAGATCATGACCTGAGCCGAAGGCAGCGGCTTAACCCACTGAGCCACCCAGGCGCCCCCCAGCTTACTTTTGATGTCCGTTGACATGATAAATGGTTTTTCACCACTTCACTTTTAATCTGGAATAGTCACTGTGCTTAAAATGAGTCTCTTGTAGACAGCATTATTAATCAGTCTTGTCTTTTTATCCAATTGTTACCCTATGTCTTTTGAAAGGAGCATTTAATCCATTTAAATTCAGAGTAATTATTGGAAGATACGAATTTAGTGTCATTGTATTACCTGTAAAGTCAAAGTTTCTGCAGGTTGTCTCTGTTTCTTTCTGATCTTTGTTACTTTTGGGCTATCTCTTTACTCATAGGCTCCCCTTTAATATTTCTTATGGGGCTGGTTTACTGTCATAACTTCCTTTAGTTTTGTTTCTCTGAAAACTCTGCTATTCTGAATGAGAGACTTGCTGAATAAAATATTCTTGCTTGCATAATTTTCTCCTTTAGCACATTGAATATATCATGCCAGTTCTTCTGGCCTGCCAGGTCTCTGTGGACAGGTCTGTTGCCAGCTTTGTGTATCTACCCTTGGATATTAAGGACAGCTTTTCCCAAACTGCTTTCAGGATTTTCTTTTTATCTCTGAAATTTGCAAGCTTCAACATTATATTTTGAGTTGTTGACCTATTTTTCTTGATTTTGAGGGGTGTTATCTGTGCTTCCTGGCCTTGAATGGCTGTTTCCCAATTAGCGATGGACTCAGCTATAAGTTGTTCAAATAAACCTTCTGCTTCCCTCTCTCTTCCTCTTTTGGGATTCCTGTTACTTGAACATTATTTTGCTTTATGTTATTGCTAGTTTCTCTAATTCTTCCTTCATGATCCAGTAATTATTTTTCTCTCTTTTTCTCAGCTTTCTTATTCTCCATCACTTTGTCTTCTATACCTCTAACTCTCTTTTCTGTCCATTTATACTAGCAGTTACACCCTCTATTTTAGCTGCATCTCAGTAATAACATTTTTAATTTTGGCCTGATTCGATTTTCCTTCTTTTATTTCCACACTAACGGATTCTCTACTGTCTTAGATGTTTTTTCCAGTCCAGCTAGTGTCTTTATAATAACTGTTTTGAATTCTAGTTCCAAAATCTTATCTCCATGTTGACTAAATCCCTGGCAGTGAGTACTGCCTTCTGTTCTTTTATGGGGGGTGAGTTTCTCCAACTCATCTTTATGTACAGAAAAGGAGAGACAAAAGAGAGAGAAAGAGAAAAATAACAATAGGACAATAGAAAAATGTAAATTAAAAAAAAAAAAACAGAAGAACACAGAAATAAAACAAAATGAGAAACAATCAAGTGAGAAGTAAAATAGAACAAAACAATAAAGTAGATCTTGAGGGTATTTTGGTCTGTTTGCAAAAGAAACTAGTCCCAAAATAGGAAAGAAAGAAAAAACATATAAAAAAAGAAAATACAATATAATGAAAGGGAACCAAAAAAATATATATAACATATAAAACTAAAATTTTAAAAAATAATTAAAGAATAATTGATAAAATAAGAAAATAGCTGAAAAGGTAAAACTGTAAGACTAAAGAATGATAATAAGAATAATAATAAAACATGAATTTATATCCTGTTTTCCCCAAGAGCTGACATTTTGCAATTCTCTATGATCTGTAAACTTGTTAGCTGGTTATTCCTGCTGGTCTTTTTGGGGGACTACATGTTTCAGCAATATTCAGGTGTCTTTTCTCAGATGGAATTGATTGTGACCCTCCTTGCCAGGGGGCCAGGTTCAGTGTAAGTGGGTCTTGATTGCAAAATGTGGCACTTTTTTGCTCCCCAAAGGCTTCTAGCACTCAAGGTGGGGGATATAAGTGGCAATGCCCCAATGTCTAAAACTGGAACTGAACGTTCACACCCCCACTCTTCAGTGAATCCTCACAAAAAAAGTAGTCAATCAATCTTGTCTCCCTAGTTTCCATCCTGACTCTGTGTTCACCTAGCCTGCCACTGAAAATTTTTACCTCAGGCACATCACCCAATTTCCAGTCTCCAAACGTTATGAACTTCTGCAGTGTGGGCTCATGCTATTCTTCCCAGGGGATGGAAATGTGTCTTTCTCTGGGCTCCTACCTAGGGAGCAGTTGCCTGACTGTGCAGCAGTTTTCAGCAGTTTATGGCAACACCAAGCAGAAAATCACTGCCTAGACTCATTGTTTTCAGTCAGCTTCCATCTTCCAATTCTTGGGAACTCTGTTGTTCTCAGGCACCCCTCCTCTTTTTTGACTCTACGGATCCTGAGACCATGCTGTCCCACCTGGGATTCCACCTCACTTCACCACCCGAGCACTTTTAAGCCAGGGAAATCCACAACTGTATCTGACTGCTAAAAGTTTTGCTTTTACACTCTGCTGCTTATACTTTCTGGTAGCCTCCTTATGTAAGCTTGACCCCTCCATGGTTTATCTTCTTGTATTTCACCCTGGATTCCTGTCTTTGTACTTCTTACTTAGCTAAAAATGGTCATTGTGTTATTGGTAGAATTGCAACAATTTTCACAGATCTCCAATTGATTTTATAGGTGTTCAGAATGATGTGATAACTATCTAGATGAATTCCAGACACCAGATGAAATTATGTTCCCCTACTCCTCCACCATCTTAACTCCTCCCTCAGATTCAATTTTCCTAAAGGCATTGCTGAGACATACTCCTGATAAATTCTCCTGTCTTGCTTCCAGTCTTTGTTCCACAGTATAACCAGAGTGGTATTTCTACAGTTACAAACAACTCACTTTATCAGCCTGGTAAACTCTTCAGTGGTTTTCAGGTGCTCTTCAGAAAAAAACATAAAATCCTTAAAATTATCTCTTCGGCCTCCTTGGATCTGACACCTACCTAAAATTTTAACCTCAACTTTCACTACTCTATGCTTCAGAATCATTATTCTTGGCTTCCAACCATACTCAACTTTTTTTTCAGAACCCCAAAAGGGCCACAAGCATACTCCTTTGTGGGTTTTGGGACAGACTCATCAATTAAAAATGCTAAGGATATATCACGTGTGAAAAAGCAATTGAATGTTCTTAGCAGTATTATTTGCAATAACAAGAAAGTGAAAAACAAAAACAAATATTCATTAACTAATGGAAGGATAAACAAAAATTTTACTATTGATACACTGTATTTGCCATACAATGAAATATTATTCAGCTGTAAAACTGAATTTATATGAAATATCCAGAAGAGGCAAATCCATAAATATAAAAAGTAGACTGGTTTTTCCCAGGTTCTGGAGTGAGGGATAGTGGGGAGTGACTAATAATGGGAATGATATTTATTTTGGGGGTGATGGAAATGTTCTAATTTTCTATTTTAGTTATGGTTGCATAACTCTGAATACTGCCAAGCATTAAATTGCATCCTTTAGATGGATGAAATACATAGTATTTGAAATATATTTCAACAAAACTAAAAAATGCAATTGAGTATGCTTTGAAAGTTACTATTGAAGTGGCAGAGAAACAGGGTTGTCTAGTCCAAGAAAAAGTAATAATAATAATAACTGAATTTAGGTTGGAGTTTTGGCATCTCAGCTTGCTGGCTGTGTGAACTTGGATAAATCATTTCTCAGTCTTTACCTGTACAATGTTTAAAAATACAATGAATGTTAGCTTGTGTGAGGAATAAATGAGATAGTGTAGGTAAAAATGCTCTGTGAACTGCAAAATACTATTCAAATGTAAAATCTCATAAGATAATACATAATTACATTGTGTAATTTTTATTACAATATATAGTAGGTTTGTGAAGTTTAGTAATTGACACTTGTATTTTTCCTCTTAGTCCCCAAAGCTCCCTTAATACTTATAAAAATAACTTTAGATAAAGAAAAAATATCTTAATTATCCCCTTTTAATTTTAGAAAATGAAAAATTACTCTAATATATTTCATTCATACTTAAACAAGCAAGTTTTGTTCATGAGTCTCTAAATACAAAATTTTCATCTAATTCTGACACTCTTAAGAAGGCAACTTTTTCGGGATGCCTGGGTGGCTGAGTTGGTTAAGTGACTGCCTTTGGCTCAGGTCATGAACCCAGCATCCTGGGATCGAGTCCCATATCAGGCTCCTTGCTCAGCAGGGAGCCTGCTTCTCCCTCTGCCTCTGCCTGCCACTCTGTCTGCCTGTGTTCGCTCTCTCGCTCTCTCTCTCTCTCTCTGACAAATAAATAAATAAAATCTTAAAAAAAAAAAAAAAAAAGGAAGGCAACCTTTCTTCATAAAATCCAAACAGGATAACTCCATGGAGAAGATTTGAAAGCCAATCTTTATAATATGACATTTAGGAGGTAAGAAAGAAAAACAGGAGGAAGGATGCTTTTTTTTTTTTTAATTAATTTTTACTTAAAATCTTGAGGTGGGTGGCAAAAAACAAACATCTGTAAGGTTTCTTTTCTTTTTTTTCTCCTTAAATCTAAAGGACAGATGAAAAGGAATCTGTTGTTTGTATAAAAAGAAATGCTAGTAAAAGAGGAAGAAAGTACACTTGGGGAAACATCTGCTATGAGAAACCACTTGAAAAGTAAGCATGGGGAAACATTTATACAATATACACTATACTCCGTGTTGCAGAAATGAAAAGAGAATAATGCAAGAAAGATCTGCATGTATAAATATATGTAGCATAGGGAAACAAGTAAGAATACAATATATTGACTATTTTACTCTTCATAAGTAGTTATAAAATATAATTTAAGGCTAGGCTATATGGGTCATGATCAATAAAACACAGTAACTATGAATGGCATCTATTGTTCTAGCATAAGTCAACCCTCCATCTTCCTTATGATATGCTCATTGTTGTAAGCAGAGTCAAAAGAAGGAGTGTTTTCCCTGCTATTAACAAACTATTGGTTGACTTAAGGAGACATAGTCATTGTCTAAAGAGGTCATATTGACATATACAACACCATAGAAATAAATATAAATATGAGGTCAAGAACACACACAAAAATAACTACAAATAATACATACATACATACATGCATACATACATACACACACATATATATCTATACAAAATAATATATTATATATTATACAGAATATGTTATAAATATATACATATATACATGTATAATATATGTTATACAAAATTATATATAATATTAACATGTTAATATTATATATGTAAGAATGTATGTATTTATAGTAACCAGGACTAACTAGAGCTAGTCAAAAAAGATCTGAGATCTACCACTGGCTGTCCTTGAACCAAATCCAACCAAATTTTCTGTTTGTCTTGATTTGGTTTGTGCACATACTCAGACTCACACACACTCACATCATATTAAATATTGAACATTTGAGAGACTTCCCATAAGAATTCAGACTCCTGGTTTCTTCTGAAAAAGCAGATAATAAAAAAATAATAATAAATGGGGAGGAAACAAGATGGTGGATGAGTAAGAGAATGAAATATTGTCAGGTCAGAAGTTCAGCTAGATAGTTATCAAACCATTCTGAACAGCTGCAAACTCAACAGGAGATAGAAGAAAAGAGCAGCAATTCTAGGAACAGAAAATCAAACACTTTCCAGAAGGTAGGACGTGTGAAGTTGTGAATCTGAAGTGAAGATAGACCGCGTGGGGGAGGGATTGGATCCTGGCAAGTGAGAGAGCATGGAGCACAAAATCAGAACTTTTAGAAGTCTATGCCACTGAGGGGCATTGCTCCAGTGACTAAGTGGTGGGTGGGGCCCTGGCGGGGACTGTGTGGTCTCAGGACCCACAGGGTCACAAAAGACTGGGTGTGACTGAGCGTGGCAGAGATCCCAGGTATCAGAGCATGGAAGCCAGCTACAGAGACGGAGCCAAGGAGTGGGCGCTCAGCTCAGGGTTACCATAAGCCATGATCTGAGGCACAGTTGGGCCACTGCTCTTCAAACAGAGACCACACACTGCTCCTTCCTTCTCCAGGAGGAGCAGCACAGGAGTGTGCAGCAGGAATCTTCTGGGTTTAGAGACTCCAAATGGACCTGTGCACCAGAGATAGAAATGTTTGGTCACAGGGCAGGTATGCAAGGAGTGCAGATGGAGACCAGGGAGATGGGAAGGATTGACTGCTTTTCTCTGAGGGCATACTGGGGAGTAGAGCCCCAAGCTCTCAGCTCCTATGGGCTAGATTTGGAGGTTGCCATCCTCATTCCCATCCTCCAAAGCTGTACAGAAATAGTTCAGGGAACAAAAGCTACCAAAAGCGAACATGGGCAGATTAATTAGCCTAGCCCCTGGCAAGAGCAGTACAATTCAGCCTTGGGCAAATACATTTCAGAACCACTGCAACAGGCCCATCCCCAGAAGATTAGCAAGAACATCCAGCCAAGATGAAGTTCACCAATCAATAAGAATGGCAGAACTCCAGAGTAAGGCAAAAGCAACACATAGAACTCATGGCTTTTTCCCCAAGATCCTTTAGTCTTTCAAAGTTATTTTTTTTTAATTTTACTTTTTTTCTTATTCTTTTTTTTTAACTTTTGCTCTTTCCCATTTTAACATTTTAAACTCTTTTATCTTATAAATGTTTTTTTTTTAAATCTATTTAAAGTTTCATTGTTATAGTTATATTTTATCCCTCTGTTGTATTTAACCTTATTTTTTTGTATACATATAGACTTTTCTTTCTTTAAAATTTTGGGATACAATTTCTTTTAATAGATCAAAATATACCTTAAATCTAGTGCATGGCTTTGTTATAGTCTTCAGCCTGATCAAACTCTCCCTCCTTTTTTTTTTTTATAACTTTTCCAATGCTTATTTTATCAATTCCTTTTTTAGAATCATTTTTAATTTGCAGTCATATTTCATCCTTTCATCATGTTTACCCTTTTCTAGTGTACATGGAACATTCCCCAGAATAGATCACATCCTGGGTCACAAATCAGGTCTCAACTGGTACCAAAAGATTGGGATCATTCTCTGCATATTTTCAGACCACAATGTTCTGAACCTAGAACTCAATCACAAAAGGAAAGTTGGAAAGAAATCAAATAGTTGGAGGCTAAAAAGAATCCTGCTAAGGAATGAAGGGATCAACAAGGAAATTAAAGAAGAATTTTTAAAAATCATGGAAACAAATGAAAGTGAAAACATAACTTTTCAAAATCAAAAATGAACTATTGGTACTTCATCAAGATCAAAAGCTTTTGCACAGGGAGACAAGATGGCGGGGAAGTAGGAGGAGGCGCAGTTTCAACCTGTACCCTAAAGTGAGCTAGAACTCCAATCACCCATGAAATCAGCCTGAGATCAGAATTATACACATCTGGATCTCTACAGGAGCAGAAGATGCCAGTGGGCAGGTAAAGTTGAGTGGGAACATTGGACTCATATTGGAAGATAAACAAAAGCGGGAGGGAGCCACCAGAGGTGACCCATTGGAAAGTAATATCCCAATAGGAGAATGCCCTGCATCTGGGGACCAGCATTAACTTGGAGTCTGGTAGAAAGCACTCAAAAAGAGCAAAGGATCGTGGCGGGGGGGTCAGATTGTGGGAATCAGGGCAGCTAGGGACAGGGGCTTAAGTACCCAGACCCAGGACAGCCACCCCTGGTGCAGAGCCAGAGAGAGTGCAGCAGAAAAACCAGATCTTGGTCCCTGAGCCACCAGTGCACCTGAGAGTGTGTGGGGTCTGGCTCCCGTGAGGGGCTGGAAGCCTTGCCAGCCTGCAGAAGCATAGCCGCTTTGCAGTCCTCACGCAAGTGCTAAACATTTTTTCTGGTGGAGGCATAATACTCCATAGTGTATATGGACCACATTTGCCTTATCCATTCATCTGTTGAAGGGCACCTTGGTTCTTTCCACAGTTTGGTGACCATGACCATTGCTGCTATAAATATTAGGGTACAGATGGCCCTTCTTTTCACTACATCTGTATCTATGGGGAAAATACCCAGTAGTGCAATCACAGGGTCATAGGGAAGCTCTATTTTTAATTTCTTGAAGAATCTCCACACTGTTCTCCAAAGTGGCTGCACCAACTTGCATTCCCACCAATAGTGGAAGAGGGTTCCCCTTTCTCCACATCCCCTCCAACACATGTTGTTTCCTGTCTTGCTAATTTTGGCCATTCTAACTGGTGTAAGGTGGTATCTCAATGTGGTTTTAATTTGAATCTCCCTGATGGCTAGTAATGATGAACATTTTTTCATGTGTCTGATAGCCATTTGTAATGACTGTGTATAATTGATTGTGATTGTGGATTTACAACTTCAAACATACTAAAAACCATTGAATTGTACAGTTTATTTTTTCCTTCCATCCCACCCCCAGCCTCCTTAAATGGGTGAATTGTACGTCAAGTATATTTCAATAAAGTTTTTAAGAACAAAAAAAATTTCAATTATGACACTAATGTATATTCTGTAAGATTAGCCTTTATAAAATTTTATAATAAAATTTTAAACACTCTAAATACTAGTTTAGTCTTTATATCCTCATGAAGAAATGTATTTTGTATGCATATGCTATTTGTTTGACTTATCCCATATTTTAAATAAAAGAATCACATCAGTTGGGTGAAAACTATAGCCTGTAGGACAGGTTATAATATAATAATTTTATTAATTTCAGTATGCCAAGAATTCTGGGTTGAATTTTAACTAGCATTCATTAATATCATGGTATATAATTTCTTCAACTAGTAGAAGCTGAATGATAAAGGCTAATTTGCTATAAACAAATCCTAATCTACACTGAGAAGTTTAATGTGTCCAGAAACCCCTCATTTCCAAAAGGGACATTATGTTATGTTTATGTTACTATAAGGGAAGAATTACAAATATACTAATAACAGGTTTGACTAATAAATCTAAAGTATTTACTTTCATGATAAAGCTTTTCAGTTTTACATTTTTATGTGTTTACATAATGGGATATATGTTTAAAAACTCAAAATAAGGAGGTGCCTGGGTCACTCAGACAGTGAAGCATCTGCCTTCAGCTCTGTCCATGATCTTAGGGCCCTTGAATGGAGCCCTGCATCAGGCTCCCTATTCAATGGGGAACCTGTTTCTCCCTCTCCCTCTGCACCTCCCTCATGTTTTCTCTCTTGCTCATTTTCTTAATTAAATAAATAAATGATTTTTTAAAGCTCACAATAAAAGAATCAGATTGCATAGATCAAAACAAAAATGTTGAAATGAACAATTCTGAAAAATAATGACATATTTATTTAAAGAATTTACAACCTTTGAGCTATGCCAATTTTGTTTCCAAAGTTAACCCAACTACACTGGAGAGACATTCAAATGTATTTGCTTAAAGCCATCAGCTCTTCACTTTCTTTGTGAAGATTGTGTATCATAGGCAGCTGTCCTAACTTGGGCTGGAATAAAACTACTCCTTTTCTATTAAAAAAAAAAAGCAAAACAAATAAAAACAATTAGCTCTTAATTGATGTTTCAAGTCAATCAATGTTTTTTTGGCACTTTTCTTTTCAAATAACAGGATGCAACTTGTTTTGGCATCTTGGAATGCCAAACTTGGAACCTACTTTCGGCTCCTCCTATCCTTCAGTTAATTACATGTAACTGCAAATTTATGCTAGAAAATTCTTTTTATGCATCTTATGTATGATTAGCTTAGGTTGCTCAGGTTATCACTCTTGATGTCTGTGTTTTCTATCTTTTTGTATGTTTTCAAAATTGTTATGAAGTCTACAAAAGAGAAATAAGAAAGGGAAATAAGGTAGGAGCAACAAGTAATATCTAAGATGTTTATTTTCTGGTTATTTTCACGTTTCTTCACATTATATAATATTTCAACATTCGACCTGACATATTGCAAAACTTGCATATCAATTAGAAAAAGTGAGAGAGGGAGAGAATCTTTTGAAAATACCTGAATTTTATAGGAAGCTTAATGTTCATTTTGAGAAATGACACCCGTTCATTTTCACTCAACGTTCAGTACACAATGTACTCAGAATCTTCTTCAGGCCATAATGAAATGGTATGCAAAGCTGATGTTTTATTCATTTTTAAATGGAAAATATGAGAATCTATAAGCTGCCACAAATAAATTGGTGACAAGTAAATTATTTGTTTTAAAATGTATCCAAAGTAAGTATGACTGATTGTTTTCCTCCTCATTGAATTGTCAGGATTATCTCATTTTTTGTGTGTGTATATGTATGTATATAGACATACATACATACATATACATATACATATAGACATACATACATATACACATATATAATAGTATATGTGGTATTTCATTTTATATAATATGTACATATACTATTATATAGTATAGTACATATAGTATTTTATTATATATAATATATAGCATTGAATATTATATCAATATATTTAACTACATGTATAATATGTATTTCTACATTAATATATGCATTTTTAAACTTTTTGGAAATCAAGGATACTGATCCAAATTAAATACAATTTTGTATACAGGCATTTTTTAAGATTATTTATTTATTTATTTGACATAGAGAGACAGATCACATGTAGACAGATAAGTAGACGAGAGTGAGGAGGAAGCAGGCTTCCTGCTGAGCAGAGAGGCCCATGTGGAGCTCAATCCCAAGACCCTCAGATCATGCCCCGAGCCAAAGACAGAGGCTTAACCCTCTGAGCCACCCAGGCACCCTGGGTACAAGTATTTTTAATTAGAGTTTTGTAAAGAACAGGTGAGTCAAGAAGTCCATTTTCTAGAATTGGAAAATTAATATCCAGGGTCAGTCTTCCAAAGACCATGTTAGATGTTAGGAAATATCGTAACAATGGAATACTTAGCTAATGTTAATATCAGACATAAATATGATTTTATTCATTGTACTGTTACTTCTTTTAGACATAAAGTTCATAATAAAATTGTAACAACCGAAGGTTTAAATCAGATCCTGTAACAAATGCTTTTGCATTATACTATAATTAAATCCCTTGACTCACCTCTGATTTCAGCTTCAGTTTCTTTGGTAGTTCCCAGTGAGCTCACTTTCAGCTTACACTTGGCATCTCTACATTTTTTTTTTTTTTTTTTTTTTTTTTTTT
>NC_081575.1:48473800-48487602 GCF_022355385.1 Mustela nigripes | reverse complement strand
GAACCCCAATTGTAAGATTTATATACTATCAGGACAAACACAAAAACACAGAAACAGTGGTGGAAGAAAAGATGGGAGAGTGGTTATAAATTCTCAGTGTGGGTGAGGAAGGTTATTTTGATTCTTCTTGGTGTATCTTGATATCTTTGTTAAAGGACTCAACTTTCCTAAGATAAAGGGGGATTAAAAACTGGTTTACCTATAGTGGTAGCTTTGACTGGGGAAATGGATTAAACCTTTAATGAGGTTTAAATCTATATGAATATTAGAAAATAAAAAATAAAAATAAAAAAGGAATAAAAATAAAATAAATAAAAATAAAATAAAAATTGGTTTACCTATAGTGGTAGCTTTTTTTTTTTTTTTTATAGTGGTAGCTTTGATTGGGGAAAGTGGATTAAACCTTTAATGAGGTTTAACTCTATATGAATATTAGAAAATAAAAATAAAAATAAAAATAAAAAAGGAATAAAAATAAAATAAAAGTTGGTTTACCTATAGTGGTAGCTTTGATTGGGGAAAGGGGATTAAACCTTTAATGAGGTTTTACTCTATATGAAAATTAGAAAATAAAAATAAAAAAGGAATAAACTAGACTAAAATGAACTAAAATTAAAAAAAATTAACAAAATACAAAAAAAACACAGGTGTATGTATCAAAAAGTTCGGGTTAGAAGATTATTTTGGAATTTGATGTACTGGACATCTCATTGTGATGTTAAATAGGTTAAAAATTATCTATATATATACATAAAAAAATGAGCCAGAGTAGTGGGAACGAATTAAAAATAAAAGTTGTCCTATGAAGTAGTGGTGGTTGTTCTCTTGTCCTTTTTTTTTTTTTTTCTTTCCTGTTTGGTTTTCTAGGGGAGGGGCCTGCCACGTGGGTTTTCAGTCAATTATATTCTCTGAGTTAAGTCCTCCCATTCCCCTCAAGGGGGTGGGGTCTGAGGAAACTGTTTTTTTCAGGATTTTGTTCTCTGGAGGATTTTATGTTTTTTCACTTTTTTTTTTCTCTCTCTCTCTCGCCTTGACTGCTTTTGATGGTTTTTGTAGGTTTAGAGGAAAGCTAACTGCTCCCTGACCTCCCTCTCAGAGAGAAGCCTTGGTTTGGCTGCAGAGCCCAAATAAATTCCCCCTTGGCCGCTGGCAGAGCAGGTTCTGAGTCGTGGTCCCTGGGGACACAGGATTTTTTGCTTGTATCCAAAACCATGGCAGCGATGGCTGTCTGGGCAGCTCCAGACCGCCAGAGAGGTTCCAAGCAGTGATTGCACACTGAGATTTTCCTGCTGGCCCGGGCTGGGAGTGCCTGGTCTTTCTGGGTCTGAGAGCACTGAGCTGGTGTCTGTGTGCACCTCTCTCAGGGAAGGGCACGGGGCGTGACTCAGACTTTCATAGCACGTACCCCAATGTTTATAGCAGCAATGGCCATGGTCACCAAGCTGTGGAAAGAACCAATATGCCCTTTAATGGGTGAATGGATAATTAAGATGTGGTCCATATACGCTATGGGGTATTATGCCTCCACCAGAAAGGATGAATACCCAACTTTTGTATCAACAGGGATGGGACTGGAAGAGATTATGCTGAGTGAAAAAAGTCAAGCAGAGAGAGTCAATTATCATAGGGTTTCACTTATTTGTGGAGCATAACAAATAGCATGGAGGACAAGAGGAGTTAGAGAGGAGAAGGGAGTTGAGGGAAAATGGAAGGGGAGGTGAACCATGAGAGACTATGGACTCTGAAAAACAATCTGTGGGTTTTGAAGAAATGGGGGGTGGGAGGTTGGGGGAACCAGGTGGTAGGTATTAGAGAGGGCATGGATTGTATGGAGCACTGGGTGTGGTGCAAAAACAATGGATACTATTACGCTGGAAAAACAAACAAACAAAATACTCAATCCTTCCTTCCCTTCTGTTCTAGACAACTACTAGTATATATTTTATCTCAGATATGCTTTTATAAAAATTCAATATAAATGGAATCATTCACAATGTGTTTTTTTGTGATTGGTGTTTGTCATCTACCATATTTTTAAGGCTCATCCATGTTGTAGCATGTATCAGGACTTCATTGTTTCTTTTAACTAAATAATATTCTGTTGTGAGGATATACCACATTTTTTGTAAGAATATACCACTATTTGATGCACATTTGATGCAAATGTACATTTGATGCATTCATCAGTTGATGGATATTTGGGTTGCTTCCATTTTTGGGGTATTATAAGTAATGCTGTTATAAATATCCATGTAGAAGTATGTGTATAGCCATATCATTTCAATTCCTTTGGTATATATCTAGGAGTAGAATTGTTGGGTCATATGGAAACTTTGTTTAATTTTGAGGGAAGTATGAGGGAACACTCTAATTGTAAGGGACACAAGATATTTCACATATTGTATCACATATCACATATTTTAAAAATTGGCAAGACTAAGCTATAATTTTTAAGGATACAAACTTGGCTAATAAAACCATCAAGAAAAGCAAAGAAATAACTCTAGAAGTCAAAATGGTGGTATTTTTTAAGAAAGAATAGGGACTGTGATAGAAAAAAAGCACAGGGTGGGAATTCTTGGATAAATGAACAAATGCTATTTCCTGATACATGATATATGTGGTGGTTATAAAAGAATATTTGTTTTATACTACATGATATAGGAAAGAGGATGTTAGGGATCAAAGCCAACAGCCAAGAAAGAATTCTTGAGAAATATTTGGTGTATAAAGATGGTTCTATTAAAGCACGGGACAGGACAGTGGGCAGAAAGAGCCACAATGAGGTCTTGAGGAATGGCCCATTTTATACTTTCAAGTTGGAACGGCATCAGAGATATTTTAAGTCTCTAAGGAATTTTGGAAACAAAGTTTCCAGGACCTTGACGGGGACAGCTATTGTTGGGAAAGGGTCAACTCTGACTGTCTCGTAAAACCTAAGTCATGAGACCCTTCAGATGTATATCGGTGGGTCATATGCTTGGGGGATTATTGCCACCATGTATCTTGAGGGTTTCGAGACAAAGGAAGTTTCCAAAATACGTTAAAACAGACTTACAGGATCATGGTGGTGGGGGTAGTTTAGGATTTAGGATGACCTTTTGTCCTTAGAAAAGTGTTAAGAACAAGGCAGTTGAGTCTGCAGAGCACTGTCCCTATGCTTGTTTCAAGGACCTGTCAATGTAGGTAGTAAGGCAATTTAATAATTTTCTTCTGTTTTTGTTTCCTACATCACTATATATTTGTTTAATGTGATTTTCTTTATTTCATTGTACTTTAAAATAAAAAGAAAAAAATAATTTAAAAATATAAATAATAAAAATAAAGGTGCAATAAGTTCATTTTTTTAAGAGATAAAAACGGGGGGCACCTGGGTGGCTCAGTGGGTTAAGCCACTGCCTTCGGCTCAGGTCATGATCTCAGGGTCCTGGTATCGAGTCCCACATCGGGCTCTCTGCTCAGCGGGGAGCCTGCTTCCTCCTCTCTCTCTCTGCCTGCCTCTCTGCCTACTTGTGATCTCTCTCTGTCAAATAAATAAATAAAATCTTCAAAAAAAAGAGAGAGAGATAAAAACGGGATTTTTTTTTTTTACCAGCAATTCCACACTAAAATAATTAAAGGTAGGTTTTTGAAAGAAGGAAAATGATCTCAAATGGAAGTTGAAAAGGCAGAAGGCAATGTTTAACACCAAGAAGGGCAAATATATGAATAAATATAAATGAATATTGACTCTTGCACTAACAACTGCAATGTTATAAAGAATTTATAATATATTTATGAAATAGGGTAACAAGGGGGTAGATGTAAAGTGACTTAAATATTCTATATTTCTGTAAGTGTAAAGGAAGTGGTTAGAAATGCCAAATTTTTATTGCATTCTGACAAGTAAGGCATATGTATTGTAGTCTCTAGGGTAATTGTTATAATAGTAAACTATAAAGCTAAAAAAAGTAAAAAACTATCAAGCATAAAGAAATAAAAAAGGAAAGTAAAGTAAAGATTAAAGTAGAAATCAATGAATTAGAAAGGAAGCATAAAATAGAGAAAAATCACTAAATCTAAATATTGTTTTTTTAAATACATTAATAGGAATGATAAATCTCTAGAAAGATTGATCAAGAAAATAAAAGGGAGAACATAGACTTCATTACAGATTCTACAGATCCATCAAAATAACGAGAGGTCAATAGAGTGAATTTATGTAGATTCTTTATATAGATTCTTATGTAGATTCCTTGTGTAGATTCTTTCAACATTTTTCATAAAATAGAATGGTCTTCAAAAAGCTCAAACTACCAAAACTAAGAGACTATTAAAAATCTTTATAAACTGACTTCTACTGAAGTGATTCTGTTAAATTCTTTCATATGCACATGCACATAAAAACACATGCATACATAAACACACACAGTTTCACAGGCCTTTATTAATAAATTCTTCAAATATTTAGGAAATAAATACCACCAATTTTGTATAAACTCTCAGAAAATAGAAGAAGGAGCACCTCTTTAATATATTTGTTAAGGACAGCATAACCTAAATTATATAATCTGATATTACGGCAGAAAAGAAAAAGTACAGATCAGTCTCTCTTTTCTACATATATGTTACAATAATAAAACATTAGCAAATTGGGTATATTAAAAGAATAAGACATTGTTTACAAATAAGTTTATTTTGTTTGTTCATTTGTTTTAATCTATAGCTGCTAAAACAAACTTAGCACAAATTTAGCAGCCCCCAAAACACATATTTATTATCTCATATGTTCTATGATCAGAAGTCTGGGTGGATTTGGCTGAAATTAAAACATCAGTCAGGCTGAGTTTCCTATCAAAAGCTCTGGGAAAGGATCTGCTTTCAGGCTTATTCAGGTTTTTGGAAGAATTCAGTATTTCAAAAGCAAGACTGAGGTTTCTATTTCCTTGATTGCTATCACCTGGAGGCTGTCCTTACCTTCTAGAGGTCTCAGTCTTGTCCTTGTAAATAGCTCCAATGCAATGATGTGGTGAACACTTCTCATGCTTAGAATCTCTTGGTGTTCTTCTGCTGCACTTCTCCTGCCTTATCTTTCACCTTCTTTCTGGAACTCTAGACAGAAATATTCCTCTATTATTAAAGGCTCATGAAATCAGATTGGGCCACCTGGATATTCTCATTATTTAAGCCATGTAGTCCTTTTTTTATTAAGATTTTATTTATTTATTTGACAGACAACAATCACAAGTAGGCAGAGAGGCAGGCAGAGACAGAGAGAGAGGAAGCAGGCTCCCCACTGAGCAGAGAGCAGATGCAGAGCTTGATCCCAGAAGCCTAGGATCATGACCTGAGCTGAAGGCAAAGGCTTTAACTCACCGAGCCACCCAGGTGCCCCAACAAAATAGTTCTTAAAACAAAGACTGTTACAAAAGTTAAAGAAGTACACTATGTAATCATTAAGGGAACAATCAGACAAGAAGAAAAAAAGTTGTATATATTTATATACCCAAAATTAGAGAACACAAATAAATAAAATTGTTAGTAACAAATATAAATGAAGTAATTGGTAGTAATAGAGTAATATTAGGGGACTTTAAAGCCCCACTGACATTGATAAACAGATCATATAAAGAGAAATCAACAAGAAAACAATGACTTTGAATGACAAACTGGATTGAAATGGACTTAATTGATACATCCAGAACATTCCATTCTAAAACAGCAGAATACACATTCTTTTCAAGTGCACATGGGACGTTCTCCAATATTGATAACATATTAGGTTACAAATCAGGCCTTAACTAGTACAAAAGGATTAAAATCATACCACGTTCCTTTTCTAATAACAACACTATGAAACTTGAAGTCAACCAAAGGAAAAACATTTGGAAAGACCAAAAATACAGGGAGGTTAAGGAACATGCTATTAAAGAATGAATGGAATTAAAGGAGAAATTAAAAAGTACATGGAAACCGATTAGGAGACAAGACGGCAGGGAAGTAGGAGGAGGCGCTGTTTCAACCTGTACCCTAAAGTGAGCTGATTACCTACCAAAGAACTCTGATCACCCATAATCAGCCTGAGAACAGAATTACACATGTCTGGATCTCTACAGGGGCAGAAGACACCAGTGGGCAAGTAAAGCAGAGGGGGAATGTCGGACTGATATCAGAAGATAAACATTTTGAGGAACCTCCATGCTGTTTTCCAGAGTGGCTGCACCAGCTTGCATTCCCACCAACAGTGTAGGAGGGTTCCCCTTTCTCCGCATCCTCGCCAGCATCTGTCATTTCCTGACTTGTTGATTTTAGCCATTCTGACTGGTGTGAGGTGATATCTCATTGTGGTTTTGATTTGTATTTCCCTGATGCCGAGTGATATGGAGCACTTTTTCATGTGTCTGTTCGCCATCTGGATGTCTTCTTTGCAGAAATGTCTGTTCATGTCTTCTGCCCATTTCTTGATTGGATTATTTGTTCTTTGGGTGTTGAGTTTGCTAAGTTCTTTATAGATTCTGGACACTAGTCCTTTATCTGATATGTCGTTTGCAAATATCTTCTCCCATTCTGTCGGTTGTCTTTTGATTTTATTAACTGTTTCCTTTGCTGTGAAAAAGCCTTTGATCTTGATGAAATCCCAATAGTTCATTTTTGCCCTTGCTTCCCTTTCCTTTGGCGTTGTTCCTAGGAAGATGTTGCTGCGGCTGAGGTCGAAGAGGTTGCTGCCTGTGTTCTCCTCAAGGATTTTGATGGATTCCTTTCGCACATTGAGGTCCTTCATCCATTTTGAGTCTATTTATGTGTGTGGTGTAAGAAAATGGTCCAATTTCATTTTTCTGCATGTGGCTGTCCAATTTTCCCAGCACCATTTATTGAAGAGGCTGTCTTTTTTCCATTGGACATTCTTTCCGGCTTTGTCGAAGATTAGTTGACTGTAGAGTTGAGGGTCTGTTTCTGGGCTCTCTATTCTGTTCCATTGATCTATGTGTCTGTTTTTGTGCCAGTACCATGCTGTTTTGATGATGACAGCTTTGTAATAGAGCTTGTGGTCCGGAATTGTGATGCTACCAACGTTGGCTTTCTTTTTCAATATCCCTTTGGCTATTCGAGGTCTTTTCTGGTTCCACATAAATTTTAGAATTATTTGTTCCATTTCTTTGAAAAAGATAGATGGCACTTTTGGGTATTTACCCTAAAGATACAAAAGTAGTGATCCAAAGGGGCATGTGCACCTGAATGTTTATAGCAGCAATGTCCACAATAGTCAAACTATGGAAAGAACCTAGATGTCCATCAACAGATGAATGGATCAAGAAGATGTGGTATATATACACAATGGAATACTATGCAGCCATCAAAAGAAATGAAATCTTACCATTTGCGACAACATGGATGTAACTAGAGCATATCATGCTTAGCGAAATAAGTCAAGCAGAGAAAGACAACTATCATATGATCTCCCTGATATGAGGAAGTGGTGATGCAACATGGGGGCTTAAGTGGGTAGGAGAAGAATCAATGAAACAAGATGGGATTGGGAGGGAGACAAACCATAAGTGACTCTTAATCTCACAAAACAAACTGAGGGTTGCTGGGGGGAGGGGTTTTGGGAGAAGGGTGTGGGATTATGGACATTGGGGAGGGTATGTGCTTTGGTGAGTGCTGTGAAGTGTGTAAACCTGGTGATTCACAGACCTGTACCCCTGGGGATAAAAATATATGTTTATAAAAAATAAAAAATTAAAAAAAAAAAAGAATATAAACAAAAGGGGGAGGGAGCTACCAGAGGCGACCCATTGGAAAGCAATATCCCTAATACGAGAGTGCCCTGCTTCTGGGGACCAGCATTAACTTGGAAACTGGTTGAAAGCACTCAAAAAGAGCAAAGGATCATGAGGTGGGGGGGGATTGTGGGAATCGGGGCGGCTAGGGACAAGGGCTTAAGTCCCCAGACCCAGGACAGCCTCTGCTGGCACTGAGCCAGAGAGAATGTGGTGGAGAAACGAGGTCTTGGTCCTTGAGCCACCAGCGCGCCTGAGAACGTGTGGGGTCTGGCTCCTGTGAGTGGCTGGGAGCCTCGCCAGACTGCAGAACACTGAGCCGTGCTAACAGAGCCTGAGATGTGTGCACTCCTTACCTTCCCTTGGCAGAGGTGCGCAAAAGCCCAGCCCAGCGTTCTTAGACCCGCGCCATTCTACCAGAGCCTGAGACACGTGCGCACCCCAAACCTTACCCTGAGAGAGGTGAGCGAAGGCCCAGCCTGGGACTCTCAGACCTGCACCCTGCTACCAGAGCCTGAGATGAGCCTGTGACCCACACCCTCCCCTGAGAGAGGTTCAAGCAAGCCCAGTGCTCTTAGACCCAGAAAGATGAGGCATTCCCAGCCCCAGCCAGTGGAAAAATCTCAGTGTGCAGTCGCTGCTTGGAACCTCTCTGGCGGTCTAGAACTGCCCAGACAGCCTCCGCTGCAGTGGTTTTGGGTACAAACAGAAGATCCTACGTCCCCCAGGACTGCGACTCAGAAGCTGCTCTGCCAGTGGCAGAGGGGGAATTTATATGGGCTCTGCAACACCCACAGGGCACCAGATTGAGGGTTCTCTCTGAGAGGTAGGTCAGGGTGCAGTTTGCTTTCCTCTAAATCTAAAAAAAAAAAAAAAAAAAAAAAAAAATCAAAAGCAGTCAAGGTGAGAGGAAAAAAAAAGTGAACAAACAAAAACTTTCAGAGAACAAAAGCCTAAAAGAATGATTTCCTCAGAGCCTACCCCCTTGAGGGGGGCGGGAGGACTTAACTCAGGGAAAATCATTGACTGAAAACCCCCATAGCAGGCCCCTCCCCCAGAAAACCAACCATGAAAGGAAAAAAAAAAAAAAAAGATGATAAGAGAACAACCACAACTACCTCATAGGACAACTTTTATTTTTAACTCGTTCCTACTATTCTGGTTCACTTTTTGTTTACATAGACAATTTTTTTAACCAATTTACCATCACAGTGAGATGTCCAGTACATCAAATTCCATAATAACCTTCTAACATGAACTTTTTGATACATATACCTGTGGGGGGTTTTTGCATTTCTATTTTTTTAATTTTAGTTTACTTTAGACTAGTTTGTTCCTTTATTATTTTGATTTTCTAATATTCAAATAAAGTTAAACCTCAAGGTAATCCCCTTTCCCCAATCAATACTAACCCTATAGGCAAACCAATTTTTAATCCTCCTTTATCTTATGAAAGTTGAGTCCTTTAACAAAGATATCAAGATACATCTGGGAAGAATCAAAACAAACTTCCTCACCCACACTGAGAATTTATAACCACTCTCCCATCTTTTTCTTCTGCCAGTGTTTCTGTGTTTTTGTGTTTGTCCTTATAGTATATAAATCTTATACTTGTGGTTCTTTTTAACAAGGTTCTATACACACACACACA
The DNA here is from genome assembly GCF_022355385.1 of Mustela nigripes. Classification (NCBI taxonomy): domain Eukaryota; kingdom Metazoa; phylum Chordata; class Mammalia; order Carnivora; family Mustelidae; genus Mustela; species Mustela nigripes. Next base: position 48,478,191 of record NC_081575.1, on the reverse strand, counting down.
CACACACACACACACATATATTTCTTTTGTCATATACATTTATCAGTCTTTTTGTTTGTCTGTTTTTGTTTCTATACTTCATAAATCTCACCTTGGGGCCCATTTGGGCTGAAACTTCTTTTATCTTCCCTTTTTTCCCTCTCTCTCTCTTTTCTTATTCTTTTCTGTTTTTTCTTGTTTGGGTGGGGAATCATGATTACTCAGAAGCATTACAGGGTGCACCTTGACTGCATAACGGTCGATACATCCAGCTACATCAATTCAGTCATCTCTCACCTAAATGACTAAGAGGAGGAATGCCCAACAGAAGAAAAATACAGAGGATATGCCTTCTGCAACAGAGCTAACAGCTATCAACATAGACAATATGTCGGAAAGAGAATTCAGGCTAACAATTATCCAGGCAATAGCTAGGTTGGAGAAAGCCATGGATGACCAAATGGAATTGATTGGGGCAGAACTGAAAGCAAACAGAGATGATGTTCTCAATGTTAGGGCAGAGCTGAAAGCCACCAGTGATGAGGTTCACAATGCTCTCAATGAGTTCCAATCTAATCTAAATTCTCTCAAAGCTAGGGAACCTGAAACAGAAGTTAGAATTAGTGATCTGGAGAACAAACAGATAGAAAGGATCAAGAGGAAACCTGGACAAACAGCTTAGAAGCCCTGAAAACAGAATCAGGGAAATAAATGATGCCATGAAATGTTCCAACATCAGAAATATTGGAATCCTTGAGGGGAGGAGAAAGAAAGAAGTCTAGAAGATATAGTGGAAAAGTTCTTCATGAAAATTTTCCCAATCTCGTGAATGGAACCAGCATTAATGTACTAGAGGCCCAACAGTCTCCACACAAGATTATAGATTCGAAAAAAACATCAAGGCACCTGGTAGTCAAATTGAGGAATCACAATTGTAGATACAATCTCTTGAAAGCCGCTAGGACAAAGGGGCTCCTTACTAACAGAGGAAAGCCAATCAGAATAACATTCAGACCTGTCCACAGAGACCTGGCAAGCCAGAAAGGGCTGGCAAGACATATTCAGGGCACTAAATGAGGAGAAATGCAGCCAAGAATGCTTTATTCATCAAGACTCACATTCAAAATAGATGGAGAGATAAAGAGTTTCCAAGACAGGCATGGCTTAAAAGACTATGCAACCACCAAGCCAACACTGTGGGAAATATTAAGGGAGTTCTATAAAAGAGGAAAAATCCTAAGAATAGCATTGAACAGAAATAGAGAGAGAATCTACAGAAAGAAAGACTTCAAAGGTAACACGATGTCAATAAAAACATATCTATCAATAATCACTCTCAATGTGAATGCCCTAAATGCACCCATAAAATGGCACAGGGTTGCAGCTTGGATAAAACGACAGAACCCATCCATATGTTGTCTACAAGTGACCCATTGTGAACCTAAAGATACACCCAGACTGAAATTAAAGAAATGGAGTAGCATCTTTTATGCCAATGGGCCTCAAAAGAAGGCTGGGGTACCGATTCTCATATCAGATAAATTAGATTTTAAACTTAAGACTGTAGTCAGATATACAGAAGGACACTACAAAATTCTTAAAGGGACTATCCACCAAGATGATCTAACAATTGTAAATATCTATGCGCCCAATATGGGAGCAGCCAATTACATAAAATGACTGTTAGTCAAGATAAAGAGTCATATTGATATGAATACATTAATAGTAGGAGATCTTAACACACTTCTCTCAGAAATAAACAGATCATTAAAGCAGAAAATCAATAAAAAAGAGCATTGATGATACATTGGACCAGATGGACCTCATAGATATATAAAGAACATTGCAACCTAAAATAACAGAATACTCATTCTTCTCAAGTGCACATGGAACATTCTCAAGAATAGACCACATACTGGGTCACAAATCAGGACTCAACCGATACCAAAAGACTGAGATGATTCCCAGCATATTCTCAGATCACAATGCTTTGATACTGGAGCTCAATCACAAGGAAAAGTTCAGAAGGAACTCGAACACCTGGAAACTAAAGACAACTTTGCTTAAGAATGCTTTGATCAACCAGGAGATCAAAGAAGGACGGAAACAATTCATGGAAAACAATGAGAATGAAGACACTTTGGTGCAAAATCTATGGGATACAGCAAAGGCGGTCCTAATGGGGAAACACCTAGCCATCCAAGCCTCCCTCAAAAAAACTGAAAAATCCAGAGCACACCAGCTGTCTCTACACCTTAAAGAACTGGAGAATCAATAACAAATCAAACTAACACCACACATAAGAAGGGAAATAATCAAGATTAGAGCAGAAATCAATGAGGTAGAAACCAGAGATAAAAGTAGAACATATCAATGAAACTAGAAGCTGTTTTTTTGAAAGAATCAATAAGATCGATAAACCATTGGCCACACTAATCCAAAAGAAAAGAGAGAAAGCTCAAATTCATAAATTATGAATGAAAAGGGAGAGATCACAATGAACACCAAGGAAGTAGAAACAATCATCAGAAGTTATTATCAACAGTTATATGCCAATAAGCTAAGCAACCTAGATGAAATGGATGGATGCCTGGAAAATTATGAACTCACAAAATTGAACCTGGAAGAAATTGACAACCTGAATAAACCAAAATCTAGTAACAAGATTGAAGCAGTGATCAAAAACGTCCCAATAACCAAGAGCCCAGGACCTGATGTATTCCATGGCAAATTCTACCAAACTTTCAAAGAAGAAATAACACTTATTCTCCTGAAGGTGATTCAAAAAATTGAAGCAGAAGGAAAACTTCCAGACTCTTTCTATGAAGACAGCATTACCTTGATCCCCAAACCAAAGACCCTACCAAAAAGGAGAATTTCAGTCCAATATCCCTGATGAATATGGATGCTAAGATTCTCCACAAGATCCTAGCAATCAGGATCTAACAGCACATTAAAAAGATTATCCAGGGCGCCTGGGTGGCTCAGTGGGTTAAGCCACTGCCTTCAGCTCAGGTAATGATCTCAGGGTCCTGGGATCAAGTCCCGCATCTGACTCTCTGCTCAGCAGGGGGCCTGCTTCCCTTCCTCTCTCTCTGCATGCCTCTCTGCCTACCGGTGATCTCTCTCTGTCAAATAAATAAATAAAATCTTAAAAAAAATAAAAATAATAATGAAAAGATTATCCACCATGACCAGATGTATTTGATCCCTGGGCTACAAGGATGGTTCAACATTCACAAATCAATCAATGTGACAGAACAAATCAATAAGAGAAGAGAGAAGAACCACATGGTCCTCTCAATTGATGCAGAAAAAGCATTTGACAAAATCCATCATCCATTCCAATTAAAACGCTTCAAAGTATAGGGATAGAGGGAACATTCCTGAACTTCATAAAATCTATCTATGAAAGACCCACAGCAAATATCAGCCTCAATGGGAAAAAGCTTGGAGCCTTCCCGTTGAGATCAGGAACACAAGGATGCCCACTCTCACCACTCTTGTTCAATGTAGTATTAGAAGTCCTAGCAACAGCATTCAGACAACAAAGAGAAATAAAACGTATCCAAATTGGCAATGAAGAAGTCAAACTCTCTCTCTTCACAGAGGACATGAGTCTTTATATGGAAAACCCAAAAGACTCCACCCCCATATTACTAGAACTCATACAGCAATTCAGCAACTTGGCAGAATACAAAGTCAATGTACAGAAATCAGTGGCTTTCTTATACACTAACAATGAAAGTATAGAAACAGATAGTAGAGAATCGATTCCATTTACTATAGCACCAAGAACCACAAGATACCTGGTAATACACCTAACCAAAGAGATAGAGGATCTATACTCGAGGAACTACAGAACACTCATGAAAGAAATCGAAGTAGACACGAAAAGATGGAGACCATTCCATGCTCTTGGATCGGAAGAATAAACATTGTTAAAATGTCTATACTGCCTAGAGCAATCTATACTTTTAATGCTCTTCTGATCAAAATTTCACCAATATTTTTCAAAGAGCTGGAGCAAATAATCCAAGAATTTGTATGGAATCAGAAGAGACACCAAATTATCTAGGAAATGTTGAAAAACAAAAATAAAACTGGGGGCATCACATTACCAGATTTCGAGCTTTACTCCAAAGATTTGATAACTAAGACAGCATTGTTCTGGCATAAAAACAGACACATAGACCAGGGGAACAGAGTAGAGAACTCAGATATGGACCCTCAACTCTATGGGCAAATAATCTTCAACAAAACAGGAAAAATATACAGTGGAAAAAAGACAGTCTCTTCAATAAATGGTGCTGGGAAAACTGGACAGCTACATATGAAGAATGAAACTCAACCATTCTTTTACACCATACACAAAGATAAACTCAAAATGGATAAAAGACCTCAACATGAGG
>NC_081575.1:48472739-48473700 GCF_022355385.1 Mustela nigripes | reverse complement strand
TTCAACAAAACAGGAAAAATATACAGTGGAAAAAAGACAGTCTCTTCAATAAATGGTGCTGGGAAAACTGGACAGCTACATATGAAGAATGAAACTCAACCATTCTTTTACACCATACACAAAGATAAACTCAAAATGGATAAAAGACCTCAACATGAGACAGGAATCCATCAGAATCCTAGAAGAGAACATAGGCAGTAACCTCTTCAATATCAGCCACAGCAACTTCTTTAAAGATATGTCTCCAAAGGCAAAGGAAACAAAAGATAAAATGAACTTTTGGGACTTCATCAAAATCAAAAGCTTCTGCACAGCAAAGGAAACAATTAACAAAACAAAGAGGCAACCCACAGAATGGGAGAAGATATTTACAAATGACAGTACAGACAAAGGTTTATGTCCAGGATCTATAAAGAACCCCTGAAACTCAACACACACAAAACAGACAATCATATAAAAAATTGGAAGAAGATATGAACAGACACTTTTCCAATGAAGACATAAAAATGGCTATCAGACACAGGAAAAAATGTTTATCATCACTAGCCATCAGGGACATTCAAATTAAAACCACATTGAGATACCACCTTATGCCAGTTAGAATGGCCAAAATTAGCAAGACAGGAAACAACATGTGTTGGAGAGAATGTGGAGAAAGGGGAACCCTCCTCCACTGTTGGTGGGAATGCAAGTTGGTGCAGCCTCTTTGGAGAACAGTGTAGAGATTCCTCAAGAAATTAAAAATAGAACTTCCCTATGACCCTGCCATTGCACTCCTGGGTATTTACCCCAAAGATACAGATGTAGTGAAAAGAAGGTCCATCTGTACCCCAATGTTTATACCAGCAATGGCCACGGTAATCAAACTGTGGAAGAAACCAAGATGCCCCTCAATGGACGAATGGATAAGGAAAATGTGGTCCATATACACTATGGAGTATTATGCCTCCATCAGAAAGGA
>NC_081575.1:48439390-48472339 GCF_022355385.1 Mustela nigripes | reverse complement strand
AGGCAACCTACAGAATAGGAGAAGATATTTGCAAATGACATATCTGATAAAGGATTAGTATCTAAAATACATAAAGAACTTATCAAAATCAACATATGAAAAATAATCCAGTTAAGAAATGGGCAGAAGAGGGGGCGCCTGGGTGGCTCAGTGGGTTAAGTCTCTGCCTTCGGCCCAGCTCATGATCTCAGGGTCCTGGGATGGAGCCCTACATCAGGCTCTTTCCACGGCAGGGAGCCTGCTTCTCCCTCTCTCTCTGCCTGCCTCTCTGCCTACTTGTGATCTCTCTCTGTCAAATAAATAAATAAAATCTAAAAAAAAAAGAAATGGGCAGAAGACATGAACAGATATTTTTCCAAAGAAGACAGCCAAATGGCCAACAAACAATGCTTTAATTCCTTTTGTTTTATAATACATCTTGATATCTAATAGTTTACATTCCCAAGCTCTGTTTTCTTCTTCAGAGTACCTTTGGCTACTCTTGGTTCTGTGCATTTCCATTTGAGTTTTAGGGTCACCTTAGTAATTTCCTCAAAAATGGTAATATTTTCATTTGATTATATTGAATTTATGAATAATTTGGAAGAACTGGCACATTTATACTATGGGATTTTCCATTCCAGTATGATGTATTTCTCTACAAATATTCCTTGGCTTATGGTAAAATAATCCAATAAAACTCATTATAACTTAAAAGTATTATAAGTTAAAAAAACATTTGATGAACTTAACCTACTCAACTTCTTGGTGTAGCCTAGCCTACCTTAAACATGCTCAAAACACTCACATTAGCATATAGTTGGGCAAAATCACCTAACACAAAACCTGTTATATAAAATGTTGAATATCTCATAATTTATTGAATGCTGTGCTGAATGGGATAAACAGAATGGTTGCATAGCTACAGAATGGTTGTAAATGTATCAGTTGTTTACCATTGTGATCCCATGGCTGCCTGGGAGCTGAAGATTGCTGCCATTGGCCAGCATCATGAGAGTATTGTACTGCATATCCCTAGCTCCAGGAAAAGATCAAAATTCAAAATTTGAAATATAGATTCTATTGAATGTATGTTACTTTCACACTATTGTAAAGTCAAAATATTATATTGAACTATTGCAAATTGGGGGTCATCTGTAGATATTTCTTAGTTTCCCTCATAATGCCAATTTTTTTTAGTTTGTTTTTAATGTAGAGGTCTTATACATCTGTCATTTGATGCAATCCTAGATATTGATATCGATATCTATAGATATCAACATTGATATCTATATCTATATCTATTTATTTGGGGGGGTACTATTTTTTAAAGATTTATTTATTTATTTGGGGGAGAGGGGCAGAGGGAAAGAATCCCATACAGACTCCCCCTAAGCACAGAACCTGGAGCAGGCTTAATCTGAATGTCCTAAGACCTCAGCTGAAATCAAGAATTGGACTCAGCTGACTGAGCCATCCAGGCACCTCATGTTTTGGGGTAATATTTTATTAGTTTCAACTTTTCTATTAGGGTAAAATATACATAACATGATATTTACCAACTTAATACTTTTTAAGTGTAGAGTTTAGTAGTGTTATATATAGTCACATTGTTGTGCAACCTATCTTTAGAACTCTTTCATCTGTCAAAACTGTGCCCTTTAAATAATCTCTGATGAGCTCTTCTCCCCAGTCCCTGGTAATCACTGTTCTATTTTCTGTCTCAATGAATTTGAGTATTCTAGATAAGTTATATAAGTATACTCATTCAATATTTGTCCTTTTGTGTCTGGCTTATTTTATTTAGCATAATATCTTTGTGGGTCATCCATGCAGTATCATATATCAAAATTTCATTCCTTTTTATGAATGAATAATATTCCATAATATTCCATACACACACACACATACACATACATATACACCATTTTTTGCTTATCCATTTATCTACTGATCTACCAATGGATTCAACTTGTTTCTACACTTTGGCTATTGTGAATAGGCTGCTGTGAATATCACTGTATAAGTAATCTGAGTCCCTGCTTTCAGTTCTGTTGGGTATATACCTAGAAGTAAAATTACTGAATCATAAGGCAATTCTATACTTACCTTTCTGAGGAATGTTCAAAGTGCTTTCCAAAGTGACTTCACCATTATACATTCACACAAGCAATGTTGGATGCAACTTTTTTAAAATTCAAGAAAAAAATTTAATTTCATTTTTATTTCAATGTAGGTAATATACACACTGTTGTATTAGGTTCAGGTATACAAGAGTGATTCAGTAAGTTCACATATAAGGTAAGAGTACTCTTAATCCTATCACCTATTTCAACCATCCCCTATCCACTTCCCTTCTGGTAACCCTGCTTATTCTCTGTGGTCAAGAGTATGTTTCCTGGTTTCTTTCTCTTTGTTCCCCTTTGTTCATTTCATTTACATCTTGAATTCCACATACAAGTGCAATCATAGGGTATTTGTCTTTCTGTAACTGGCTTATTTCACTTAACATTGTACTTAGATCCATACATGTTTTTGTAAATAGCAAGATTTAATTCTTTTTTGTGGGGGCCAATTTGAGATTCGTGGTCATCAACTTAGAGTCCTACCAAAATCCTTGTCATATTGTTTCCCCTGGCAGTGATCATTTGCCTGCATGTAGGTGTCAAGATAATGGGTATTTGGTTTTATCTAGGGTTGGGAATTTTGCTGGATAGTTAGGAACAGAAGATAAAGGAGAATGATGTTTTCTGGTTTGGCAGTAGTTACATTGAAATGACAGGCAATGACATGTAAACTGGATATAAACGCAAGTTAAAACTATATTGTCAAGAAAGTTAGTAAAGGAGACGCATGTGTGGTAAGTCAGCTGGAGCATCTGCCTTCAGCTCAGGTCATTGTCCCAGGATCCTGCGATTGAGCCCTGCATTAGGCTCCCTGCTCAGAGGGAAGCCTGCTTCTTCCTTCCACTCTCCTCCTGCTGTGTTCCCTCTCTTGCCATCCCTCTCTGTTGAATAAATAAATATAATCTTAACAAAAAAGATAGTAAAGAAAAAATGCATACGTTCTTACAGCTATTTTTTAAGTCTGTGTTTCCTTAGCAAGTCTTTAGCCATATGTATGTATATTTTACATCATTTAAGCATACTGAGCCTTCACTTTTCTGCTATCTCTTTACTTAGTAATTTTTTTTTCATTTGCTACAATATTGCTTAACATTTTCAATAGATGCTTTGCACATTTGATGTAGTATAATCTACTTAATCCTTCTCTGAGGAACCATTAATGTTGTCTCCAATTTTCTAATATAAACCTACATATATTTGTATATAAGGATTTTTTAAAAATAGATATTTTAGAGTACATTTTGGAATGAGATTATCAAAAGAAAGGGTATGAGCAATTTTATGTCTCCTGATATGTTGATTAAATTTCAAATTGCTAGCCAGAATAACCATCCTAATTTACCTATCAGAAAGGAGTGATATGCCAGTTTTCTCCCATTACCAGGCTTTTCAAAACTACTTACATTTTGGGGGGACTTCACCAAGATCAAAAGCTTCAGAAGACCAAAGGAAACAGTCAACAAAACAAAGAGGCAAACCATGGAAGGGGAGAAGATATTTGCATATGACACTACAGACAAAGGGCTGATATTCAAGATCTATAAAGACCTTCTCAAACTCAACACCCAAGAAACAAATAAGCCAAAAAAATGGGCAGAGGACATGAACAGATATTTCTCCAAAAGAAAAGTCTGCACAGATGCATCTACAAATTTTAAGCCTAAATAAAGTAAGTGAACTGAAAACCAAGACACTAATACAGGGTATTTTTCAAAGCATGTTTCCTTCATATTTGTATTGATCTAGCACTAAACAGAATTTAAGAGACTTTATAATTATCAAACCTTGAGCTACTCTTCTTTAGAGCTGTGTTGGATATATTTAGGAATTATTCTTTCTTTCTTTCTTTCTTTCTTTCTTTCTTTCTTTCTTTCTTTCTTTTTTTCCTTAAGATGTAGTAATCATTTCTAGGAAAAAGGAATATATAATATTTAAAGTAGTGGGTTGAAATGACACATATGAAAGAAACCAAACTGCACTGAAGAGGGAAATAGCATATCATAAGGAATGCAAATGCTTGAACTAAATCCTGATGCATGTTCCAAAATTATAATATTCAATTGAAAAAAAGAAGTCAGAAGCTGTTTTTATTAAGATGTACCACAATCTCTTATATTTCATTTACCATAACATCTCTTAGCATCCATTCTTTTGGTTTTGTATGTGATTCATTGCAAAATATACTATCCGATTTTAAACAACTTTGCATTCTAAGTAGCTTGTAATTTGAAAACAGAAAATGTATGGGAGAGTGTAGGGGACCTCATTTAATCTGTTCCCTTGAATTTAGCTAGATAATTATCAAAGCATTCTGAACACCCATGAATTCAACCTGAGATATAAGAAAATAATTGCTGGAACTCTACAAGTATAAAAGTGACCACTGTTTATGCAGTAGAAGGTGCTGAGAAGTGAATCTGAGGGGAGATATCAGAAGATAAATAGCAGGGGGTAGGAAGTGTCCATAAACTGACTACAGGAAAGTTATACAGTCCCAGAACACAAAATTGAACCCTAGTAATCTGTTCCAGTGAGAAACATCCCTGCCTGAAAGCTGAGGGCTTGCTGAATCGGGGAAGTATCTTAGGTGGGACAGTGTGGTCTCAGGATCCCTGGAATCACAGAAGGAACTGGGATGCTTGAGCTGGTAGAGTTCCCAAGCACAGGAGCGGGAAACCTGTTTAGGATCAGTGAGCTTGGCAGAGGGCTCTCAGCTTGGTTCACCACAAACTGTGAGCTGTGGCCCAATCAGGCAACAGTTCTCTCTGCTAAGGGACCTACAAGGTACAGAAATATAGGGCTCTCTGCCTTCTACTGGGAGGACTGGTGTAGGACTAGTGTAGCACAGGAGTTTGCAGAGTTTGGCACACACAAAAGTAAATACTCTTATCCCTGAGGGTTCACTGAGCAGGGCATACTGTGATCTTTTGGTTCTGGTTCGGAAGAGTGGGAACAGCCATCTTAATTTTGATCCTTTAAAAAGGCATGGGAAGACTTTAGGGAACAAGAGCCACACAGAGAAAACAAAAACAGCTTCGCTGAGCCTGGCCTCATGGCAAGGAGTAGTGCAACTCCACCTAGGCAAAGACATCTGAGAATCAGCACAGAAGACCCCACCCCCAGAAGACAAACTGGAAGAATAGATGAACAGCAAGTTTACAGACAGGACTGCAAAACTCCAGCACTATAGGAAAATAGTATGCAGAATTAAGGTATTTTCTCACTATTTGTTTATCTTAGAGTTTAAAATTTTCTATTTTTTTCTTTCTCCCTTTTCAACTTGTTTCTTAGATTATCAACTCTTTCTTTTTAAGACTTCTGAACTTTCATTTTTTACATTTACATTTATAGAGATATTTCTTCATTTGGAGCTTCCCTTCATTCTATTCAATTTTATTTTTGTATATACATAAGTTTTGCTTCCTTTACAATTTTGGGATTTAGTGTCTTCTAACACAAAGACCAAAATACACTGAGAACCAAGTGAATCACACTGTTTTGTCCACCCTATGAGATTAAATTCTTTCTCCCCCCTTTTATCTTTCCCATTATATTTTTCTTTGTCATTTTCTTTTCCTTTTTCTCTTTGGATTTGTGTAGTGTGTATTTCACTTGGGTCATAGTTGATATTTTTCTTATTTTGTTCACTTATGCATCTATTCTTCTCTAGGCAAAGTGACTAGGAGCAAGCCACCACAAAATAAAGAACCAGAGGTAATACTCTCTGCCAAAGATATGATCAATATGGTTATAAATAAAATGTTGGAACTGGAATTTAGGATAATGATTATAAAGTTACTAACTGGGGTTGAAAAAAGCATAAAAGACACTAGAGAATATCATACTGCAGAAATAAGATTGAATCAGGCTGAAATTAAAAATGTTCTAACTGAAAAGCAGTCTAAAATGGATGTTCTAAAAGCTAGGGTAAATGGGGCAGAATACAGAGTAAGTGACACAGAAGACAAGTTGATGGAAAGGAAGTAATCTGAGGAAAAGAGAGAAAAAGAACTAATGGACCATAAAGGGAAGCATTGAGAAATCAGTGATGCCATAAAAAGAAATACATATACATATACATACACACACATGTATATTACATACATACATATACATGCATATATATATGTGTATGTATATATATATTTCTATATATTTATATATATAGAAAGAATAGATGAACATATATATATAATAGATGAACATATATATATTATAGAATATATATATATATTCTATATTTCCATACATATATATATATTCTATATGTATGGAATACATATATAGAACACATATATACAGAATACATATATAGTATATGTATATATATATATATATATATATATATATATATATATATATAAATATATATAAATTTGGGGGGTCCCTGAGGGAGAAGAAAAAGAGGGCCAGAAGGTATATTTTAGCAAATCATACCTGAGAATTTCTCTAATCTGAGGAAAAAAGCAGGCATTCAAATCCAAGACATAGAGAGAACCCCTCCAAAATTCAATAAAAATTGATCAACCCTCCAACCTATAATAAAGAGGCTTGTAAATTTCATAGATAAAGAGAAAATCTTGAAAGCAGCTTGAGACAAGAGGTTCTTAATTTACAGAGGTAGGAACATTAGTCTGGCATCAGACCTATCCACAGAGACCTTGCAGGCCAGAAAGGGCTGGCATGATATATTCAGGGCAGTAAATGAGAAAAATATGCAGCCAAGAATACTATATCCAGCAAGGCTATCATCCAGAATGGAAGGACAGATAAAGAGCATCCAGGAAAGACAAAAGCTAACAGACTATGTGACCACTATACCAGCCCTGCAAGAAATATTAAGGGGTAATCCCATAAGCAAAGAGAAAGCCCAAGACTAACATATACGAGAAAGAAACAGGGACAAGCTACAGAAACAGACACTTTACAGGTAATGCAATGGCACTAAATTCATAACTTTCAATAGTTACTCTGAATGTAAAAGAGCTACATTGAAAGAAACCAGGTATCATATTGGATTTAAAAAAAAATCCATATGCTGTCTAAAAGAGACTCAATTTAGACCTTAAGTCACCTCTAGTTTGAAAATGAGAGTGCAAGGGGAATGATTTATCATTTTAATGGATATCAAAAGAAAGCTGGAGTAGCAATACTCATATCAGACAAATTAGATTTTAAATGAAATATTGCAGTAGGGGATGAAGAGGGAGACTGTATCATACATAAAGGGTATATATAAAAAGATCTCACAGTTATAAATATTTTTGCCCCTAATTTGGGAGAAGGCAATTATATCAACCAATTAATAACCAAATTGAAAAAAAGCACATTGATAATAATGCCATAATAGTAGGGGTCTTCAACACCCCACTCACAGCAATGCACAGATCATCTAAGATCAACAAGGAAACAAGGGCTTTGAATGACACACTGGACCAGATGGACTTCACAGATATGTAGAGAGCATTCCATCATAAAGCAACAGAACATGCATTCTTCTTGAGTGCACATGGAACATTCTCCAGAATACATCACATACTGGTTCACAAATCAGTTCTAAAGCAGTACTAAAATATTGGGATAATTCTTTGAATATTTTCAGGCCGCAATCTGAAACTTGAAACTTTAAAGCTTTGAAATTTGAAATCAATCACAAGAGGAAATTTTGAAGGGATTCAAAGACTTGGAGGTTAGAGAGCATCCTACTAAAGAATGAATGGGTCAACCAGGAATTTAAGAATTTAAAAAAAAAATCACGGCAACAAATGAAAATAAAAACACAACTGTTCAAAACTTTTGTAATACAGCAAAGGTGATCCTAAGAGGGAAGCACATTGCAATACAAACCTTTCTCAAAAATTATAAACATCTAAAATACACAGGCTAATATTACACCTAAAGATCTGGAGAAATAACAGCAAATAAAGCCTAAACCAAGCAGGAGAGGAGAAATAATAAAGATTAGAGCACAAATTGATGAAATGGAAACCAGAACAGTAGAACAGATCAATGAAACTAGAAACTAGTTCTTTGAAGGAGCTAATAAGATCAATAAACTTCTAGATAGACTTATCAAAAAGAAAAGAGAAAAAACCCAAATTAATAAAATCATGAATGAAAGAGGAAAGATTACAACCAACACCAAGGAAATACAAACAATTTAAAAACATATTATGAGCAACAATATGCCAACCCAAATTGGGCAATCTGGGAAAAAAATGGATGTCTTCCTTGCAACTTCTAAACTACTAAAACTAAAATAAAAAGAAATATAACACCTGATCAGAGCAATAACCTTCAAGGAAATTGAAGCAATAATCAACACCCCCACAAAAAAAAAAATAGGAATCCAGGGAGAGACCACTTACCAGTGGAATTCTACCAAATATTTACAGAAGAAATCATACTTATTCTATGGATGAAGAAAAATAATTTGACAAAATACAACATCCTTTCTCTTTTTTTATTTTTTATTTATTTTTATTTTTTTATAAACATATAATATATTTTTATCCCCAGGGGTACAGGTCTGTGAATCGCCAAGTTTACACACTTCACAGCACTCACCAAAGCACATAACCTCCCCAATGTCCATAATCCCACCCCCCTTCTCCCGATCCTCCTCCCCTCAGCAACCCTCAGTTTGTTTTGTGAGATTAAGAGTCACTTATGGTTTCTCTCCCTCCCAATCCCATCTCGTTTCATTTATTCTTCTCCCACCGCCTTAACCTCCCATGCTTCATCACCACTTTCTCATATCAGGGAGATCATATGACAGTTGTCTTTCTCTGCTTGACTTATTTTGATAAGCATGATACACTCTAGTTCCATCCACATTGTCACAAATGGCAAGATTTCATTTCTTTTGATGGCTGCATAGTATTCCATTGTGTATATATACAACATATTCTTTATCCATTCATCTGTTGATGGACAACTAGGTTCTTTCCATAGTTTGGCTATTGTGGACATTGCTGCTATAAACATTCGGGTGCACGTGCCCCTTCAGATCATTATGTTTGTATCTTTAGGGTAAATACCAGTAGTGCTATTACTGGGTCGTAGGGTAGCAATAATTTCAACATTTTGAGGAACCTCCATGTTGTTTTCCAGAGAGGTTGCACCAGCTTGCATTCCCACCAACAGTGTAGGAGGGTTCCCCTTTCTCCACATCCTCACCAGCATCTGTCATTTCCTGACTTGTTAATTTTAGCCATTCTGACTCTTGTGAGGTAGTATCTCATTGTGGTTTTGATTTCTATTTCCCTGATGCCGAGTGATATGGAGCACTTTTTCATGTGTCTGATGGCCATCTGGAAGTCTTCTTTGCAGAAATGTCTGTTCATGTCCTCTGCCCATTTCTTGATTGGATTATTTCTTCTTTGGGTGTCGAGTTTGCTAAGTTCTGTATAGATTTTGGCCACTAGCCCTTTATCTGATATGTCGGTTGCAAATATCTTCTCCCATTCTGTCAGTTGTCTTTTGGTTTTGTTAACTGTTTCCATTGCTGTGCAAAAGCTTTTGATCTTGATGAAATCCCAATAGTTCATTTTTGCCCTTGCTTCCCTTGCCTTTGGCGATGTTCCTAGGAAGATGTTGCTGCGGCAGAGGTCGAAGAGGTTGCTGCCTGTGTTCTCCTCAAGGGTTTGGATGGATTCCTTTTACACATTGAGGTCCTTCATCCATTTTGAGTCTATTTTCGTGTGTGGTGTAAGGAAATGGTCCAATTTCATTTTTCTGCATGTGGCTGTCCAATTTTCCCAACACCATTTATTGAAGAGGCTGTCATTTTTCCATTGGACATTCTTTCCTGCTTTGTCGAAGATTAGTTGACTGTAGAGTTGAAGGTCTATTTATGGGCTCTCTATTCTGTTCCATTGATCTATGTGTCTGTTTTTGTGCCAGTACCATGCTGTCTTGATGATGACAGCTTTGTAATAGAGCTTGAAGTCCGGAATTGTGATGCCACCAACTTTGGCTTTCTTTTTCAATATCCCTTTGGCTATTCGAGGTCTTTCCTGGTTCCAAATAATTTTAGGATTATTTGTTCCATTTCTTTGAAAAAGATGGAAGGTACTTTGATAGGAATTGCATTAATTGTGTATATTGCTTTAGGAAGCATAGACATTTTCACAATATTTATTCTTCCAATCCAGGAGCATGGAACATTTTTCCATTTCTTTGTGTCTTCCTCAACTTCTTTCATGAGTACTTTATAGTTTTCTGAGTATAGATTCTGTGCCTCTTTGGTTAGGTTTATTCCTAAGTATCTTATAGTTTTGGGTGCAATTGTAAATGGGATTGACTCCTTAATTTTTCTTTCTTCTGTCTTCTTGTTGGTGTAGAGAAATGCAACTGATTTCTGTGCATTCATTAGATATCTTGACACTTACCTAAATTCCTGTACAAGTTCTAGCAGTTTTGGAGTGGAGTCTTTTGGGTTTTCCACATATAGTATCATATAATCTGCGAAGAGTGATAGTTTGACTTTTCTTTGCCGATTTGGATGCCTTTAATTTCCTTTTGTTGTCTGACTGCTGAGGCTAGGACTTCTAGTACTATGTTGAATAGCAGTGGTGATAATGGACATCCCTGCCATGTTCCTGACCTTAGCAGAAAAGCTTTCAGTTTTTCTCCATTGAGAATGATATTTAGGGTGGGTTTTTCATAAATGGCTTTGATAATATTAAGGTATATGCCCTCTATCACTACACTTTATAGAGTTTTGATCAGAAAGGGATGCCGTACTTTGTCAAATGCTTTTTCTGCATCTATTGAGAGTATCCTACGGTTCTTGTTCTTCCTTTTATTGATGTGTTGTATCACATTGATTGATTTGTGGATGTTGAACCAACCTTGCAGCCCTGGAATAAAACCCACTTGGTCGTGGTGAATAATCTTTTTAATATACTGTTGAATCCTATTGGCTAGTATTTTGGTGAGAATTTTTGCATCTATGTTCATCAAGGATATTGGTCTATGGCTTTCTTTTTTTATTGGATCCTTTTCTGGTTTTGGGATCAGGGTGATGCTGGCCTCGTAAAATGAGTTTGGAAGTTTTCCTTCCATTTCTATTTTTTGGAACAGTTTCAGGAGAATTGGAATTAGTTCTTCTTTAAATGTTTGATAGAATTCCCCGGAAAGCCATCTGGCTCTAGGCTTTTGTTTGTTTGGAGATTTTTAATGACTGTTTCAATCTCCTTACTGGTTATGGGTCTGTTCAGGCTTTCTATTTCTTCCTGGTTCAGTTGTGGTAGTTTATATGTTTCTAGGAATGCATCCATTTCTTCCAGATTGTCAAATTTATTGCCGTAGAGTTGCTCATAGTATGTTCTTATAATAGTTTGTATTTCTTTGGTGTTAGTTGTGATCTCTCCTCTTTCATTCATGATTTTATTTATTTGGGTCCTTTCTCTTTTCTTTTTGATAAGTCGGGCCAGGGGTTTATCAATTTTATTAATTCTTTCAAAGAACCAGCTCCTAGTTTCGTTGATTTGTTCTATTGTTTTTTTGGTTTCTATTTCATTGATTTCTGCTCTGATCTTTATGATTTCTCTTCTCCTGCTGGGCTTAGGGTTTCTTTCTTGTTCTTTCTCCAGCTCCTTTAGGTGTAGGGTTAGGTTGTGTACCTGAGACCTTTCTTGTTTCTTGAGAAAGGCTTGTACCGCTATATATTTTCCTCTCAGGACTGCCTATGTTGTGTCCCACAGATTTTGAACCGTTGTATTTTCATTATCATTTGTTTACATGATTTTTTTCAATTCTTCTTTAATTTCCTGGTTGACCATTAATTCTTTAGAAGGATGCTGTTTAGTCTCCATGTATTTGGGTTCTTTCCAAACTTCCTCTTGTGGTTGAGTACTAGTTTCAGAGCATTTTGGTCTGAAAATATGCAGGGAATGATCCCAAACTTTTGATACCGGTTGAGTCCTGATTTAAGACCGAGGATGTGATCTATTCTGGAGAATGTTCCATGTGCACTAGAGAAGAATGTGTATTCTGTTGCTTTGGGATGAAATGTTCTGAATATATCTGTGATGTCCCTCTGGTCCGCTGTTTTGTTTAAGGCCTTTATTTTCTTGTGGATCTTTTCCTTGGATGATCTGTCCATTTCAGTGAGTGGAGTGTTAAAGTCACCTACTATTATTGTATTATTGTTGATGTGTTTCTTTAATTTTGTTATTAATTGGTTTATATAGTTGGCTGCTCCCATGTTGAGGGCATAGGAATTTAAAATTGTTAGATCTTCTTGTTAGACAGACCCTTTGAGCATGATATAGTGTCCTTCCTCATCTCTTATTATAATCCTTGGCTTAAAATCTAATTGATCTGATATAAGGATTGCCACTCCTGCTTTCTTCTGAAGTCCATTAGCATGGTAACTTCTTTTCCACCCCCTCACTTTAAATGTGGAGGTGTCTTCGGGCTTAAAATGTATTTCTTTTAGGCAACATATAGATGGGTTTTATTTTTTTATCCATTCTGATATGCTGTGTCTTTTGTTTGGGGCATTTAGGCCATTCACATTCAGGGTAACTATTGAGAGATATGAATTTAGTGCCATTGCATTGCCTGTAAGGTGACTGTTATTGTATATTTTCTCTGTTCCTTTTTGATCTACCACTTGTAGACTCTCTCTTTGCTTAGAGAACCCCTTTCTATATTTCCTGTAGAGCTTGTTTGGTGTTTGCAAATTCTTTCAGTTTTTGTTTGTCCTGGAGCTTTCAATCTCTCCTTCTATTTTCAATGATAGCCTAGCTGGATATAGTATTCTTGGCTGCATGTTTTTCTCATTCTGTGCTCTGAATATATCATTCAGTTATTTCTGGCCTGCCAGGTCTCTATGGATAAGTCTGCTGCCAATGTAATATTTTTACCATTGTATGTTACAGACTTCTTTTCCCAGGCTGCTTTCAGGATTTTCTGTTTGTCACTAAGACTTGTAAATTTTACTATTAGGTGATGGGGTGTGGGCCTATTCTTATTGATTTTGAAGGGCGTTGTCTGAACCTCCTGAATTTTGATGCTTGTTCCCTTTGTCATATTGGGGAAATTCTCCCCAATAATTCTCTCCAGTATACCTTCTGCTTTCCTCTCTCTTTCTTCTTCTTCTGGAATCCCAATCATTCTAATGTTGTTTCATCTTATGGTGTCACTTTTCTCTTGAATTCTCCCCTCGTGGTCCAGTAGCTCTTTGTCCCTCTTTTGCTCAGCTTCTTTATTCTCTGTCATTTGGTCTTCTATATCACTACTTCTTTCTTCTGCCTCATTTATTATTATTATTTTTTAAAGATTTTATTTATTTATTTGACAGACAGAGATCACATGTAGGCAGAGAGGCAGTCAGAGAGAGAGAAGGGGGAAGCAGGCTCCCTGTTGAGCAGAGAGCCCAATGTGGGGCTCAATCCCAGGAACCTGGGATCATGACCGGAGCCGAAGGCAGAGGCTTTAACCCACTGAGCCACTCAGGCACCCCTGACTTATTTATTATTGATAGCTTTTTTTATTTCAACTTGGTTAGATTTTAGTTCTATTATTTCTCCAGAAAGGGCTTTTATATCTCCTGAAAGGGTTTCTCTAATATCCTCCATGCCTTTTTCGAGCCCGGCTAGAACCTTGAGAATTGTCATTCTGAACTCTAGATCTGACATATTACCAATGTCTGTATTGATTAGGTCCCTAGCCTTCGGTACTGCCTCTTGTTCTTCTTTTTGTGGTGAATTTTTCTGCCTTGTCATTTTGTCCAGATAAGAGTATATGAAGGAGCAAGTTAAATACTAAAAAGGTGACAACAACCCCAGGAAAATATGCTTTAACCAAATCAGAAGAGATCCCAAGTCGAGGGGGGATAACGGGTTAAAATGAGGTTCAGAAAGAAAGAAAGAAAGAAAAAAGGAAAGAAAGAAAAGAATTAAAAAAAGAAAACAAATAAAGAAAAGTATAAAAAAGAAAAAATATATATATATATTAGATAAACTAGTAAAAAACGTTTAAAAAAGGGTAAAATTTAAAAAAAATTAGCAGAAGATGAGAAAAAAATTAAAAAGAAAAGAAATTAAATTATCTGTAAAACTAAAGAATCATAGGGAGAAAGCCATGAGTTCTGTGCTTTGCTTTCTCCTCCTCTGGAATTCTGCTTCTCTCCTTGGTATTGAAACTGCACTCCTTGGTAGGTTAACTTGGTCTTGGTTGGATTTCTTGTTGATCTTCTGGGAGAGCGGCTACAACATCCTTTCTTGATTAAAACTCTCCACAGTATAACAGTAGCGAGAACACATCTCAATATTATAAAATCATCTATAGAAAACACACAGCTAATATCATTCTCAATGGGGATAAGCTGAGATTTTTTCCCCTAAGATCAGGGAACACAACAGGGATGCCCACTCTCAACACTGCTATTCAACATAGTGTTAGAATTTCTAGCTTCAGAAATCAGACAACAAAAATATATAAAAAGAATTCAAATTGGCAAAGAACAAGTCAAATCCTCACTCTTTGTAGATGATATGATATTTTATGTGGAAAACTCAGAAGACTCCACCTCAAAGCTTGCACTCACACAGCAATTCAGGAATATGGTCAGATATAAAATCGATGCACAGAAATCAGTTGTATTTCTGTACACTAACAATGAGACAGAAGAAAGAGAAACTAAGGATTTGATCCAATTTACAATTGTAACAAAAACCAGAAGATACCTGGGATTAAACCTAAGCAAAGAAGTAAATGATCTGTTCTCTGAAAACTATAAAAACATCATTAAAGATATTGAGGAAGAGACAAAGAAATGGAAAAAGATCCCATGCTCACAGATTAAAGAACAAATATTGTTAAAATGTCAATGCTACCCAGGATAATCTACACATTCAAAGCAATCCATATGAAAGTTCCATTGACATTTTTCACAGAACTAGAACAAATAATTTGTAATAATAAAAGATCCTGAATAGCCATAGGAACACTGAAAAAGAAAACCAAAGCTGGTGGCTTCACAATGTAAGAAATCAAGCTATATTACAGAGCTGTACTCATCAAGACAGTATGATGCTGACATAAAAACAGGCACATAGATCAATGGAACAGGATAGAAAACCCAGAAATGTACCCTCAACTCTATGGTCAACTAATCTCTGAAAAATTGAGTAAGAATATTCAATGCAAAAAGACAGTCTCTTCAATAACTGGTCCTGGGAAAATTGAACAGTCACATGTACAAGAGTGAAACTGAACAATTTTCTTACACCATATGCACAGATAAACTCAAAATGGATGAAAGACCTCAATGTGAGACAGGAATTCATCAAAATACTGGAGGAAAACACAGGCAGTAACCTCTTCACCTTGGCTTCAGCAACTTCTTTCAAAACCCATCTTCAAAGGCAAGGGAAACAAAGGCAAAAATGAACTGTTAGGACTTCATCAAGACAAAAGCTTGAAGCAAAGGAAATAATCACAACACTAAAAGGCAACCTATGGAATAGGAGAATATATTTTTAAATAACATATCAGATAAAGGGCTGGTACTGAAGATCTATAAAGAACTTATCAAACTCAACACCCCCTCCCCCAAAAAATAGTCTAGCCAAGAAATGTGGAGAAGACAAGAACTGATCTTTCTCCAAAGAAGACATACAAATCACCAATACACACATGAAAAAATGCTCCACATCCCTCAGGATCAAGGAAATACAAATCAAAATCACAATGAGATACCATTATACCAGTCAGAATGGCTGAAATTAACAAGACAGGAAACAGCCAATGTTGGCAAGGATGTGGATAAAGGGGAACCCGCTTTCACTTTTGGTGGGAATGCAAGCTGGTGCAACCACTCTGGAAAATAGTATGGGGTTTCCTAAGGAAGTTTAAAAAATAGATACCCTACAACTCAGGAATCACACTATAAGTATTTACCCCAAAGATACAAATGTAGTGGGGCACCTGGGTGGCTCAGTGGGTTAAGCCTCTGCCTTCGGTTCAGGTCATGATCTCAGGGTCCTGGGATAGAGCCCCACATCAGGCTCTCTGCTCAGTGGGGAGCCTGCTTCCTCCTCTCTCTCTCTGCCTGTCTCTCTGCCTACTTCTGATCTCTTTCAAGTAAATAAAATCTTTAAAAAAACGATACAATTGTAGTGACTCATAAGGGCACCATCTCCCCAATGTTCATAACAGCAATATCCACCATAATCAAAATGTGGAAGGAGTCAAGATGCCAATTGACAGATGAATGGATAAAGAAGATGTGGCTTACAACAAAAACAATGAAATATTACTCCTCCATCAGAAAGGATGAATACATAACATTTACATCGACATGGATGGAAATTGATGGCATGATGCTGAGTTAAATCAACAAGAGAAAGACAATTACCATATGGTTTCACTCATGTAGAATATAAGAAATAGTACAGAGGGGACGCCTGGGTGGCTCAGTTGGTTAAGCGGCTGCCTTCAGTTCAGGTCATGATCCCTGCATCCTGGGATTGAGTCCCACATCGGGCTCCATGCTCAGCAGGGAGCTTGCTTCTCCCTCTGCCTCTGCCTGCCTTTATGTCTGCCTGTGCTTGCTCTCTCTCCCTCTCTCTCTCTGATGAATGAATAAAATCTTTTAAAAAAAAAGGAAAGAAATAGTATAGAGGATCATAGGGCAAGGGAAGGAAAACTGAATAGCAAGCTGAGTGAGAGAAAAACCTTGACAGATTCTTTCCTAAAGGAAATAAATTGAAGGTTGCTGGAGTGAAGGTAGGTAGGTGAATGGGGTACTTGAGTGATGGGCATTAAGGAGGGCACATGATGCAATGAGCCCTGGGAGTTAAATGCAACTGACAAAATACTGTATATTACATCTCAAACTTATGATGTACTGTACATTAGCTAATAGAATTTTTATATGTATTTTTTTGTTTTATTTCTTTTTAGTGTTCCAGAATTCATTGTTTATGCACCACACCCATTGCCCCATGCAATACATGTCCTCCATAACACCCAACACCCGGCTGACACAACCTCCCACTGCCCTCCCCTCCAAAACCCTCATTTTGTGTCTCAGAGTCCAGTCTCTCATGGTTCGTCTCCCCCTCCAATTTCCCCGGACTCATTTCTCCTCTCCATCTACCCATGTCCGCCATGTTATTCCTTATGCTCCGCAAATAAGTAGAACCATTTGATAATTGACTTTCTTTGCCTCACTTTTTTCACTCAGTGTAATCTCTTCCAGTCTTGTCCATGTTGATACAAAAGTTGGGTATTCATCCTTTCTGATGGAGGAATAATACTCCATAGTATATATGGACCATATCTTTATCCATTCTTTTATTGAAGTGCATCTTGGTTCTTTACACAGTTTGGCTACTGTGGCCAATGTTGCTATGAACATTGGGATATAGATAACCATTATTTTCACTACATCTGTTTCTTTGGGGGTAAACACCCAATAGTGCAATTGCAGGTTCATAAAGTAGCTATATTATGAATTTCTTAAGGAATCTTCACACTGTTTTCCAAAGTGGCTGCACAAACTTGCATTCCCACCAACAGTGTAAGAAGGTTCCCCTTTCTCCCAATCCTCTCCTACACTTGTAGTTTACAGTCTTGCTAATTTGGACCATTCTAACTGGTGTAAGGTGGTTTCTCAATGTGGTTTTGATTTGAACCTACCTGATGACTAGTAATTATGAACATTTTTTCATGTGCCTGTTAGCCATTTGTATGTCTTCTTCAGAGAAGTGTCTGTTCATGTCTTCTGCCCATTTTGAGATGCGATTATCTGTTTTGTGGGTATTGAATTTGAGGATTTCTTTATATATCTTGGATATCAGACTTTGTCTGTAGTGTCATTGGCAAATTATCTTCTCCTATTACGTGGGTTGCCTCTTTGTTTTGTTGACTGTTTCCTGCAGAAGCTTTTGATCTTGATTAAGTCCCGAATGTTCATTTTCACTTTTGTTTCCTTTGTCTTTGGAGACATATCTTGAAAGAAGTTGCTGTGGTCAATATCGCAAAGGTTATTGCCTATACTCTCCTCTAGGATTCTGTTGGATTTATGTCTCATGTTGAGGTCTTTTATCCAATTTGAGCTTATCCTTGTGTATGGTGCAAGAGAATGTCGAGTTTCATTCTTCTACACACAGCTATCCATTTTTCCCAGCAACTTTACTGAAGAGACTTTTGTTTTGCTTTGTTTTGTTTTTCTCCCCACTGTATTTTTTTCCCTGCTTTGTCAAAGATTAGTTGACCATAAATTTGAGGGTCCATATCCAGGCTTTATACTCTATTCCACTAGTCTATGTGTCTGTTTTTGTGACAATACCATGCTGTCTTGGTGATCACAGCTTTGTAGTAAAGCTTAAAATGAAGCAATGTAATACCTCCACTTTTGTTTTTCTTTTTCAGCCTTTTCTTAGCAATTCAGGGTCTCTTCTGGTTCCATAAAAATTTTAGGATTCTTTGCTCCAGCTCTTTGAAAAATACAAGTGGAGTTTTGATCAGAATGACATTGAAAGTATAGATTTATCTAGGCAGTATAGACATTTTAACAATGTTTATTCTTCTGATACTTTGGCATGGAATGATCTCCCATCTTTTTGTGTCTTCTTCAATTTCTTTCATGAGTGTTTTGTAGTTCCCTGAGTACAGGTACTTTACCTCTTTGGTTAGGCTTATACCCAGGTATCTTATGGTTCTTGATGCTCTAGTAAATGGAATTGGTTCTCTAATTTTCACTTCTGTATTTTCATTGTTAGTGTATAAAAAGCAACTGATTTCTGTACATTGATTTTGTATCCTGCCACATTACTGAATTGCTATATGAGTTCTAATAGTTTGGGACTAGATTACTTTGGGTTTTCTATATAAAGTATTATGTCATCTGTAAAGAGAGAGAGCTTGACTTCTTTGCAAATTTGAATACATTTGATTTTTGTTGTTGTTGTTGTTGTTGTCTGATTGCTGTTTCTAGGACTTCTAGTAATATTTTGAACAAGAGAGTTGAGAATGGGCATCCTTGTTGTGTTCCTGATATCAAAGGGAAAGCTGTCAGGTTTTCCCTATTGAGGATAATATTCGCTGTGGGATTTTCATAGATAGATTTTATGAAGTTGAGGAATATTTTCTCTATCCCTGTAATTTTAATCATTTTAATCAGGAATGGATGATGTGTCTTGTCAAATTATTTTTCTGCATCAATTGAGAGGACCATGTAGTTTTTCTCTCTTCTGTTATTGATCTGTTCTATCACATTGATTGATTTGCAAATGTTGACCTACCCCTGGATCCCATGGATAAATCCCACCTGGTCATGGTGGATAATCTTTTCAATGTAATGTTCGATCCTATTTGCTAGGATCTTGTTGAGAATCTTAGTATCTATATTCATCACTGATATTGGTCTGAAAATCTCCTTTTTGGTGGCGTCTTTGCCTGGTTTGGGGATCACGGTAATGCTGGTTTCTCAAAAAGAGTCTGGAAGTTTTCCTTCAGCTTCAATTTTTAGAAACGGCTTCAGGAGAAGAGGTATTATTTCTTCTTTGAATGTTTGGGAGAATTCCACTGGGAATCCATCAGGCCCTGGGTTCTTGTTTTTTGGGAGGTTTTTGATCACTGATTGAATCTCATTACTAGATATTGGTCTATTCAGATTGTTAATTTCTCCCTGATTGAGTTTTGAAAGTTTATAGTTTTCCAGGAATGCATCCATTTCATCTATGTTGTTCAAGTTATGGGCATATACCTGTTAATCCTAATTTATGATGATTGTTTCTATTTCCTTGGTGTTAGTCATGATCTCTCTCTCTTTTCATTCATAATTTAATTAATTTGGGTCTTCTGTCTTCCTTTGGATTAGTTTAGCCAATGGTTTATTGATCTTATTGATTCTGTCAAAAAAAAGCAGCTTCTAGTTTCATTGATGTGTTCTACTGCATCTCTAGTTTCTCTCTCATTGATCTCTGCTCTAATCCTGATTATTTCCCTTCTTGTGTGTGGAGTTGGCTTAATTTGTTGTTGATTCTGTAGTTTTTTAAGGTGTAAAGAAAGCTGATGTATTCTGGATTTTAATTTTTTTCTTTCTTTCTTTTTTTTCTTTTTCTTTTCTTTTTATAAAAATTATTTATTTTTTTCAGCGTAACAGTATTCATTGTTTTTGCACCACACCCAGTGCTCCATGCAATCTGTGCCCTTTCTAATATCCACCACCTGGTTCCCCCAACCTCCCACGCCTTGCTTCTTCAAAACTCTCAGATTGTTTTTCAGAGTCCATAGTCTCTCATGGTTCACCTCCCCTTCTAATTTCGCTCAACTCCCTTCTCCTCTCCATCTCCCATATCCTCCATGCTATATGTTATGTTCCACAAATAAGTGAAACCATATGATAACTGACTCTCTCTGCTTGACTTTTTTCACTCAGCATAATCTCTTCCAGCCCCGTACATGTTGCCACAAAAGTTGGGTATTTATCCTTTCTGATGGAGGCATAATACTCCATAGGGTATATGGACCACATCTTCCTTATCCATTCATCTGTTGAAGGGCACCTTGGTTCTTTCCACAGTTTGACGACCTTGGTCATTGTTGCTATAAACATTGGGGTACAGATGGCCCTTCTTTTCACTACATCTGTATCTTTGGGGTAAATACTCAGTAGTGCAATGGCAGGGTCATAGAGAAGCTCTATTTTTAATTTATTGAGGAATCTCCACACTGTTCTCAAAAGAGGCTGCACTAACTTGCATTCCCACCAGCAGTGTAAGCAGGATACAAAGTCAATGTACAGAAATCAGTGGCTTTCTTATACAGTAACAATGAAAATACAGAATAATACATTTGAATAAATATTTGCCTCTTAAAAAGATGTTCTCCTGAGATCTGAGAATTTTCAGAAGTGGCATTAAGAAAATACTATATACTGTCATAAGTTATAACACCCATTGGGAAATGTACAAATGTTTATATAAAGAATCTGGTTAAAAACACAATGTAAATTTTTAAAGTATTTCTCTTGGCAATTTAAAAAATACATAACCATGTTTAATTTATTCTTCTTAATTGTAATTATTATGCTAAAATTTGTTAGTTTACCATATAAGTGGTCATTTCCTATAAGTTTATTTGCGGGATGTAAATTACTCAGCTTTATAATAAACACTATGCTTTATATCAGAAAACTATTATCTATATATTATGAACTTTAAAACTTTTCAGTTGGATCCCATTAAGGGATATTCTGCTGATCTTGAGTGCTCTATTTTGCACATGCTTGTTGTTTTGTCCATTCATTGAATGAAAAGGTATCTTGCTCTTTCTGTCTCCATCTTGGTTCAGTGTTTCCTGCACAAAATGCTAGGTGAAGCCTCAGAAACTGTTCTTGCTACAAAGCAGGAGTTGCCACATCCCTAGGCTAAGACAGGATCTGGAACAGAATCCAACAGTGATGAATATGCACCAGAACTTGAAGAAAAGGATTCTACATAAGCAACCTAACAACGAGCTCAGCTATCAGCAGCAGCTGAAATTTATGAAGAACCAGTCAGTAAGGCAAAACAGAGCTCGACTGAAAAGAAAGCATGGAAGCTCTGTATAAACTGGATCATCAACAGGTTATAGGGGTTACTAGAGTCATTATCTGGAAATCTAAGAATATCCTCTTTATCATCACAAAACTAATGTCTACAATAACCCAGCTTCAGGCACCTGCATATTTTTGGGGAAAAACCAAGACTGAAGATCTATCTCAGCAAGCACAACTAGCTACTGCTGAGAAATTTAAA
Source organism: Mustela nigripes (assembly GCF_022355385.1). Lineage (NCBI taxonomy): Eukaryota > Metazoa > Chordata > Mammalia > Carnivora > Mustelidae > Mustela > Mustela nigripes. Next base: position 48,450,468 of record NC_081575.1, on the reverse strand, counting down.
TTTCAAAGTGAAGATGTCTCAAACATTCAAGAAAACACATAACTCCAACTGTACAAGAGGAGAATGAAGAGAAAGAAGTTGATGAAACAGGTGCAGAGGTTAAGGACATAGAATTAGTCGTGTCACAAGTAAATGTGTCATGAGCGAAGGCACCTTGATTCCTGAAGAACAAGAGTAATGATATTGTAAATGCTTTTATGGAATTAACAATGTAACCATCTGAAAAGTAGGAACTTTTCTAGTGTTTCAAAAGAATAACGACATCTTTTTTTTTAATTTTGTTTTAATTAATTAATTTATTTTCACAAAAACAGTATTCATTATTTTTTTCACCACACCCAGTACTCCATGCAATCCGAGCCCTCTATAATACCCACCACCTGGTACCCCAACCTCCCACCTCCCCCGCCACATCAAACAGCTCATATTGTTTTTAAGAGTCCAGTCTCTCATGATTCATCTCCCTTTCCAATTTACCCCAACTCCCTTTTCTCTAACACCCCTTGTCCTCAATGATATTTGTTATGCTTCACAAATAAAAGAAACCATATGATAATTGACTCTCTCTGCTTGACTGATTTCACTCAGCACAATCTCTTCCAGTCCCGTCCATGTTGCTACAAAAGTTGGGTATTCATCCTTTCTCATGGAGGCATAATACTCCATATTGTATATGGACCACATCTTCCTTATCCATTCTTCCATTGAAGGGCATCTTGGTTCTTTCCATAGTTTGGCAATCGTGGCCATTGCTGCTATAAACTTTGGGGTACAGATGGCCCTTATTTTCACTACATCTGTATCTTTGGGGTAAATACCCAGGAGTGCAATGGCAGGGTCATAGGGAAGTTCTATTTTTAATTTCTTCAGGAATCTCTACACTGTTCTCCAAAATGGCTGCACCAACTTGCATTCCCACCAACAGTGGAAGAGGGTTCCCCTTTCTCCACATCCTCTCCAACACATGTTCTTTCCTGTCTTGCTAATTTTGGCCATTCTAACTGGTGTAAGGTGATATCTCAATGTGGTTTTAATTTGAATGTCCCTGATGGCTAGTGATGATGAACATTTCTTCATGTGTCTGATAGCCATTTGTATGTATTCGTTGGAGAAGTGTCTGTCCATATCTTCTGCCTATTTTTTGATATGATTGTCTGTTTTGTGTGTGTTGAGTTTGAGGAGTTCATTATAGATCCTGGATATCAAACTTTTGTCTGTACTGTCATTTGCAAATATCTTCTCCCATTCCATGGGTTGCCTCTTTGTTTTCTTGACTGTGTCCTTTGCTGTGCAGAAGCTTTTGATTTTGATGAAGTCCCAAAAGTTTATTTTCACTTTTGTTTCCTTTGCCTTTGGAGACATATCTTGAAAGAAGTTGCTGTGGCTGATATCGAAGAGATTACTAGCCTCCCTCAAAAAAATTGAAAAATCAAGAATACACAAGCTGTCTCTACACCTTAAAGAACTGGAGAATCAACAACAAATCAAACCAACTCCACACATAAGAAGGGAAATCCTCAAGATTAGAGCTGAGATCAATGAGGTAGAAAGCAGAGGTATAGTAGAATGTATCAATAAACTAGAAGCTGGTTTTTTGAAAGAATCAATAAGATCGATAAACCATTGGCCACACTAATCCAAAAGAAAAGAGAGAAATCCCAAATTCTTAAAATTATGAATGAAAAGGGAGAGATCACAATTAATACCAAGGAAGTAGAAACAATCATCAGAAGTTATTATCAACAGTTATATGCCAATAAGCTTAGAAACCTAGATGAAATGGATGCATACCTGGAAAACTATAAACTCCCAAAATTGAGACAGGAAGAAATCGACAACCTGAATAGACCAATATCTAGTAACAAGATTGAAGCGGTGACCAAAATCCTCCCAAAAAACAAGAGCCCAGGACCTGACGGATTCCCTGGGGAATTCTACCAAACTTTCAAAGAAGAAATAACACCAATTCTCCTGAGGCTATTTCAAAAAATTGAAGCAGGAGGAAAACTTCCAGACTCTTTCTATGAAGCCTGCATCTTGTTTTGAAATTTGTACTATTTCTAACACTAATCAAGTTATGGATTATTACTGGATAAAAAAAAAAAAAGAAAAAGAAAGAAATTGTGTCTTAAACTTGAAAATGGCTCCTAAGTCATTGAGTTCACATCTATCAGTGATTTCTGCTACACAAATGGGCTATTAGATTCTGTATTTCCTCAATAACAATTTTTCTTGTCATATCAGTAGATATCATCTCAGCTAGAGTTGAAGTTACCAAGATAGAAATATATGTATAAGCCTGCCTTATAATACTAAACCATTGATTGAGCATGCCTCATTCAATATTATACTTGTAGTCTGAGATTTTGTCTCTGACGTTTGAAAAAAAAAATTATACTTGAGAGTAAGAGAACTTACAGAAATTAAGTCCAGATTTCTGCCCATAAGAGAGTCTATATCAAGTCAATGGAAGCTGTATCTTTTTTGGATAAAACTTTTTTCTTTTAAAGATTAAATATTAATTCATTTCAAGATATCCCTGTCGTTTTAACAATTTTAGTCACCAGGGACTTGTGATGTTTATTTTTTTTTAATTTATATTTTATTTATTTTCAGCATAACAGTATTCATTATTTTTTTCACCACAACCAGTGCTCTGTGCAATCTGTGCCCTCTCTAATACCCACCACCTGGTACCCCAACCTCCTACCATCCCCCACCACTTCAAATGCCTCAGACTGTTTTTCAGAGTCCATAGTCTCTCATGGTTCACCTCCCCTTCTAATTTCCCCCAACTCCCTTCTCATCTCTAACTCCCCTTGTCCTCCATGCTATTTGTTATGCTCCATGATAAGTGAAACCATATGATAATTGGCTCTCTCTGTTTGACTTTTTTCACTCAGCATAATTTCTTCCTGTCCCGTCCACGTTGCCACAAAAGTTGGGTATTCATCCTTTCTCATGGAGGCATAATACTCCATAGTGTATATGGACCACATCTTCTTTATCCATTCATCCGTTGAAGGGCATCTTGGTTCTTTCCACAGTTCGGCGACCATGGCCATTGCTGCTATAAACATTGGCGTACAGATGGCCCTTCTTTTCACTACATCTGTATCTTTTGGGTAAATACCCAGGAGTGCAATGGCAGGATCATAGGGAAGTTCTATTTTTAATTTCTTGAGGAATCTCCACACTGTTCTCCAAAATGGCTGCACCAACTTACATTCCCACCAACATTGGAAGAGAGTTCCCCATTCTCCACATCCTCTCCAACACATGTTGTGTCCTCTCTTGTTAATTTTGGCCATTCTAACTGGTGTAAGGTGATATCTCAATGTGGTTTTAATTTGAATGTCCCTGATGGCTAGTGATGATGAACATTTTTTCATATGTCTGATAGCCATTTGTATGCCTTCATTGGAAAAGTGTCTGTTCATATCTTCTGCCCATTTTTTGATATGATTGTCTGTTTTGTGTCTGTGGAGTTTGAGGAGTTCATTATAGATCCTGGATATCATCCTTTGTCTGCACTGTCATTTGCAAATATCTTCTGCCATTCTTTGGGTTGCCTCTTTGGTTTTTTTTTTTTTTTCTTTGTTTGTTTGTTTGTTTGTTTTTTGACTGTTTCCTTTGCTGTGCAGAAGCTTTTGATTTTGATGAAGTCCCAAAAGTTTATTTTCGCTTTTGTTTCCTTTGCCTTTGGAAACATATCTTGAAAGAAATTGCTGTGGCTGATATCTAAGAGATTACTGCCTATGTTCTCCTCTAGGATTCTGATGGATTCCTGATATCACTGATGAATATGGATGCTAAGAATCTCAACAATATCCTAGCAAACAGGATCCAACAGCACATTAAAAAGATTATCCACCATGACTAGGTGGGATTCATCCCTGGGTAACAAGGATGGTTCAACTTTCAGAAATCAATCAATGTGATAGAAAAAATTAATATGAGAAGAGAGAAGAACCACATGGTCCTCTCAATTGATGCAGAAAAAGCTTTTGACAAAATCCAGCATCCATTCCAGATTAAAACGCTTCAAAGTATAGGGATAGAGGGAACATTCCTGAACTTCATAAAATCTATCTATGAAAGACCCACAGCAAATATCATCCTCAATGGGAAAAAGCTTGCAGCCTTCCCGTTGAGATCAGGAACACGACAAGGATGCCCACTCTCACCACTCTTGTTCAACATAGTATTAGAAGTCCTAACAGCAGCAATCAGACAACAAAGAGAAATAAAAGGTATCCAAATTGGTAATGAAGAAGTCAAACTCTCTCTTTTCACAGAGGACATCATTCTTTATATGGAAAATGCAAAAGACTCCACCCCCAAAGTACTAGAACTCATAAAGTAATTCAGTAACGTGGTAGGATACAAAGTCAGTGTACAGAAATCCATGGCTTTCTTATACAGTAACAATGAAAATACAGAAAGGGAAATTAGAGAATCGATTCCATTTACTATAGCACCTAGAACCATAAGATATCTGGGAATAAACCTAACCAAAGTGGTAAAGGATCTGTACTCGAGGAACTACAAAACACTCATGAAAGAAATTGAAGAAGACATAAAAAGATGGAAGACCATTCTATGCTCTTGGATTGCAAGATTAAACATTGTTAAAGTGTCTATACTGCCTAGAGCAATCTATACTTTTAATGCCATTCTGATCAAAATTCCACCAGTATTCTTCAAAGAGCTGGAACAAATAATCCAAAAATTTGTACGGAATCAGAAGAGAACCTGAATCGCTAAGGAAATGTTGAAAAACAAAAATAAAATGGGGGACATCACGTTACCTGATTTCAAGCTTTATTACAGAGCTGTGATCACCAAGACAGCATGGTACTGGCATAAAAACAGACACATAGACCAGTGGAACAGATTAGAGAGTCCAGATATGGACCCTCAACTCTATGGGCAAGTAATCTTCGACAAAACAGGAAAAAATATACAGTGGAAAAAAGACAATCTCTTCAATAAATGGTGCTGGGAAAACTGGACAGCTATATGTAGAAGAATGAAACTCGGCCATTCTCTTATACAAAGATAAACTCAAAATGGATAAAAGACCTCAACGTGAGACTCATGATGTTTCTGATAGAGGGTAAGAGTACCTAGTGTCTATTATTCATTCTGTGTATATGTAATTATTGAAATGTTGGCAGTGTTGTGGAGAAAGAACCTGGTTTTGCAGTTTACAAAATCTGGTCAGAATTATGGACCCACTAGTTACAAGGCAGGTTCTCTTAGTTGACTAAGACTCTTACTAAAACTCAGCTTACTATGTCTAAAGATGACTCTGTTACTAACTCATCTACCCTCTTCTTCAATTGTTAAGAGGAATGAATGGGATAATATATTTAGAATCTCACTGTAATTGGTAAAGTGATTTTGACAGCCACTCTGGAAAACAGTATGGAGGATCCTTAAGACATTAAAAATAGAACTACCCTTGACCCAGAAAGTGCCCTATTAAGATACTTACCCCCAAATATATAAATGCAGTGAGAATAAAGGGCACATGTACCCCAATGTTCATAGCAGCAATGTTCACAATAACCAAACTGTGGACAGAGCTGAGATGTCCTTCAACAGATGAATGGATAAACAAGATATAGTTCGTATATACAATGGAATATTACTCAGCCAACAGAAAGGATGCATACCTACCATTTGCATCAACATAGATGGAACTGGAGCAGATTATGTTAAGTGAAATAAGTCAAGCAGAGAAATACAATTATCACATTATGTCACTCATATGAGGGACATAAGGAATGGCATAGAGGACCATATGGGAAGGGAGGGGAAAATGAATGGGAAGAAATCAAAAACGGAGACAAACATTAAAGACTGTGTACTACAGGGAAAAAAATGAGGGTTACAGAATTGGGGGTGTGGGGTGAGGGGGTAACTGGGTGATGGATGTTAAGGAGGGCATGTGTAGTGATGAGCACAGGGTGTTATACACAGTTAATGATTTGTTGAACACTACATCAAAAACTAATGATGTGTTACTATATGTTAGCTAACTGAGCATAATAATAGAAAGAAAATATTTTTTTTTGAGACAGGTCATATGTTCACTATATATATGATGTTAATTCTGCCTATCTCCTCACCTCTCTTCCTTTAAAGGAGTTTGCATTAAAACAACACATTTCCTTTTCATAAGTCTCTATATACTACAGACAGTAATTAGGTCATAGATGGGTCTTTGCTAACAAAGAAATTTCAAGAGATATATAAATACCAGTTCTTAGTCAACAAAATAACAAAGCAGTCGACCTTGAAATAGACCAATATTTAACTGTTTTCAGTCATCCTATACCATAGAAAAGTCAGGGTTTTTAAAACATAATGTTTCACAGTTTTGTTTTGTTTTGTTTTAAGATTTTATTTATTCATTTGACAGAGAGAGATCACAAATAGGCAGAGAGGCAGGCAGAGAGAGAGGAAGGGAAGCAGGCTCCCTGCTGAGCAGAAAGCCCGATGCGGGACTCGATCCCAGAACCCCGAGATCATGACCTGAGCCGAAGGCAGCGGCCTCAACCCACTGAGCCACCCAGGTGCCCATGTTTCACAGTTTTGATCAAACATGATTCCATTTTCCTTTATGTATAACAGTTTCTTATATACCCAGCAGTGATTACACAGCTCTCATCAGTGGTTGCTAGTATCACAATCTATATCAGCATCTTCGTGGCAGCTAGATAAAAATTTCTATGTTTATCTTTACAAAAATCTTTCAAGCCACTGTCTTGTTATGCAGTCTGGAAATACATTCTGATTCAACTCTGAAAAGAAGACAGTTTAAATAGTTGACAGCAGTTATATAGTCAAGGCAGGTCATAATTTCTGTTCCAGAAACCATGTGTGCAAGCTAATTTTCCCTCTACTTGCTACAGTTTTAGGGCCAGATTTTCAAACAAGCATTTGTGCACATAAAATGGGTAATTGCACACACAAATGGGCAATTTTGTATGCAATTATCCATTTTGCATATACAATTATAGGCTTCTGAGTGTATAATGCATATACAGGAAATTTGGCAAGCATACCCATTACACCTTGCTTTAAAAGTGTGGTCCATATTGCATGGTTATTGGAGAGAAGAAAATTGAGATTATTCCTGTTTGATAGTGTTATTGCACTCATTATTTTTCCTTACATCATTCCTTTTAATCAAGGATATCAAAGCCCATTAAATTATTAACCCAATCACCCCAACAGCCCTATTGTCATGGATGCCAAATGTTATGACAATCTCATTTTAGAAATTAAGAAACCAAGGCACAGAAGTTAGACTTCTCTAAATATTAACCATTTTCCATTTAGGCTTCCTGACAAATAGTTACTTAGAATCCACTCTCCATCTGCCTGCACAAATGCAAATCTAAAAGAACAGTGTTGTAAATGGCAAAGGAATTGAGTATAAACACAAAGTTTCTTTCTTCGTGGTCCAAATAAGCCAAAGTTTGCTCACTTTCTGCACTGACAAAAAGTTTGCATTGGTCCTTTTTTCAAACACAGATCAGGTAAGACAGCAAGTTTTAATAGGAGGGCTTGTTCTTCTGGGAAATCCCTATGTCATTGTCAAAACAAAAGAATAAACATTCACTGACTTCATGGAAATAATTTGTGTCTTTAGATTTGCAGACTGTTTCTCAGAAAGCTGATGAAAGAGGTTTATTTGACTGATAACAGCCTAAAGTTTACAGTTACACATTTGGCTTCCTCACAAAGCTGAAAGCAGGATTCCTTGTGGCATTGACATCAGGGAAATGAGACAGTTTGAATATTTGTTGTTGTTGTTGTTGCAACTAACTTATGTGCCCTTCTGTATTCCTGCTTGACTTGCTACCTGTCTACCATGTCACTGTGTGGTCTATGCTGACAGAATTGCAGAGGCAGAAAGCTCAACTGTTCCAAAGAAAATAATGCAATCAGTTCTTGCAAGGAAGAAAAAAAAAAGTCAGTTGGCACCTACTGCACAGAGATTACAATTTGACAGCAACTTTACCTAAAACCTAAAGTTTGCTTATATCAAGATAAATTAAAATACTTTGAGGTGACCTTTAATTGAATATTATGGGTAATAATAGTAGAAGTAGCAGTGAGAGTAGTATTAACAGCTGCAGAAATAGTGGTGTACTAGTAATATTAGTAGCAGCAACAGAAGTAGTGGTACTCATAGCAGTAAATGTAGGACCAACACTGCTCATAGTAAAACCAGAAATACCTAACATATTATTTTTTACCATGTACCAAGATCTATGATATCTAATGCTGTTTTTTAACCACTCCTATAGATAAAGGATATGGAACATTAAAAAAATTTTCTGTGGCTATATAGCTTGTAAGTAGCAGAACTGTGAGTAGCCCCAGTGCATTCAGATACTAAATGCCGCAGGTATGAAACGGGTACAATTCCATTTCAGCCATTTTGTTTTTATTCTCATGTAGCTGAAGTAAATAAAGGCAACTTTGGCAGTTACATATTTCTCAAAATACCATTCAAAAAGTGCAACTTTAAAAATATTTTTAAAAATAGAGGAACCCTGGGTGGCTCAGTTGGTTAAACATCTGCCTTTGACTCAGGTCATGATCTGGGGGTCCTGGGATGGATCCCCACATCAGGCTCTCTTCTCAGTGGAGACCCTGCTTTTCCCACTCTTTCTGCCTGCCACTCCACCTTCTCATACTCCCTCACTCTTTCAAATAAATAAAATATTTTTAAAAAAGTGCAGTTTTAATAACTCATGTACTTTAAAATTAAATCTTTGTAAGCAGTTGAAAAAAAAAGAAGACTGCCTTGTGTAACAATTCTTGAGTTAAAGAGAGTATATTAAACAGAATGAAAGGTCTGAATTTGAGTCATATGTTAATTCTTGATTAAAAAAGTAAATTGTTTGTCTTAAGTTGTGTTTGTATGTGTGTGAGAGAGATAGAGAGAGAGAGAAGTTACACTAAAGAGTGTTAGTTAGCCTTCTAAATACCTGATTTTGCCAATAACATTTGTTTTTGGTTTTGTTTTTGTTTTTCTGTTTTTGTTTTTCCCTTTAATAATAACTAAAGCTGAGAAGGACATCAAGGAATAAACTTCATGTTGCTCATTAGTGTTAAACCTAACATGGTGAGCATGTTTTTTGGGATGTATAATAATTTGTGTTTCTTTAGAACCTTTCATCTTAGGATCCTAGTGTGCTTTATAAGCATTAATTCTCTTAGAATTGCTACTAGTAAGATGCACGTGTTTATATTTGGCTTAAATATGCCCAAATGATTAAATGGGCTACTTTATGTCACAAAGTGTGGGAAAGTCCATTATGGAAACCATTCTCTGATTGAATGATTTATTCTAAACATGTATATATGACCATAATTTCAGAAGAATGTGTTCCTCAAAAATATATTTCTGTATATGATTGACAAGCTATATAATTAACAATCACTCCCCAAAAAACTCTATATATGAATTAATTTATAAAACCCAGCTCAGATCCTTAGCAACTCAGGAAGAGCTTTCTTGAGTCAATCACATAATAAAGTGATCCAGAAAAGTTCTGTAAATAGATCTGATAACTTAGATTTATATAAATGAATGTCCATGCACACATATAGGGAAGTTGGGTTTTTGACCAGATTGCTTGGACAAAGTCTTCCTCTTTGGCCCACATTTACTCAAGAGTCTTATGTCATAGTTTGTTGTTCACAAACTGCCTCTTGTGCACACTAAAGAGAAAAGTTTGCTATCATCTATCTATATATCTAAAAATAATTTTTCTTAGAATGCCTAATAGACCAGGAGATTGTCTTTATGTTATTTACAAAAATTTGTTGTGACTACGTATCTACACAGCAAAAATAATTTGTGTGAGTATGAGTAGTGGGGACTAGGGAGTTTAATCTTGGCTGATGTGATGGAAAACGTGTTTTCTTAAATCCTGTAAGGTAAATTCATGAGTTAAAATTTTGCACACAGATGTTTCATTCCATACCCAAGTTATTCTTTTACATGCCAAGAGGATTGCAGTTATCTCCTTAACACATAAATTTATAATTTTAAACTCTAGTATATGCTGAAATATTTGTATAGAGGTAGGCCCTGAAAATATATAACTTCAGCTCTTAATGATCTATTATAAAAGAATATACAAGGTAACATATATATATGCAAAGTATAGTCTGGTTCTTCTGATTTTTTCTTTACCTTCACAAACCTCCTTTTAGGAGGGATACTTCTCAATTTAAAGTGGATGTGTTTTGATACGGTTTATACATGCAATGGAATATTATGCCTCCATCAGAAAGGATGAATACCCAAATTTGTATCAGCATGGACAGGACTGGAAGAGATTATGCTGAGTGAAATAAGTCAAGCAGAGAGTCATTTATCATATGGTTTCTCTTACTTATGGAGCATAAGGAATAATACAGAGGACATTGGGAGATGGAGAGGAGAAGTGAGTTGGGCAAATCAGAGGGGGAGACAAACCATGAAAGACTGTGGACTCTGAGAAACAAATTGAGGGTTTTGGAGGGGAAGGGGTGGGGGGTTGGGTGAACCCAGTGTTGGGTATTAAAGAGGCCAGGTATTGCATGGAGAACTAAGTGTGGTGCATAAACAATGAATTACGGATCACTGAAAAAAATAAAACTAAACTAAACTAAAAAAATAAATGAAGTGGATGGGTTTTCACTCAGCATCAGGGAAATACAAATCAAAACCACTGTGAGATATCACCTCACACCAGTCAGAATAGCTAAAATTAACAAGTCAGGAAACAACAGATATTGGCAAGAATGTGGAAAAGGATGAACCCTTCTACACTGTTGGTGGGAATGCAAGCTGGCACAGTCAATCTGGAAAACAGCATGGAGGTTCCTCAAAAAGTTGAAAATAGAGCTACCCTATGACCCAGCAATCACACTACTGGGTATTTACTCTAAAGATACAAATATAAGTGTCTGAAGGGGCATGTGTGAATGTTTATAGCAGCAATGTCCACAATAGCCAAACTATGGAAGAACCTAGATGTCCATCAACAGATGAATGGATA
>NC_081575.1:48428920-48438990 GCF_022355385.1 Mustela nigripes | reverse complement strand
TATATATATATATATATATATATATATATATACACATACACAATCAACGGAATACTATGCAGCCTTTAGACAAGATTGGGCACATTCAGGGTGGTATGGCCGTAGACTATGCAGCCTTTAAAAACTGAAATCTTGCCATTTGCAACAATGTGGATGGAACTAGAGGGTACTATGGTAAGCAAAATGAGTCAATCAGGGAAAGACAATTATCATGATCTCTCTGATATGAGGAATTTGTGAGGCAGTGCAGGGGTCGGGGAGGGTAGGGAGGGTAAAAATAAAACAAGGTGGGATCAGGGGGAGACAAACCATGTGAGACACTTAATCTCATGAAACAAACTGAGGGTTACTGTGGGGTGGAGAAGAAGGGATAGGGGAACTGGGTTATGGACATTGGGGAGGGTACATGTTATGGTGAGTGCTGTGAAATTTGTAAGTCTGGTGATTCACAGACCTGTACTCTTGGGGCAAACATTTTTATTAACATTATATGTTAATAAAAAATAAAAATGTATTCATTAATAATTTAAAAAGTGGATTTTTGTTTGTTTGTTTGTTTTGTTTTGTTTTGTTTTCATTTTGCTCTATGTTTCTGCAAACCATTCCTATATAACACTTCCCTTTTGGGCAGATTTCTTATCCTTATAATGCCTTCTACATTCCTTTTCCAGGAAGTTTTTCCAGAAGCCAGTCTGTTTCTTAAAGCAGTTTCTTTAAGTTTAAAAAAGTTTTATCTTGTTTATGTAAAGCATTTTTTTTCATCCAAGAAAGCATCAAAGAAGGACATCATTCTAAGAGAATTACAAATTATCTGGCAAGCTTAGAAAAAGGGGTAATTTCTTTAACTCTAAAAATAGCAATACACAATTGCTTCAGGGGTTAGGTGATGGTGATAGTTGCATGCACTTTTATGGTTTAATTTATTTCAGAAATGAAAACAACACTGTTTAAGTGTTTGCATTAGGGTTGGCTATTACAAACAGTTTTTAAGATAAATTTTTGTTTACGTTAAAATGATCCAATTAAAAATTGCAATCTTTGTTGGAAAATTTTGGGGAAACTTAATGCATAATCAGAATTCAACAGATAATATTCTTATCAGTGAAAGAGATTAAGACCATAACCCAAGGCCAAATACAAATTATATAATCACCCACCAGACAGCAGAGAGATATTTAGTGTGTATTTAACTGGAACACATGTATTTTGCTGGCTCACTAGTTGTAAAATCATGTAGAAAAAGATACCACCAAGCTATTTGGAAATCAAATGGTAGTTTACTCATCACTAGGGCTTTGGTAGCATTTTTGATCTGGGTGTAATAGTTCATGATAACCTCATTTTTGTTTGTTTATATTGTTTTGATTTTCCCCAAACTGTCATCTCTCAAACAGATCTCAGAATTCTCGAAAATTAAGAATATAGGCCAGTTTTCACTGAAAGACACATTTTTTCAACATTTGTTGTAGTAGTGGTCTATTTATGAGGAGACACCAAGATCAGGTGGTAATGGATCATTAAGAGACAGATGATAAAAGGAGAAACAAAACACTTTCATCAGCAAACCATTATAAAAATAAAAGAAGATTAATAGGGAAGAGAATGGGGCAATGGGTGGGAAAAAAATGTCAATGGCTTCTTAATCAAAATCAGGTAATGTGCCTTGTGACCCTCTCAATTAGCTGTCCTTCCTGTTCAATTCAGAGACACTCATTTCTCCCCCACAATTTATTTTAATTAAACTAACCTAAATCTCATGTTTGTTAATTGCCATCTGCACTTTCTTGGCTTTTCCGACCCTAATAAAAAGCTCTTTAAGGTCAGCATCACTCTTTCATTACTTAAATTCTAATATGTTTATTTTCAAGATGATATATAGTATTAAGTAGAGCAATAATTTCTGTTCTTCACTGAAACTAGGTATCTTGTTTTCTGTACATGTAGTCAACATCTGCCCTTGTCTATAAAGTCAAATATTATGCACTACATCTATTGACATTGCCCACTGACAATCCTTTAAACACTCTGTAACTGCAACATACTGATGTTTTGCACATGCCATTTGGCATCCTCTATACCATTTGCTTTCATATAAGATGCTTTTTCACATAGCACTGTGAAATAACTATTCTGTATGAGCAGGCAGAAGGGGAGGTGAATCATGAGAGACTATGGACTCTGAAAAACAACTGAGGGGTTTGAAATGGCAGGGGGCTGGGAGGTTGGGGTACCAGGTGGTGGTATTATAGAGGGCACAGATTGCATGGAGCACTGGGTGTGGTAAAAAAATAATGAATACTGTTTTTCTGAAAATAAATTAATTAATTTAATTTAAAAAAAGTGATCAAGATCTATCAAATTGTTTATCACATTTTCTGCTACCAAGTTTATATCCAAGATCTCTCTCTTGAGAGAAAATATCTCTTATAACATATTTGGTTAATAATTCTTTCAAGGTTGTTGTTTTGTTTTGTTTTTTCGTTCTTCTTCTTCTTCAGATTTATAAAGTCATGTTCACCACTATGAGCTACTAAGTTTGAGTGAAAATGCAGCGTTTCACATTGAGAAAGACCCCAGCAGAAGTTAGAGTCTCATCACCATGGATTTTCTTATGATGGTTGGAATATACTTAGAAGTGACATTCATTAATTTAATGACAACAAATCTAGACATATAAAGTAAAACCTTCCCATCTGTGCCTAATTCTTCAACAAGTGTTCACAGTGCAAATGCTACAGGCTTTTCTAGGTCATTTGACACTAAGTGAGAAATCACTACTCTGACTCCATATGGTGAAGCATCAGTAGCTAAGCAGATTGGCAGAACAGGGTCATAATACACTAGAATCCTTGAGGACATCAGTTACCATTGAGCCAGTTCAAAAGCAGCTTGATATTCCTTTCACCAATGACACTATTTTTTTGTTATGATAATTCTACTATAAAAAGTAACTGTTATGGGAAGACTTGGATTAAATTTCCTGAATGAATATATATATGTGTGTATATATATATATGTGTGTGTGTGTATACACACATATATATGTATATATATGTATGTGTACACACACATATATGTATACACACATATACATATGTGTGTACATATATATACACACATACATGTTTATATATATAAATTCTTGAAATATATATTATATTTGTTGTAAATATGAGCTATTATATTTTATATTATTGTATTATATTATATTGTATTGTATTATATTATACTATATATTATATATACTATATGTTATTTATTATTTTATTATATATAATATATTATTATATATTATATATAATATTTACATGAAATATATATAGTCTATATACATGTGTGTATAATTTATATAATTGAAGACATAATTAGTTAATTAAGCTTTTAATGATATGATCACAACTCCTTGCTGAAAATATAAGCTTTTATACATTTGGTGGAGAAAATAAGTATGGGAGAAAATTTTAAAACAAAATATTTACATTATTTTCAAGATGATTTGCAATAGCTTTGACCTCACCAACTTCTCTGTAATTCAAGTAGAATGAGATATCAAAATAAAAGACCATCCATGAATCTTAACTAGCATTCCCTTAAGAAAATAAAATCTTTACAAGACAGTAAATATTCTAAAGAAGGGAAATTAGTTTTTATTATCTGACTCTTACAGTTTGGTCACTCATTTATTTATTTGCTCATTATTTTCACCAGCAACTTTGACCTAATTTGAATTCATCCTTAAACTTTGTCTTTTGGCTATTTATTAGCATACTCCTCAAATGTGAAATATTTCATATTAGCCTTCTCATTTTCCAATTTTCATCATAATTAAAGGTAATGGAGGTTTGGGAAGGAAGGATAACTGGCACTACCATCATCTCTTCCTGCTGAACAAATTCATTTCATAAATGTCACCTAACATAAATGCATGATATATGAAGTCCTATGAAATTTACATCACTTTATAATTCTGCAATAAGGTCAATTACTCCAATGGTCCATATCTAAGAAGAGCTTGCTATGTATTCTTATGATAACACTCAATGTACATTTATAACTGGTAAAAACAAAAGGAAAAATGTGAACTTTCTTTCTAAAATCTATAATTGGAATTTCTTTTGCTATAAATGAAATGAATAAACATTTTAAAAAGTACAAAAAATAATGTCCTTACAAAATACTTAAAAGTACCCCTGGGGATAAAAATATATGTTTATAAAAATAAAAAATTAAAAAAAAAATAAAAAAAAAAATAAAAAAAAAAAAAAGTACATGGCTAATAAATATTACTGTAATATGTCCATAAAATAGTTTGATTGGTGTGAAATTTTATTACAAAAATGAGTTATTATTTAGGAAAGGATAATAATAGAAGGCATCTTTAAAACTATATAAAAACAAAGCATGTTATGAGATTTCTTCAGGCTATGGTAAGATAAATTGAGATAGACTAATCCTCCCACTCAATAAAATCCAATGCTGGAAAAAGTACTAAAAATATATTTGAAAGTAACAACTGATAAGCAAAAGTACTTGAGAGGTTAACAGAGATAAGAAAGAATAGTGAGCAATAATTCTATAGCATTTGTTTGCTCTTAGTCTGCTGTTCCAGCAGAAAACCAGAACAAAGGCTGCTGCCAGTAGACAAAGAAATAAGTACAACTTTTGGCAACTTTATGGGTTGAGAGAGACAAAAATTAGAGTCAAATCTGCTTTGAACAACCAGTAAGAACCTAGTGAGAAGAGAGGTGTATTGAACTGAGCTTGATATACTGCTAGGTTTCCTTTGTAAACATTTGTCAAATTATTGAACTGTGCAAAACAGAAGGGCAAACAGTAAGAAGAGAGTTCTTAAGAGCAGAACAAAAACTCCCAAAGGGTTTTAAAAAATCATGCATTGTAGGGCCCCTGGGAGGCTCAGTGGGTTAAAGCTTCTGCCTTCGGCTCAGGTCATGATCCCAGGGTACTGGGATCAAGCCCCACATCAGGCTCTCTGCTCAGCAGGAAGCCTGCTTCCTCTTCTCTCTCTGCCTGCTTGTGATCTCCATCTGTCAAATAAATAAATAAAATCTTTTTTTAAAAATCAAGCATTGTAGTTTATGATCCACCAAGGATGAAGTGCCCCACTGAAACCTCAGCATCTCAGGAGGCTGAGATGAGGCTGAATGTGAGATAAACGAGAGTTAGTGATACCTTAAAAAGCTGATAGCAACACTTCTGTAATCCCAGTCCCTGGTGGGATTAAGATGATCTGTTACCACTGTGTCTGCTTATCAGAAGAGAAGGAAACCTTCTCTGAAGGAAAAGAACATCATAGAGTGCCTTAAATATTTATCATACATGTTGTATAGTATTCAAAAGTAAAAACAAAAATGCCAAGAAATATGATCATGAAAAATAATGGGTAATATAAACAGATTCACAAATGACCCAGATTTTAAAGTTATCAGATAGAATACAAAATACCTGTGATTAGTATATTCAAGACAATACATAACAAAAAAGATGATTTCTCCAAATAATTAAATTTAAAATTTTAGAAATTCTCAAATTAAAAAAAAAATTAAATAATTGTGCATCTGTGTGGCTCAGCCCATTAAGCATCTGCCTCTGACTCAGGTCAGTATCGAACTTGGAGTCCCAGAGAAGAGTCTTGTATCATCTTCCCAGCTCAATGGGGAGTCTGCTTCTCCTTCTGACCCTTCTGCTTCTCATGCTCTCTCTGTCATACTCTCTCTCTCTCTCTCTTAAATAAATAAATATTTTTAAATGAATTAAGAGCAAAGTAGAAAAACAGATTTGGTACAACAGTAGAGGCAATTAATGCACTGAAAAATAGTAGAAAATGTCCATACTGAAGCACAAGGAGAATGAAAGCATAGGAAATGCAGAAGAAATTGTAAGAGGAATGTAGTATAGATTGGAAATATTTAATGTATGTGTAGTTACAGTCCTAGAAGAAGCAGAAGAAAGAAAGGGAGAAAGAAATAACATCCAAGAATTTTCCAAAATGGATTGAAGAAAAAGCAGGAAATTCTGCTATTTGCAATACAATAATCCCGAGAGCATAATGCTAAATAAGATAAGTCAGACACTGAAAGACAAATACATATTCTCACATATATGGCAGAATCTGAAAAAACAAACAAACTTGTATAAACAGAGGACAGAAAGTGGAATGGTGATTGCTGGGGGCTGCAAGGTGGGAGAAACAGGAGATGTTGGTTGAAGAGTACAAACTTTCAGTTTTAGTATGAATAAGATCTGGGGATATAATGTATAGCATAATGACTATAATTAACAATTCTGTATTATATACATAAAGGTTGCTAAGAAAATAGATCCTAAACTTTGTTATCATGCACACACACACACACACACACACGGTAATTATGTGTGGGGATGGAGGTGTTCCTATTGTGGGAATCATTGTGTATACTTATACATATAACGATCACATGATATACTTTAAACTTAGGTTTGATATACATCAATAATATGTTAAAGCTGAAAAAAGAGTGGATTAAAGAGTCAAGGACCCAGATTAAAGAAACCCTACCAATCCAAAGCAAGATAATATAAAAAGGCAAAGAAACAAAAAAAGTACCTAGAGTCATCACAATAAGCTTGTTGAAAATCAATTGTAAAACAAAAAAACAAAACAAAACAAAAAACCTTAAAAGCATTAAGAATAAAGGGCTTTTCTTCAAGGAGAAATAAGGATTCTCAGTAGACACAGTGAAAATTAGAAAATAATAAAAATTACACACTAAAAGTGCTGAAAAAATGAGAACTTAGAATTCTACCTAAAGTAAAGAAACAAAAAAAGTTAAGGTAATATAAAGATGTTTACAGAAAAACAAATCCTACTAAAGAGCTAATAGAGTTCTTCAACAAAGAAAATGATTCCAGTAAGAAAGATGGAAATATAGTAAGAAATAAAGGACAGCATAAGAGATAATATGTGAGTTAATAAAAATTAATACTGACTATGATAATAACAATAATAGTAATAATAGTAATAACAATGTATTGTGAAGTTTAGTATATAAATAAATATATAATAAATATGACATATGTGAATATGTAATATGCATAATTCTAACTCTAATCTTAGCTATATATAGTCAATTCTCATGATTCATAGATTCAGTGTGCAAATTTGTCAATGCATTAAATTTATTTGTCATCCTAAAACCAGTATTTATGACAGCTTCACAGTCATTTGTGGATATTATCTTCTGCAGAGCAGTGAAATAATTGAATCACCAAGGTGCACCTTCCCAAGCTAAGGTTGAACAAGGCAACATTCTGCCTCATATCAGCTCTCATAAACAAGTGTCCTTGTGTTTAGTGCCATGCTTTTTACATTTTTGTGCTTTTTGTTGATCTCACTGTTTAAAATGGCCCCAGGCATAGTGCTGAAGTGTTGTCTAGTGTACCTAAGTGCAAGAAGCCTATGATGTGCATTACAGGAATGTTGGATGAGCTTACAGTGTGCTAGATATATTTTGTTCATGCATGAATTATAGTGCTGTTATCTGTGAGTTTAATGTTAATGAAACAATACATATTAAATAAGGTTTCTTTCCACATAAACACACAAAAGATAAGATTACATATTGATTGGTTGGCAAATCTGACTCTCAGGAAACTAACCTTTTATTTCCTCTAACAGCAATGATTTAGTGTTTGCAAATTCACTGTTTGTGTCAACTTTATTTATTTTTAAAATATTTATTTATTTATTTGACAGAGATTACAAGTAGGCAGAGAGGCAAGCAGAGAGAGAGGAGGAAGCAGGCTCCCTGCTAAGCAGAGAGCTTGATGCAGGGCTTGATCTCAGTACCCTAGGATCATGACCTGAGCTGAAGGCAGAGGCTTTAACCCACTGAGCCACCCCGGTGCCCCGTTTGTGGCAACTTTATAAGAAACTACTATTAATAAGGAGAAAAAACTCTGTGTGTGTATGTGTGTGTGTGTGTGTGTGTGTGTGTATTCCAGTCCAAGAAAGTTGGTAGAGATATACTTTTTTTTTCCTGCTTATGCCCCCTAAATGCAAATAGATAACCTGGAAATAATTCAATAGGCAGTTGTTAAGGAATTCTGAAATGTTTAAAAGTGGAAGGTAGAGTGCCCTAGGAAGTCAGAATTTGAGGAATGGCATTGTAGTGAGTTCCTTGGCTTTCCTTTTATCTTTTTGTCAGATTATGTATGACAGAGCTCTGCAAACCAGAATGGTCAACAGACATAAATAAAACAACAAAATACTCAGAAAAGCCTGTTTGTACTACCAAAGGTATTGAAAAAAGAAAATCCAGTAGGAACCTAGTTAGGAAATCGATATTTGGTGGCAGTGATGGGCCTAATATGCCATAACAGTGGTGCCAGAAGAGGTGGAGGAGAATAAAGAGACTGAGAGAAGTCATGTTTTAATATTTCACTTTGGGTGACAAAATTGCAAAATTAGTAAGGTGAGATCAGTTATATATGTACATTTTATTTCCTAGAGCAACTACTAAGAAAGCTACATGAAGTGGCATGCAGTATAAATAAATAATAAAGTATACAATATTTTTAAAAAAGTATAAATAAATCAATGTGGAATGATAAAATGTGTTTAAGTACCCCACACAAAGTTAAGAAATGAAAAAGAAAAATGTGAAAGAGGAAACAAAAAGAAAACAAATACTAAAGTGGCAGAATTAAGCCCTTATATGTGGCTAATTACTTCAAATGTAAGCAGTCTAAATAGAATTAAAATAAAAAGATTAGTAGGGTGGATTTTTAAAGGCTTATCTCTTTTTTGTGTACTCATTTTTTTAAATAATTTTTCTTTTTTTATAAAGATTTTATTTACTTATTTGTCAGAGAGAGAGAGAGCACAAGCAGGTAGAGTAGCAGGCAGAGAAGAGGGAGAAGCAGACTCTTTGCTGAGGAAGCAGCCTGATGTGGGGCTTGATCTCTGGACTCTGGGATTGTGACCTGGGCTGAAGGCAATCTTTTAACCAGCTGAGCCACCTCCCCAGTGTACTCCTTTCAAATATAATGACATAAGAAGTTTGAAAATAGAAAGAGGGAGAAAGATACATCATGGTAACATTGATTTTAAAAAAAATACAAGAGTAACTATGAAAATATTACATAGATTCCAGAAAAAAGGAAAATACATTAACGATAATGAGGGACATTACCTAATACTAAAGAAATATAAATTCATCAAAAGACAGAGAGATATTGATATGTCTCCTCAGGCAAGGAAAACAAAAGCAAAAATAAACTTTTGGGACTAAACCAAAATAGAAGTCTTTTACATTGTGAAAAAAAAAAAAAAACAATGAACAAAATGCAAAGGCAAGTTACTGAATAAAAGAAGAGATTTACAAATGATATACCTGATAAGAGGTTAATATCCAAAATATGTACAGCACATATACGACTCAACACTAAAAGCACAAACAATCCAATTAAAAAATGTGCAGAAGACCCGAACATTTTTCCAAAGAATACATACAGATGACCAAAAGACACATGAAAATATGTTTAGTGTCTCTAATCATCAGGGAAATGGAAATCAAAACAATAATATATATCACCTTATACCTGTCAGAATGGTAGAAACAAAAAGACAAGAAATAAGTTTTAGTGAGGAAGTTGAGGAAACGGAACCCTCATAAACTGTTGGTGAGAATGCAAATTGGTATAGCCAATTTGCTATACTGGATTTCCATACTGTATGGTATGCTATATTTCCATACTGGAAAAAGTATGGCTCTGCCTGAAAAAAAAATAAAAATAGTATATAATCCAGTGATTCCACTACTGGATATATATCCATAAAAAATGAAAACACTGATTGTAAAAGATATAAGTGCTTCTATACTTATTGTAGCATTATTTACAATAGTCATGATACGGAAGCAACCTAGGTGTCCGCTAATAAAGATGTCACACGGATCAAGTTTCCATTGCCCAAGCCTGTTGCCTATAAGCGGCTTTTACATTTAATCGATTTCATCAGTTTAAGGCGGCAGAGGCTTGTGCTCCGGTTAAGCAGACCTTGGCTGTGATTC
>NC_081575.1:48408836-48428520 GCF_022355385.1 Mustela nigripes | reverse complement strand
AACTGATGTAATATTGTGTGTGAAATGCACTTTAATTAAAAAAAAAAAATGTCAGGGAGACTGGGTGGCTCTGTTGTTAAACATCTGCCTTTGGCTCAGGTCATGATCCCAGAGTTCTGGGATAGAGCCCCACATTGGGCTTCCTGCTCAGAGGGAAGCCTGATTCTCCCTCTCTCAATCCCCCTCCTTGTGTTCCCTCTCTCCCTCCATCTCTATCAAATACATAAATAAAATTAAAAAAAATTAATAGGGATCCTAAAAGTGGATGCACCACACAGCACAGCTTACAATACATGTGCAATACATGAAACAAAAACTGTTAGAACTGAAAGAAAAAGTAAACAATCCCAAAATTATCATTTGTGTCTTCAGAGCTACTCTTTCAATTTATACAATACCTACACTGAAAATCAACAAAGATATAGAAGAACTGAGTAACAACATTAATGAATGTGATCTATCAATATATAGATGACCTTTGAAAAACATGGATTTGAACTGTGTGATACCACTTATACAAGAATTGTTTTTTCAGTAAGTGTACTAGAAAAATTTTTGGAGAGTTGTGTCA
Organism: Mustela nigripes; assembly: GCF_022355385.1. Classification (NCBI taxonomy): domain Eukaryota; kingdom Metazoa; phylum Chordata; class Mammalia; order Carnivora; family Mustelidae; genus Mustela; species Mustela nigripes. Next base: position 48,427,949 of record NC_081575.1, on the reverse strand, counting down.
ATTAAAAAAAAAAAACTCGGGGTGCCTGGGTGGCTCAGTGGGTTAAGCCTCTGCCTTCTGCTCAGGTCATGGTCTCAGGGATCAAGCACTGCATTGGGCTCTCTGTTCAGCAGGGTGCCTGCTTCCCCCTTTCTCTCTGCCTGCCTCTCTGACTACTTCTGATCTCTCTGTCAAATAAATAAATAAAATATTTTTAAAAAACCTCTCAAACTGCATAACCTAGAGATATTAATATAGTAGAAGAACGTTATGCCATGAATGCATAAAATATGTGTAGATAATAGCCTGTTTTGTCATTTGCTACCATAAAATATACACAAATCCCTTATAAAGTTAAAACATATCAAAAAAGCATGCACACATCACTTACAGACTTTGTGTGTTGCTATTTAAAGTCAAGATAATTGTAAATAAATGTAAATATGTAGTATCAAATTATAACTATATGGAATTAACTTCAGTATTTACTGTACTACTGTAATAATTTCACAGGAACCTCCCATTGTTATTTCAGTGATCTTGAGTGTTATAAGTATCTGATTTTTAAAAAATATTTTATTTATTTATTTGATAGACAGAGATCACAAGTAGGCAGAGAGGCAGGTGGGGGTGGGGTGGGGTAGCCAGCTCCCCGCTAAGCAGAGAGTCTGATGTGGGACTTGATCCCAGAACCCTAGGATTATGACCTGAACTGAAAGCAGAGGCTTCAGCCCATTGAGCCACCCAGGCACCCCTTTAAGTATCTGATTAAAATGTCATGTGATGCTAATCATTTCTACATGAGCAGTTTGTCTTTCCAGTAAAATTGTGTCAGAGTAAAAATTGATCTCTCATGGTTCTCATACGCTCTTCATCATCTTGAGTGCAATAGCATAAACCTTGAATAACACCATGGGACTCATACAAAGTAAAACTTATGATGCTGAAAGTGTTCCCAAGAAGCAGAAAACAGTCATGACATTATAAGAAAAAGTTGGATTCTTTGGTATGTACTGTAGATTGAGGTCTGCACCTGCAATTGCCCACAGTTTCAAGATAAATAAATCCAGCATAAGAACCACTGTATAAAATAAAAATTAAAAAAAAAAGAAACTTTATGAAACCATTGCCAGCCTCACCAGCTGGCACTTTTTTTTTTCAAAATGCCTTTTTTATTTTGTATTGAAAATGCAGCTTTTATGTGGTTATAGGATGCTAAAATAAAGGCATACCTATAGACACTAATATGATTTAAGAATAAGTGAGCTCATTATACAATAACTTAAAGGAAAAGGAAAGTAAAGGCTCTAAAGCTGGAGAATTTAATGCCAGCAAAGGATGGTTTGATAATTTTAAGAAAAGTTTTGCTTTTAAATATATTAACAAGAAAAGTAGCTTCTGCCAATCCAGACACAGCAAGCCAGTTCCTAGACACCAGTAAAACAAACACACAAACAAACAAAAAAAAAACCATAAATGGAAAAGGCTATCTGCCTGAACAGGTTTTTAATGCAGATGAAAGTTTCCTATTCTGGAGAGAAAAATACTGCAAAATATTTTTATTAATAAGGAAGAGAAGCAAGAACCATGATGTAAGGCAGGAAAGGATAGGCTAACACTATTGTTTTGTGCAAACACAGGTTAGTGATCATAACTGCCCTCATCTATAAAGCTCTTAACATTTTAATTTTGGAGGGAAAATATAAACACCAGCTGTCCATCTTTTGTTCATGCAACAAGAAGGCCTAGACAAGAACAATTTTTCTGGATTGGTCCCATTAGTGCTCTGTCCCTGAAATCAGGAAGTACCTTTCCAATAAGGGACTGCCTTTTAAAGTTCTTTTGAAAGTGGATAATGCCTTTGGTCATCTAAGACCTCATGAGTTCAAAGCATCAGAGTGGTCTACTTGCCCCCAAACATAACATTTCCAATTCAACCTCTACATCAAGGTGTCATAAGAATCTTTAGGTCTTTATACAAAGTACTTTATGGAAATGTTTGTCTATGCTGTGGAAGAGAAACTTGATAGACCCTTATGAAAGTCTGAAGAGTTTACACCATGGAAGAAGCAGTCATTGTTTACAGAAAAAAGTGATAGAAATCATCAAGCTTGGGGCATCTGGGTGGCTCAGTGGGTTAAAGCCTCTGCCTTTGGCTCAGGTCATGATCCCAGGCTGCATCGGGCTCTCTGCTCAGCGGGGAGCCTATTTCCCACCAACCCCTCCCCCGCCTCTCTGCCTACTTGTGATCTCTGTCAAGTAAATAAATAAATAAATAAATAATCTTTAAAAAAAGAAATCATCAAGCTCAAACAATAAATTCCTGTGGGAGAAAAATTTTCAAATGTTTATACATTACTTCACAAGATTTATGACAGAACCAATCAAAGAAATCATAAAAGACATTGTGGTTATGTAAAAAAAAAAAATGTTGAAATTTTCAAGAAATGGAGAAATTCAAGAGCTAATAGGTACCACACCAGAGGAGGTGACAGATGATTTGTTGGAGATGAGTGTTTTCCAAACCAGTGCCAGTTGATGAGAAAGATGTTGAAGAAGCAGTGACAGAAAACAAATTGACATTAGACAACCTGGCAGAAGGGTTCTAATTATTCATGACTTCTTTTGTCTTCTTTTATGACATGAACTCTTCTATGATATGGACACTGACACTAAAGCAAATGGTGGAAGAAAAATTGATACTGTTTAAAACATTTTTGACAAATGAAGAAGCAAAAAGTCAGAGAAAATTTACAATGTATTTTTATCAAGTTACACAGAGGGTGCTTACTTCTCCTGCTTCCTCTTTCATCTGCTCCATTTCTTCCACCTCTGTCACTCCTGAAACAGCAAGACAAACCCCTCCTCACCCTCTTTCTCAACCTACTCAATATGAAGATTGGGATGAAGACCTTTATGATGACCCACTCTCACCTAATGCATAGTAAATCTTCATGCTGCACATTTAAAACTTAACTGTGTGTATGTGTATAAGTGTATTTGTGTGAAAACCTAATAAATTTTTTGGCAAGCACAGTATGACACAGTTTTGTGTGATCATCATCATCATTGTCTAAGTATTCATCATGTAAAACACTGTGTGCAAGACTTGTATGGAAGAGGATAGCCTATCCTCCTGGAGGCTGGCATGGCATAAGGTGAGTGATATTTGTTATTAAGCCAATTATGTGCTAATTTTCTTACACTTTTGTAACTTTACTTTTAAAGAATTACATTATTGTACAGTATGCCCCCCCAACTATCTATCTCATAATTGGAGAAATTATGTATCAGCTTATTTTCAGAAGTAAACTTTTTAAATATAACAATATTTCTAATACTGTATTATGAATATGACTATAATATTGTATGCAATGTATAATATTGTATGCCATAACACTTTATCATGATTTGTCAGTGTATAAGCTAGTCTACAAAGAAACAATTGTATTGATTACACTGGGCTACCATAAAGCAAGCATATTGTTGCTTTTATTAACAATGAATGAATTTTTATACCTGCAAAGAAGTATGAATTTCTTTCTCACATTATCTTTTCACTTCTGATGTCTAGTATTAGTAATATATACAGCAACTACAGTGTTTTGTATCATATAAGACAATATTGATGTAGGAACTGACAGATGATTCATCTTGTAAATAGATGATATAAACTTATGGTATTGATAAGTACAATAAAGTACTGGGGAACCTAGATGGCTCAGTTTGTTAAGAATCTGACTCTTGATTTCAGCTCAGATTATTATCTCAGGGTCATGAAATGAAGCCCCACGTGGGCTCTTGTTCAGTGTGGAGGCTTCCTGGAATTCTTTCTCTCCCTCTCTCACTGCCCCTCCCTTCACTTGTGCACTCTCTAAATAAATAAATACATCTTAAAAAAATATATAGTACTATAAATGTATTTTCACTTCTTTTTTTATTTTCTTAATAACATTTTCTTGTATCTTGCTTATGTAAGAATACAATGAAGTATATATACAACATATGAAATATGTATTAATCCACAATTTATGTTATCAGTAAGGCTTCCAGTCAGTAGCAGACTCTTAGTGGTTATGTTCTTGGGAGTCAAAAGTTAGACATGAATTTTCAGGTGTTTGTTGTCAGCATCCCGAACCCCTGTGTAGTTCAGGGGCCAACAGTAATAGAATACTTAACCCATTAACAGCACAATATACATTTTTTTCAGGTGCTTGTGGATTGTTCACCATGATAAACCATATCCTGAATCACAATCAAACATCAACAAATTTAAAATAATTAAAAGCTCTTAGGGTATGCACTCTGATCATAATGAACTCAAACTAGGAATCAATAACAAAAAGACAATAGGGAAATCTCAAAGCATATGGACACTATGCAACACATTTCTAAACAATCCATAGGTCAAAGAAGAAGCCTTAGGGGAACTTAAAAATTTATATTGAATTAAATAAAACAAAAATACAATGTATCAAAATATGTAAAATGCAACTAAAACAGTGCTGGGTGGGATATTTACAGCAATAAGTCTTTATATCATAAAAGAGGACACATCTCAAGTCAAATCTAAGTTCCTATCTCAAGAAACTAGAAAAAGGAAAAAGAAAAAAAACACAAACTAAATACAAAGAAAGCAAAAAGTGGAAATAATAAAGACAAGAGTAGAAATCAGAAAAAAATTGAAAACAGGAAAATAATAGAAAAAATGAATAACACAAATTGCTGATATCTTAAACAATAAAAATAAAATGGATATTCTTTTAACAAGTATGACAAAGACTAAGAAGAGAGAGAAGACACAAATTACAGTATCTGGAATGAAACATGAACTATCATTATACATCTTGAGTTCATAAAAAGAATTATAAAGGAATACTACAAGCAACTCTATACATATAAATTTAACAACTTACAGAAATGGACCAGTTTCTCAAAGATCACAAACTACTGAAGGTCAATAAAGATGAAACACCTCTTAGAGCATTACCAGAATAATATATATTATTAAAGAGATACCTATATAGTATCTATCATATCTATCAAAGCCAGAAGAGACAGGGAAAAAAAAAAAAAACAACTCCACAATAAAATATTAGCTTATTTCAGGAGTTTGTAGAAAAAAACAATACATCATGTCATGTCCAAGTGGGATGTATTTCAAGGGTAAAAGGCTAGTTCGCCACTTGAAAACCAATCAATGAAATCCACATTGTCAACAGATTAAAGAGCACTGGGTGTGGTGCAAAAAACTGTCACGCTGAAAAAATAAAAAAAAAATTAAGAAAAAAAAGAAAAAAAAAGTCATGACTGTGTCAATAAAGAAAAAAATGATGAAATTAAACACTCATTCACTATAAAAACTCATGTTATATACAAACAGAAGCTCTTGGGGCACCTGGGTGGCTCAGTGGGATAAGCCGCTGCCTTCGGCTCAGGTCATGATCTCGGGGTCCTGGGATCGAGTCCCGCATCGGGCTCTCTACTCAGCAGGGAGCCTGCTTCCTCCTCTCTCTCTCTCTGCCTGCCTCTCTGCCTACTTGTGATCTCTCTCTGTCAAATAAATAAATAAAATCTTAAAAAAAAAAAAAAAAACAGAAGCTCTTACATAGAAACCTACTGGTAAACACAGATCAAAACCCTACAATAGATATGCAAAAAATAAAGAGGCAGGAATCCAAGCATATCATTAAAAACCCCAGCAAACCATGAAAGAGAGCAAAAGAAGGATCATAGGAAAACTACAAAAACAATCACACAACAAGTAATAAACTGACAATAAATACATATCTACCAATAATTACTTTGAATGTAAATGGGTTAATCACTCCAGTTAAAAGACATAGGGTGACAGAGTAGATAAACACACACACACACACACACACTCTCTCTAAAACCAATTTATATGCTGCCTATGAAAACCTGGTATCAGATCTAAAGACAACTTCAGATTGGAAGTGGGGGAATAGAGAAACATTTATCATGCTAATGGATGTCAAAAGAAAGCTGGGGTAGCAATACTTATATTGGACAAAATAGACTTTAAGACACTTTAACATGGACAAAATAGACTTTAAAGCAAATACTATAACAATGGAAACTTTAACAAGGGGAAAAGAAACAAACTATATAATAATAATGAGGACAATCCAACATGAAGATATGATAATTGCAAGTATTTGTGCAGCAAACAAGGAAGACCCCATATACACAGAGCAGTTGATAACAAACAACGGAATTAATAAGTCATAATGAAATAATGGTAGAGGGCATTATTACCCCACATACATCTCTGGACAGATCATCCAAACAATAAATCAACAAGAAAACAGAGGCTTCAAAAGACACACTAAACCAAATGGATTTAACAGATACATTCTGAACATTCCAGTCTAAAACAAAAAAACACATATTCCTTTCAAGTACACATGGAACATTCTAAAAAATAGTTCACATATTAGGCCACAAAATAAGCCTCAAAAATTTCAAAATAATCATCCATAACATCCATCTTTCCTGACCACAATACCATGAGAATAGAGTCAACGACAAGAAAAATATCTGGAAAAACCACAATTATTTGGAGATTAAATAACATGCTAATAAACAATGAATGGGTAAACAAAAATAAATAAATAAAAGAAGACATCTGGGGCACCTGGGTGACTCAGCCACTTAAGCATCCAACTCCTGGTTTCAGTTCAGATCATGGTCTCATGGGTCATGTGATGGAGCCCTATATCAGCCTTCACACTCAGCGGGGAGTCTGCTTATAGATTCTCCACCTCTCCCCCTTCCCTATGTGCTCTGTTTCTCTTAAATAAAGAAATAAATCTTGGGGGGGGGAAAGAGGATATCAAAAATTACATGGAAACAAATGAAAACAAGAGACAATGGTTCTAATCTTTGGGATGTAACTAAAGTGAATCTAGAAGGGAAATTTATAGCAATAAAAGCCTACTTCAAGAAATAAGAAAAATCTCAAATAAATAACTTAACTTTACACCTAAGGGAAGTAGAAAAAGAACAAACAAAACCCCAAACCAGTAGAAAGAAGGAAATAATAAAGATTAGAACAGAAATAAATGGTATAGAAACAAAAATAAATAAATGAAAGCAGGCATCAGTTCATTGAAAAGATCAACAGACTGGATAAACCTCTAGCCAAACTCATAAAAAAAGGAGAGACAGAGAATACTCAAATAAGCAAAATCACAGGTGAAAGTTTTGAAATAAAAATCAAAACAACAGAAACACAACAAATTACAAAAGAATGTTATGAAAAATTATATACCAACAGATTGGATAACCTAAAAGAAATGCATAAATTCCTAGAAACATGTAACCTAATGAATAAATAGAAAATTAGAACAGATTTATTATCAATAGTGAAATTTAATCAATAGTTTAAAAACTCCCAACAAACTGAAGTCCAGGACCAGACAGCTTCACAGGTGAATTCTACATTTAAAGAATTAATATATATTCTTCTCAAATTCTCCCCAAAATTATAAGAGGAAGGAACATTTCCAAATCGTTTTGATGAGGCCAGCAAAACCCTGACACCAAAACCAGATAAAGTCACTACAAAGTAAGAGAACTATAGGCCAATATTTCTGATGAACACTGATTCAGAGCTCCTCAAAAAAATATCTAGTCAAATTAAAAAATACATTGAAAAACTCATTCACCATGATCAAGTGGGATTTATTCCTGGGATGCAAGGATGGTTCAATATTCACAAATCAATCAATGTGATACATCGTATCAATAAGAGAAAGGAAAAAAGCCATATCATCACTTCTATAGATGCAGAAAAATCATCTAACGAAGTACAATGTTCTTTCATAATAAAAAATCCCAGCAAAGTAGGTTTAGAGAGAACATACCTCAACATATTTAAGACCATTTATGAAATATCACAGCTAATATCATACTCAACGGGGAAAAACAGAGTTTTTCCCTTAATATCAGCAGAAAGACAAGGATATTGACTCTTACCACTATTATTCAACATCTGGAAGTCCTAGATACAGCAATCAGACAACAAAAAGAAACTAAAGGATTCCAAATCAACAAGGAATAATTCAAGCTTTCACTATTTGCAGATGATGTGATACTTTATATAGAAACCCATAAATTCTCCACCCAAGAACTACTAGAACTTTAAAATATATATATTAATTCAATGGAGTCTCAGGATACAAAATCAATGCATGGAAATCTGTTGCATTTCTATATATTAATAAAGAAGCAGCAGAAAGAGAAATTAAGAAAATCCAATTTTTCAATTCACTACAAATAGTAAAATATCTAGGAATACAAGTCACCAAAGAGGTGAAAAACCTGTACATTGAAAACTATAAAACATTGATGAAAACATTTGAATATGATACACAAAAATGGAAAGATGTTCAATGCTCATGGATTGGGGAAAAAATATTGTTAAAATGTCCACACTACCCAAAGAAATCAACACATTTAATGCAATACTTATCAAAATACCAACAGCATTTTTCACAGAGCTAGAACAAATTATCTTAAAATTTGTATGGAACCACAAAAGACCCCAAATAATAAAGCAATATTGAAAACAAAAAACAAAACTTGAGACATCAGAATTCCAGACTTCAAGTTATAACACTGAGTTGTACTAATCAAAACAGTATGGGAGAGGCACCAAAATAGACACATGTATCAACAGAACAGAACAGAAAATCCAGCAATAAACCCACAATTATATGGTCAATTAATCTTCAGCTAAGTAAGAAAGAAATATGCAATAGGAAAGTGACAGTCTTCAAAAAATGATTTTGGGAAAACTGGACAGCAAGATGCAGAAGAATGAAAATGGGCCATTTTCTTACACCATACATAAAAATAAACTCAAAAAAGATTAAATACCTCAATGTGAGACCTAAAGCAATAAAAATACTAGGAAAGGGGATATTTAGTAATTCTTCTGACATCAGCCATAGAAACATTTTCTCCATATGTCTCCTTAGACAAGAGAAATAAAATAAAAAATGATCTATTGGGCCTACATCAAAATAAAGATTCCTGCATAGCAAAGGAATCAAGCCACAAAACTAACAGGTAGCCCACTGAAAGGGAGAAGATATTTGCAAATGATGTATCTGATAAATGGTTGGTATCCACAATATATAAACAACTTATACAACTCAACACTCAAAAGTAAAATAGTTCAATTAAACATGGGCCAAAGCCATAAGCAAACATTTCTCCAAAGAAGACGTAGATGGTCAACAGACACATGAATAGATGCTCAACATAACTCATAATCAGAAAACTACAAAAGAATGAATAAAACTATTCTTACTTGCAGATAACATAATTGTCTATACAGATAATCTTAAGGAGTCTAAAAAATTAATCTCCGAGAACTAATCAGTGAGTTCAGTGAGATAACAGGATGCAATATAAAAAAAATTAGGAATTAATTATATGTCTATAACAAACAACACATGGATACTAAAATGAAAACTGAAGTATTATTTATAATTGCACAAAAAAGAGAACTATTTAGGTGTAATTCTAATAAAATATGTATAGTTTTGCTTATTGAAAGTTACATGATGCTGACATAAAACATCAAAAAGTTAAATGAAGAGACAAACCATGTTTATGAATTGCAAAACTTGACATTGTAAATACATCAATTCTCTCCAAAGTGATATTACAATTTCTATCAAAATCCTAAACAGTTTTGTAGTTATAGGCAAAATTATTCTAAGTTAGACAAAGAAAGTAAAGGATCTAGAATAGCTAATTCAATTTTGAAAAAGGAACACATAGTGGGAGGAATCTCTCAGTATAATTTCAAGACATTATATAGTTAAAATAATCCAGACTGTGTGTTATTAATGGAAGTATAAAAACACAGAAAAAGGAAACAGAAAAAAGAACAGGGAAATAAAAACACACATATATCTGTTGTGGCCGGCGCAACAAATCAACCAGGAACGTGAGGGTAAGAGGATGGTGAAAAGAAGTTAAGAGACAAAGAGAAGGGGGAAGGAGGAGCACTGAGGAGGTTGTCCAACAGTGCCAATTTTATTCAAGGCTGTGAGGCATTATATAGTTAACTTCTTGGTTGATTGTTCATACACACGTATCATTCACATGAAACCCCGTAAGCTTTTATGAAACCCATTTCCCAAGCACCGGTAACAGATCTTATGATGCAAGTAACTTTTGTCTACTTAGCTAATCTTTTTTTTTTTAATTTTTAATTTTGTATAAACATATATTTTTAGCCCCAGGGGTACAGGTCTGTGAATCGCCAGGTTTACACACTTCACAGCACTCACCAAAGCACATACCCTCCCCAATGTACATAAAGCCACCCCCCTTCTCCCAACACCCCTCCCACGAGCAACACTCAGTTTGTTTTGTGAGATTAAGAGTCACTTATGGTTTGTCTCCATCCCAATCCCATCTTGTTTCATTGATTCTTCTCCTACAGCCAGGAACTGTGTCCTATATATATGGTTTATGTTCCTTATCTAGATGATCTGATAGTTGTCTTTCTCCGCTTGACTTACTTCGTTAAGCATGATACACTCTAGTTGCATCCAAGTGGTCACAAATGGCAAGATTTCATTTCTTTTGATGGCTGCATATTATTCCATTGTGTCTATATACCACCTCTTCTTTATCCATTCATCTGTTGATGGACATCTAGTTTCTTTCCATAGTTTGGCTATTGGGGACATTACTGCTATGAACATTCGGGTGCACGTGCCCCTTTGGATCACTACGTTTGTATCTTTAGGGTAAATACCCAATAGTGCAATTGCTGGGTCATAGGGCAGTTCTATTTTCAATTTTTTGAGGAACCTCCATGCTGTTTTCCAGAGTGGTTGCAGCAGCTTGCATTCCCACCAACAGTGTAGGAGGGTTCCCCTTTCTCAGCATCCTCGCCAGCATCTGTCATTTCCTGACTTGTTGATTTTAGCCATTCTGACTGGTGTGAGGTGATATCTCATTGTGGTTTTGATTTGTATTTCCCTGATGTCGAGTGATATGGAACTTTTTCATGTGTCTGTTGGGCATCTGCATTTCTTCTTGGCAGAAATGTCTGTTCATGTCCTCTGTCCATTTCTTGATCAGATTATTTGTTCTTTGGGTGTTGAGTATGTTAATTTCTTTATAGATTTTGGACACTAGTCCTTTATCTGATATGTCGTTTGCAAATATCTTCTCCCATTCTGTCACTTGTCTTTTGGTTTTGTTAACTGTTTCCATTGCTGTGCAAAAGCTTTTGATCTTGATGAAATCCCAATAGTTCATTTTTGCCCTTGCTTTGCTTGCCTTTGGTGATGTTCCTAGGAACATGTTGCTGCAGCTAATGTTGAAGAGGTTACTGCCTGTGTACTCCTCAAGGATTTGGGTGGATTCCTTTCTTACATTGAGGTCCTTCATTCATTTTGAGTCTATTTTTGTGTGTGGTGTAAGGAAATAGTCCAGTTTCATTTTTCTGCATGTGGCTGTCCAATTTTCCCAGCACCATTTATTGAAGAGGTTGTCTTTTTTCCATTGGACATTCTTTCCTGCTTTGTCGAAGATTAGTTGACCAGAGAGTTGAGGGTCAATTTCTGGGCTCTCTATTCTGTTCCATTGATCTATGTGTCTGTTTTTGTGCCAGTACCAGGCTGTCTTGATGATGACAGCTTTGTAATAGAGCTTGAAGTCCGGAATTGTGATGCCACCAACTTTGGCTTTCTTTTTCAATATTCCTTTGGCTATTTGAGGTCTTTTCTGGTTCCATATAAATTTTAGAATTATTTGTTCCATTTCTTTGAAAAAGATGGATGGTACTTTGATAGGAATTGCTTTAAATGTGTAGATTGCTTTAGGTAGCATAGACATTTTCACAATATTTATTCTTCCAATCCAGGAGGATGGAACATTTTTCCATTTCTTTGTGTCTTCCTCAATTTCTTTCATGAGTACTTTAAAGTTTTCTGAGTATAGATTCTGTGCCTCTTTGGTTAGGTTTATTCCTAGGTATCTTATGGTTTGGGTTGCAATTGTAAATGGGATTGACTTCTTAATTTCTCTTTCTTCTGTCTTGTTGTTGGTGTAGAGAAATGCAACTGATTTCTGTGCATTGATTTTATATCCTGACACTTTACTGAATTCCTGTACAAGTCTAGCAGTTTTGGAGTGGAGCATTTTGGGTTTCCCACATATATTATCAAATCATCTGTGAGGAGTGATAATTTGACTTCTTCTTTGCCGATTTGGATGCCTTTAATTTCCTTTTGTTGTCTGATTGCTGAGGCTAGGACTTCTAGTACTATGTTGAATAGCAGTGGTGATAATGGACATCCCTGCCGTGTTCCTGACCTTAGGGTAAAAGCTTTCAGTTTTTCTCCATTGAGAATGATATTTGCGGTGGTTTCTCATAGATGGCTTTGATGATATTGAGGTATGTGCCCTCTATCCCTACACTTTGAAGAGTTTTGATCAGGAAGGGATGCTGTACTTTGTGAAATGCTTTTTCTGTATCTATTGAGAGTATCCTATGGTTCTTGTTCTTTCTTTTATTGATGTGTTGTATCACATTGACTGATTTGTGGATGTTGAACCATCCTTGCAGCCCTGGAATAAATCCCACTTGGTCGTGGTGAATAATCCTTTTAATGTACTGTTGAATCCTATTGGCTAGTATCTTGGTGAGAATTTTCGCATCTGTGTTCATCAAGGATATTGGTCTATAGCTCTCTTTTTTGATGGGATCCTTGTCTGGTTTTGGGATCAAGGTGATGTTGGCCTCATAAAACAAGTTTGGAAGTTTTCCTTCCATTTTTATTTTTTGGAACAGTTTCAGGAGAATAGGAATTAGTTCTTCTTAAATGTTTGGAAGAATTTCCCCGGGAAGCCATCTGCCCTGGGTTTTGTTTGGAGATTTTTAATGACTGTTTCAATCTCCTTACTGGTTATGGGTCTGTTCAGGCTTTATATTTCCTCCTGGTTCAGTTGTGGTAGTTTATATGTTTCTAGGCATGCATCCATTTCTTCCAGATCGTCAAATTTGTTGGCGTAGAGTTGCTCATAGTATGTTCTCATAATAGTTTGTATTTCTTTGTTGTTAGTTGTGATCTCTCCTCTTTCGTTCATGATTTTATTTATTTGGGTCCTTTCTCTTTTCTTTTTGATAAGTCGGGCCAGGGGTTTATCAATTTTATTAATTCTTTCAAAGAACCAGCTCCTAGTTTCGTTGATTTATTCTATTGTTGTTGGTTTTTTTTTGTTTGTTTTATTGGTTTCTATTTCATTGATTTCTGCTCTGATCTTTATGATTTCTCTTCTCCTGCTGGGCTAAGGGTTTCTTTCTTGTACTTTCTCCAGTTCCTTTAGGTGTAGGGTTAGGTTGTGTACCTGAGACCTTTCTTGTTTCTTGAGAAAGGCTTGTACTGCTATATATTTTCCTCTCAGGACTGCCTTTGGTGTGTCCCACAGATTTTGAACCATTGTATTTTCATTATCATTTGTTTACATGATTTTTTTCAATTCTTCTTTAATTTCCCTTTTGAGCAATTCATTCCTTAGCAGGATGTTGTTTAGTCTCCATGTATTTGGGTTCTTTCCAAACTTCCTTCTGTGGTTGAGTTCTAGCTTAAGAGCATTGTGGTCTGAAAATATGCAGGGAATGATCCCAATCGTTTGATACCATTTGAGTCCTGATTTAGGACCGAGGATGTGATCTATACTGGAGAATGTTCCATGTGCACTAGAGAAGAATGTGTATTCTGTTGCTTGGGATGAAATGTTCTGAATATATCTGTGATGTCCATTTGGTCCAGTGTGTCATTTAAGGCCTTTCTTTCCTTGTGGATCTTTTGCTTGGATTATCTGTCCATTTCAGTGAGGGGAGTGTTAAAGTCCCCTACTATTATTGTATTATTATTGATGTGTTTCTTTGATTTTGTTATTAATTGGTTTATATAGTTGGCTGCTCTCCCGTTGGGTGCATAGATATTAAAATTGTTAGATCTTCTTGTTGGACAGACACTTTGAGTATGGTATAGTGTCCTTCCTGATCTCTTATTATAGTCTTTGGCTTAAAATCTAATTGATCTGTCATAAGGATTGCCACTCCTGCTTTCTTCTGATGTCCATTAGCATGGTAAATTCTTTTCCACCCTCTCACTTTAAATGTGGAGGTTTCTTTGGGTTTAAAATGAGTTTCTTGGAGGCAACATATAGATAGGTTTTGTTTTTTTATCCATTCTGATACCCTGTGTCTTTTTATTGGGGCCTTTAGCCCATTAACATTTAGGGTAACTATTGAGAGATATCAATTTAGTGCCATTGTATTGCCTGTAAGGTGACTGTTACTGTATATTGTCTCTGTTCCTTACTGATCTGCCATCTGTAGGCTCTCTCTTTGCTTAGAGGACCCCTTTCAATATTTCCTGTAGAGCTGGTTTGGTGTTTGCCAATTCTTTCAGTTTTTGTTTGTCCTGGAAGCTTTTAATCTCTCCTTCTATTTTCAATGATAGCCTAGCTGGATATAGTATTCTTGGCTGCATGTTTTTCTTGTTTAGTGCTCTGAAAATATCATGCCAGCTCTTTCTGGCCTGCCAGGTCTCTGTGGATAAGTCAGCTGCCAATCTAATATTTTTACTATTGTATGTTAGAGACTTCTTTTCCCGGGCTGCTTTCAGGATTTTCTCTTTTTCACTAAGACTTGTAAATTTTACTATTAGGTGACAGGGTGTAGGCCTATTCTTATTGATTTTGAGGGGCATTCTCTGAACCTCCTGAATTTTAATGCTCGTTCTCTTTGCCATATTGGGGAAATTCTCCCCATAATTCTCTCCAGTATACCTTCTGCTCCCCTCTCTCTTTCTTCTTCTTCTGGAATCCCCATTATTCTAATGTTGTTTAATCTTTTGGTGTCACTTATCTCTTGAATTCTCCCCGTTGGTCCAGTAGCTGTTTGTCCCTCTTTTGCTCAGCTTCTTTATTCTCTGCCATTTGGTCTTCTACATCGCTAATTCTTTCTTCTGCCTCATTTATCCCCTCAGTGAGAGCCTCCATTTTTTATTGCACCTCATTAATAAATTTTTTTATTAAAACTTGGTTCGATTTTAGTTCTTTTATTTCTCCAGAAAGGGCTTTTATGTCTCCTGAGAGGGTTTCTCTAATATCTTCCATCCTTTTTTTGAGCCGGCTAGAACCTTGAGAATTGTCATTCAGAACTCTAGTTCTGTCATATTACCAATGTCTGTTTTGATTAGGTCCCTAGCCTTCGGTACTGCCTCTTGTTCTTTTTTTCTTTCTTTTTTTTTTTTTTGGTGAATTTTTCCGCCTTGTCATTTTTTCCAGATAATGGTATATGAAGGAGCAAATAAAATACTACAAGTGTGGCAAAAACCCCAGGAAAATATGCTTTAACCAAATCAGAAGAGATCCCAAATCGTGAGGGGGGAGAATGGGATAAAAAGAGGTTCCAAAAGAAAGAAAGAAAAAAAAAAAGAATTAAAAAAAGAAAACGAATTAAGAAAATTAAAAAAATAATAGAAAATATATATATATTAGATAAACCAGTTTAAAAAACGTTAAAAAGGAAAAGGGTAAAAGTTCAAAAAAATTTTAGCAAAAAAAGGGAAAAAATGAAAAAGAAAATAATTACTTTAACGGCAAGACTAAAAAATCACAGGGAGAAAGCCATGAGTTCCGTGCTTTGCTTTCTCCTCCTCTGGAATTCTGCTGCTCTCCTTGGTATTGAAACCGCACTCCTTGGTAGGTGAACTTGGTTTGGCTGGATTTCTTGTTGATCTTCTGGGGGAGGGCCCTGGTGTAGTGATTCTTAAGTGTTTTTGCCCCAGGCGGAATTGCACCTCCCTTACCAGGGGCTGGGCTGAGTAATCCTCTCTGGTTTGCTTTCAGGAGCTTTTGTTCCCTGATTGCTTTCCGTAGAGTTCTGGAGGACGGGAATACAAATGGCAGCCTCCTGATCTCCAGCCCAGAGGAGCTGAGAGCCCGGGGCCCCATTCCTCAGTGCACCCTCAGAGAACAGCGCCCAGTAACTCCCGTCTGCCTGACCTCCGGCTGCGCTCCAAGCTCACTGAGCCTGCAACTGGTTCAAGGTAACCCTGAGCTGCGAGCTTACTGTCAGCTCTGTCTCTGTAGCCGGCTTTCCCTGTTCCAATACCCACAAGCTCTGCGACACTCAGACACCACCGATCCTTCTGTGACCCTGTGAGACCTGAGGCCACACTGACCCCGCGTGGGCTTCGCCCCAGTTTAGCCTCTGTAGCGATGTCCCTCAGTGGAACAGACTTTTAAAAGTCTTGATTTTGTGCTCCATTGCTCCACCGCTTGCCAGGAGCCGGGCCCTCGCCCCGGGGTCTATCTTCCCCTCACTTTGGATTCACTTCTCCGCCAGTCCTACCTTTCAGAAAGTGGTTGTTTTTCTGTTTCTAGAATTGCTGTTCTTCTTCTCTTCGATCTGCTGATGGATTTTAGGTGTTTGCCATCTTTAGATAAGCTATCTAGCTGATCTGCTAGCTGAAGTAGTCTCAGCCTGCTACTTCTCCGTCATCTTGACTCCTCCCCTACTTAGCTAATCTTTAACTAGCCATTCACGAGCTTATAATGGTGCAATTTATAATCCGTGCTAGTACAGGGGAAATCTTGTAACAGTTAAATGTACGACCCAGTTTTGCCTTTTAATACATGTGTGCAGTCACGTCAGCAAGTCTTAAGGTCCATAGCTCAGGCTCTTTCTCAAGCACAGCTCAACTGATATTCAGGAGGCACAAGTCAAGGCCTGGCTTGATCCCTCGCCTCTAGCTGGGTCTGTGGCTGCCTACAAGTTTTATTGGTAAATAACTATGCTTATTTATTTACTCATTTTCTCCACTTATGGTACCTTGGAAAAGTTGTTAATATAAACTTCCTAAACTATAAAATACTTATTTTCTGGATATTTAAGAAAGTATTTGTCCACCATTGTTCTAGGGCAAAAGTAACAAGACTGTGAAAAGAATTATAACAAACTAATGGAGGGAAACATGTTCTAATAAAATATTCCTGTTTAATCCAATGAAAATTATAAAAAGAATTAAAATTAACATAAATTAGGAACTGAACAAACAAGAGAATAAATATAAATACAAACATATCTATAATTGTATTAATATAAATAGACTAAATACACCAATTAAATGACAAGATTATAAAATTAGACCAAAATTATATACCTGGTACAAGAAACGCACCTTAAGGACATGGAACATTTAATAGAAAAGAGTGAAAAGTTATATCATGCAAACATAAACCCAATGAAAGCAGACAATACTGTACTTTTAGCAGACACATAGACATTAAGATCGGAAGAAATTATTTGAAACAAACAAACATTTCATAAAGAAAAAAGAATATATGTAACAATTCTAAATTTTTGTTTACTTAAGCATGGCTTCAAATATATTGACAAAATAGGAAAAACCAGAAGAAGAATGACATAAGTGTACAATATTAGGGGAAAAGTTTAACATACATCTATGAATAACAGAAAAAGCAGACAAAAAATCAAGAAGAATATAAAAATTCTGGAGGGAGGGCAAGATGGCAGAAAAGTAGGAGACCTTGTTCCTACAAGTGCCCTAATGTGAGCTAAATATCTACCAGAACACTCTGGACACCCATGAAATCAACTTGAGATGTAAGATTATACACTTCTGGATCTCTATGGGGGAAGAGATCATCCGTGGAGAAGTAAAGCAGAGTGGGAACACATGGACTGATATCAGAGGATAAACAGAAGGGGGAGGGAGCCAACAGAAGCAACACATTGGAAAGTAATAACCCAATGCCAAAGTGCTCTGTAATTGGCGCCCAGCATTAATTTGGAGACTGGTTAAAACCACTCAAAAAGAGCAAAACATCCTAAGGGGCAATTGGTGGAATCAGGCAGTCACAGGCATGGGCCTAACCCCAGAGTCTCAGAACAGTCACCACCAGTAACCACCTGTGCCAGAGAGCATATGGTGGGGGTTGCAGCCCATGGTCACTGAGCCCGCTGCTTTCTGCTGCTTGCAACACCACTCATCTGGGTGCACTCCTGCCCAAGCCTGAGAGAGCCCGGTGTGGGCACCTGCCACTGGTCTCTGGGCCCACAGCCTTCTGCGACCAGCCATGGAGGCTGAACACACCCAGAACCCATTTGAGAGAACCCAGCATAGACTCCTGTTAGGGTCTTTGGCCTGCAGTCTTCCACAACCTGCATGGCCATTGGGTCTGATTGCACCCAGCCCGTGCTAGAGAGAACCTGGTGTGGTCTCCAGTCAGGGTCCCTTGACCCGCAGCCTTCTGTGACCTGCACCTCTGCCAGGTGTGAGCACAACTGGCATGGGTGTAGAACCCATATAGCAGTCCCAACAATAACAGTCACCTGGGTTCAGACTTGCCCAGACAGATATTGCTCATGATTTTAGTGGCATTGGGGTGCAGAGACAAGTGGAGTCTTGGGCAACAACTGAAATGGTGGCTGGGGGTGTGCACTGCCTCTTGGAGGTTGTGGTGTTCAGTGGGGTTAGTAGAGGGGTAGTTTGTGTGTTCTGGACCACCCAGAATGAAACAGACTGAGACTTCTCTCTGAGGTGGAGGTCTGGGAGCGGACAGTTTAATTTCCACTAAAGCTCTGAAAAGACACAAAAAGCTGCAAAAGAACAAAAACCACCAGAGAACAGACGCCTAAAAAAAATGGTTTCTTCAGAGCCAAGCCCCTTGATAGGGAGCAGGGCAACTCAGCCCAAGTTGGTTTCTGCAGAGCCAAGCCCCATGATAGGGAGCAGGGCAATTTCAGCACACTGACTGAAAAACAATGTGGCAGGCCACTCACCCAGAATACAAGCCAAAAGAACAAGAGGACAACCAGCACAGGGTCCCCATAAAACTGTAAAACCCCAACATCGGGGAAAACAATATATTAAGCACCCAGTATCATCCCCAAACCTGTATAGCTCATAGATACAACTTTTCTTTCTTTCTTTTTTTTAATTCATTCTCACGATTCTTGTTCTTTTTTTTTTTTTAACTTACTTACCATTACAACTAGAGGTTTAATACAACATATTCCATAATAAATTTTTA
>NC_081575.1:48354042-48373836 GCF_022355385.1 Mustela nigripes | reverse complement strand
ATCTGGATGTCTTCTTTGCAGAAATGTCTGTTCATGTCCTCTGCCCATTTCTTGATTGGATTATTTGTTCTTTGGGTGTTGAGTTTGCTAAGTTCTTTATAGATTCTGGACACTAGTCTATTTTTATCCTCCTTTAGTATTCAGGGGCATATTTGCCTTACAAAATGGTTTTGGATGATTTGTCTCTATTCCATTATTTGTAAGATTTTTATAAAGATTGTCATTAACTTTTTTAAGTGCTTGGTAGAACTCGCCATTGAAACCAAACCATGTAGTCTTGGGCTTTTCTGTGCTGGGAAATTTTTTAATTCCAATTCAACTTCCATGCTTGTTATAGTTCTATAACATTTCCTATTTCTTGGATTCAAAGTACATTATTCAATATCAGTAACCTGTAAATTTTTAGAAATTATTCGAAATTTTTTTCCTAAAAAAACTGACTTGTTAGCATATATTTTATTTTTTTTAGTAATCTGTTATCATGCTATGTATTTCTATGGTTTTCTGTTGTATTGCTTTCCATCTCTCATTTTTTTTTTTGAGATTTTTTTTCTTAGTTAATGTAGTTAAAGCATTGCCAATTTTGTTTACTTTTTGGAAAAACTAGTCATTACTTTCATTGTTATGTTATTGGTTATTCCGGTCTCCCTTTTATTTATCTCCAATTTTTCTATATTTCCTTCCTATAATAAATTTAAGCTAAGTTTCTTCTTTTTCTAGTTCCTTGTGGCATAATGGTATGTGGTTTATTTGAACTTTTTTCTTAGCACCAATACTTACAGTGTAAATTAAAAAATATTAAATATATAGTAAGTCTTCTTCTTAATTTTAAGAGGGATGCTATTAAGATTTCACAATTACCATTTCTTAGGTCTAAGCTTTGACATAATTCCTTTTATCAATTAAAAGAAAATCTTTCCACCTACAAGGTGCTCAGATTTTTCCTTTTGTCATTAATGATTATTAACTTTATTGTCTTTCTGTATTTTTACTTTTTCTATTTTTTTAAATTTTCAAAAGATTATTTTACAGACAGCATGGTTGAGGACAGAGGGAGAGGGAAATAATTTCATGGAGACTCACCACTTAAGGCAGAGCCCCATGTGAAGCTTCATATCAAGACTCTGAAATTAGGACCTAGTTGAAATCAAGAGTTTGATGCTTAATGAACTGAGCCACCCAGTCACCCCTACTTCCTATAATTTTAGAGATGATTATGAGTTTTTACTTCAAAAAATTTAAAGGTATGTTTATTTATTTAAGAGAGAGAGAACATGTGTGTGAATGGGGGGAGGGCAAAGGGTCATCCTCAAGCAGGCTCCCCACTGAGCACAGAGCCCAATGTGAGGCTTGATCCCAGGACCCTGAAATCATGTTCTGTGCCAAAATCAAGAGTTTGCTGCTTAATAGACTTAGCCACCAAGGTGCTCCTGAATACTTTTTTTTTCTTTAATTAGAGCACCAACTGTAATTTTAAACTTACTTTTTTTTTTTTTTAAGTGAATTATTTTTGTTTCCTTTGCCGTAGGAGATATATCTAGAAAGAAGTTGCTATGACCAACATCAAAGAGGTTACTGTCTGTCTTCTCTGCTAGAAGATGGTTTCTTGTCTCACATTTAGGTCTTTCATCCATTTTGAATGTATTGTTGTGTATGTTGTAAGAAACTGGTCCAGTTTTATTATATTGCATGTTGGAGTTCATTTTTCTCAACACCATTTGTTGAAGAGGCAGTCATTTTCCCATTGGATATGTTTTTCTGCTTTGTCAAAGATTAAATCACCATATAGTTGTGAGTTGATTTGGGTTTGTTATTCTGTTCCATTGATCTGTGTATATTTTTGTGCCAATACCATATTGTCTTGATCACTACGTCTTTGCAATATAACTTGAAGTCTGGAATTGTGATGCTTCCAGATTAATTTTTCTTTTTCAAGATTGCTTTGGCTATTGGGGGTCTTTTTTTGTTGCATACAAATTTTAGTTTTTTTCTTCTCTGTGAAAATTCTTTTTTGTTATTTTCGCAGGGACTACATTAAATGTATAACTTGCTTTGGGTGACTCCCTTTCTTTCAATCCGACGTACAAGCTGGTCTCTAGGATATTTCTAGCTTATCTAAAATATATTTCTCAAGGTTTCAACTCCTATTACTGTTCCATTGTACAATTTTATTTCATCCTTTATTATTTTTCTTGTTCTATGGAATATGTTCATAGAGGATCTCCTGACCCCTGTCTCAAAAATGCCATCAATACAATTATTTACACTAGTGACAGAATTATCTTCCTAAAACAATTTTGATCCCATTACTCTTCTGCTTAATAACTTGCAGTGGTAATAATTCCCAACTGCCTAGTAATAGAGTCTAAACTCGTTATTGTGGCATACATAGTCTTTTATAATTTGAACCCCACCAATCTCTGTATAGTGCTATTTCCTTCCTCAGAAGTCTTTTCTTTCAGAATAAAAAGAGAAGCCTCTTTTTGCCTCTAGTCATGCAAACTAAATTCTAGTTGTACCAAACTTCCTTGAATGTGCCATCCCCTTTCATATCTTTATGCCTTTACATTTGTATAGAATGCCCTTCCTTCCCTTCTTATCCTAGAAAAATCTTATTTGAAGATTAAGCTTATTATCACCCTCTTCATGAAGACTTTCCAGGCTTTTCTGAAGTTATTTATACCCTTTTTAGTTCTCCCACATCAGTTTAACCATGTCTTTTTTAAGTAATACTTATAAGATAGGATTTATTTAGATCTATGTTATCTCCTTCCAGTATATTGCATACTTTCTGAGGCAAAGACCTTAATCAAATTTGTGTCTTCAGCATCCCATAGAGACATAAATGTTTATTAAATAGTGTTCATCAAAACTAAAGAGATCAAAGTATAATGTTTAATCTTTCATTCAGAGTTAATGTCATTCACATATATGTATATTTAATTTTATATTTACTATAATACAGAAATAGATGAAATTCACTTCTTTTTCTAAATTATTCACTTCCAAAGGTAGTTACATGACATGGTAAACTTATTTTTTTTAATTTTTCATTTAGTTTTTTAATTTAAAAATTTTGAAAAACAATCAAGACCCATATTTTGTCTACTTTTTTCTATTTGAATTTGCATTTCATAAATAGAACATTTATCAAGCTACCTTTTTTCTTTTCAGCATAACAGAATTCATTGTTTTTGCACCACACCCACTGCTCCATGCAATCAATGCCCTCTCCAATACCCAACACCCAGCTCCCCCCCCCCCCCACCCCCCCACCCCTTCAATACCCTCAGATTGTTTTTCAGAGTCCACAGTTTCTCATGGTTCACCTCCCCTTCCAATTTCCCTCAACTCTCTTCTACTTTCCATCTCCCCATGTCCTCCATGTTATTGTTATGCTCCACAAATAAGTGAAACCATATGATAATTGACTCTCTCTGTTTGACTTTTTTCACTCAGCATAATCTCTTCCAGTTCTGTCCATGTTGATACAAAAGTTGGTATCCATCCTTTCTGATGGAGGCATAATACTCCATAGTCTATATGGACCACATCTTCCTTATCCATTCGTCCGTTGAAGGGTGTCTTGGTTCTTTCCACAGTTTGGCGACTGTGGCCATTGCTGCTATAAACATTGGGGTACAGATGGCCCTTCTTTTCACTACATCTGTATCTTTGGGGTAAATACCCAGGAGTGCAATGGCAAGGTCATAGGGAAGCTCTATTTTTAACTTCTTGAGGAATCTCCACACTGTTCTCCAAAGAGGCTGCACCAATATGCATTCTCACCAACAGTGGAAGAGGGTTCCCCTTTCTCCACATCCCCTCCAACACATGTTATTTCCTGTCTTGCTAATTTTGGCCATTCTAACTGGTGTAAGGTGGTATCTCAATGTGGTTTTAATTTGAATCTCCCTGATGGCTAGTGATGATGAACATTTTTTCATGTGTCCACTAGCCATTTGTATGTCTTTATTGGAGAAGTGTCTGTTCATATCTTCTGCCCAAATTTTGATATGATTATCCGCTTTGTGTGTGTTGAGTTTGAGGAGTTCTTTATAGATCTTGGATAACAACCTTTTGTCTGTACTGTCATTTGCAAATATCTTTTCCCATTTCATGTGTTACCTCTTTGTTTTGTTGACTGTTTCCTTTGATCAAGCTACCCTTTAACTTTGATTTTAATTAATGGGTATAGTAACTATCAGTTTAGCTTAGAGGTGTGTTGGTATTATTGATATAATAATTAAATATAAAATATTAAATATAAAATATTGGTATAAAATTAAATATAATATAAAATAAATAATTAAATATTGATATGTGTTTTGGTGAGTGCTGTGAAATGTGTAAACCTGGTGATTCACAGACCTGTACCCCTGGGGATAAAAATATATGTTTATAAAAAATAAAAAATTATATTAAAATAAATAAATAAATAATTAAATATTGATATAATAATTAAATGTAAATCTAATTGACTTCTGTCAAACACAACTATTTACAGCTGATTGGTCAAAATAGGTGAGATGTAATTTTAATTAATATTGGGTTATACTTTTTATTGCTTCACATTTCTCTATTTAAAAAAATAACACTGTATCTTCCATGTTGATTTAATTCAGAACAATAAAAACACTGGGAATAGGCCTTATATGTTGATTATTCACATAATATAAATAAGAGATGACGTTAAGATAAGAGAATGCAATTGTAGATAAGAGTTTACTGTTGTAAAATACTACAAAGTGCTATTGAAGGGGTTAACCATTCAGGGAGCAATTGCAAACTACTATGAAAATTGTGTTTAAAATGTTCAAATTATCAGCTTTCATAGGAAATAGAACATATTCTTTTTTTAAAATGAAACTTTTTTTAAACTATTATGAATCACAGATTTATTTTCTTTTTACTGCTTGTCACTGTGATACACACACACACACACACACACACCAAAAATGGTTCAAGTTTTCTGAGCTGTGAATTTAATTTGGATAATAATACATTTATGTATCAGATTCTAAAGCTACTTTCCGTTCTGTCCACAATAGCTTTCAAATATAGTCTCTGCTAAGATTTCGATTAATCTGCCATAATCTAAAAAATTAAATTGATTGGGACATAAAAGCATAGCTCTGTAAGCACAAAAATGAGCACTCATTATTCTGGTTCTAGTAGTTGCTTGAATAATGTCTTTTTACATATTGTTGGTCATTGCAGAATGGCCTATGCCTTCCTAAGAAAACTGCCAATAAATGAAGTATTACAGGAGAGAAAATTATCAATCATAAATACCCACTGTGTTATCAAAGCACTGCACTGAGCTCTAGATTAGTACTGGTGAGTAAATAAATGTCTTTTCATGATTTTGAAGAGCATGGTGTTAAGAAAGGACCTTAATGTGTAGACTAAAGAATTGAAGTTATGACTTAGGACTGGTTAATGTAAACTTGCTTTATGTCTGGCTAAATGCAAGACCAAACTGAATGTAATGATATTAGCTCAGTGGAATATTTTTACCTTTGCTCTTAATTTTTGGCATTGACTACCTATTCACTTCTGCCTGCAGACCAGCATATTTACTTTACCCTAAGAAGAAAAGTTCTTTGTACTATGGGAGCTGATTATCTCAGAGAATGGCATTTCCTATACATCAAGTGTTACTTCAGGGCAGTTGCTAATATTCAATTACTAGTTAGTGTTAGTTGGAGTAGGAAGGAACATAGCTACTTCTGAATGCAAGGTGTTTCTTCTCATTCAGAGAATAATGTAAAGCCCATACACTTAATGAGGCCTTGATTTAAACAGTTTGCAAATGAAGTTCTGTTTCTTTTATATTCATCAGCAAACTATATGTTTATTTGGAAAGTCTATAAAGACACCATAGAATGCGCTGAAATAGATTATAAAGACAAAATCTATTCTTCTACTTTTTGTTTACAATGATGATTTAGCAAATTCCTTCTCTAGTGTTTTCTCATTGGGAGGGAGACAAACCATAAGTGACTCTTAATCTCACAAAACAAACTGAGGGTTGCCGGGGGGAGGGGGTTTGGGAGAAGGGGGTGGGATTATGGACATTGGGGAGGGTATGTGATTTGGTGAGTGCTGTGAAGTGTGTAAACCTGGTGATTCACAGACCTGTACCCCTGGGGATAAAAATATATGTTTATAAAAAATAAAAAATTTTAAAAAAAAAAGTGTAGAGCAGCACAAACTACAACATATTATCATTAAACAAAGCATTAGGTATTCATCAATTTCAGTATTTTTTAAGGTCATTTTTCTAAATGAGTGTAAATTTATTATGATTTTAAAGCTTAGATGACTTTTCCATAATCTTTTTAGTGGAGTGTTTTGTTTTGCTCCAAGCACATCAATGAAAAACATCTATTGAAGTGTGAAATTCTGTTTATATATGTTCACAAGAAACTAGTTTGGAGCACACTTGATTTGGTAGACTATAAAATCAAATGGTTATCATAAGGGTTGTGCTCTTTTGTTCCTTCAAATGCATACTCTGCTTTATTATATTTAAAGGTTGAATAATTTTCTCAAAACAAACTATATAAGAATGACTTTTTTTAAAGACCCAAGGAAAAAAAATATCTTCTGTCAAACTCATTCTAAAAATTAAGTTCTAATTATAAATGTAGGACTAATATAGTTTTAACCTTAACATATCTTTGGAACATCAAATAATGTGTTTACATAAAATTTAGACAAATGAAAAACAAATTATTTTTATACTAGAACTATCAAATATAGTACTTTACATCTCAAATTCACAGTGAAACTCAGTCATAAAATGAATGCTGCAAAGGAAAGTTTAAAAATGATCATAAACAAAGGAAGTGATTCAATGGAAGGGGTAGGGAAAAGATTGTAGCTGAATAAAGGAAGCCCATCATCTTTATAGAAATGCAAGTTCTCTTCTTCATTTATTTTTCTCATTCTGACTTATATAACTCCATTTTACTTAATCTCACCTCTGTAATAATAATATGATAATAACAATAATGATAATAGCTACTTTTAAGTTCATGCACACTATACTCAAGGCAGTATTCTAAACATTTTACAATATTGAGTTATTTAATATTTATAACTATATTCTGAGATAGACATCATTTTTGTCTTAATTTTACAGTTGTAGAAACTGAGTCATAGAAAGGTTCAGTGGCCTGCCTAAGTGGCAGAGTTGGGATTTGAAACTAGGTAAAGATTTTAACATATGCATGTGACGTCAGAGTCAGTAGGGTTACCCATTAAATATTGTGCTTCTTAACTACTTATAGTCTATGTCCCTATTGATTTTATGATAAATATTCTAATCAACAAAACAATTATATGAAAAAAAGTGCTATGATTTCCAGGAGCTTGTATTTTGAAGACAATATGCAGTATGGACAAATACTGGGTGCTTTGTCTTACAAAGTTTAATGCAGTTGTTCTTTTCAGAAAAGATGAGGATGGGGTGAAGGTGGAGGAAGAAAGTTGGGTGACTATGTAGTAGACTTTCACACACTGAGTTTCTCTACTATGCTTGGTGCTGATTAATACAAGCTTATATTTTTCAGATAGTATTTAATTGAAGAGTCAGATATACCAACAAATAATTACACTGACATGATACTTACCATAGATGCTAAAGGTACCATGTGAACATAATACAGGGGTTGAATTAGAATATTATGTTGTAGATAAGAAAAATAAAAGATTGAAAAAAAAAACAGATTGAAATAAATGTTATGGAATAGATCTCATAATTATTCCTTTCCAATTATTCTGTCAGTTTCAGTACCTAAGTGAAATTTACCTTCAATCAAATCTAGGCTACAATACACTTACGTCTGTATTTTTACTGTTTACAGTACTTATTTGACAATGAACACTGTTTTACACTGTCACTTTGACAGACTAGTGCTCAGAACATAAATCTCAGCTTTAATGTCATTTCTTCAGAGATGCCTCCCTAACCACCCCCAAGTCTTTGAGGTGGATAGAGACTCCTGGGCCCCAGCCTCTTCCCTTTCCCTGCTCCCCATTGCTCCTGCTAGGGCAAAAGTAAAGACAAAATGGCCATCCCATTTGATTAAGATAAGTTAACAAGTCATTGCTCTTGCTGAGGCAGAAGAAAAGACCAGATGCCTGTCTTGTCTGATTAAGAAAAGAAAAAGAAACAAGTCTCCAGGATGATTTAGCACTCTCCTAAGATGCCTCCTCATAGATTATATGAAGGGTCCTTTTGTCCTTGAGAGACCACAAAAATGTCTCATTACCATCCCCCATCACCTGTAACCATAAAAACTCACTCCTAACCCTGTTGGGGGCTCAGACTTCAGGAGTGATCCCGCTGAGCCCACTGGCATTAAAAAAGCTGTGTTCTCCCAGCTTTTCACATGCCACTTGAGTTTCTCGGTCTCCTCAGAACTTCTGCAACATTTGGTTTTCTTACTGGGAAGCCCAACCACGCTGACCCATTGTGCCACTGGTGTGGGACAAGAGATGCACCGTGGAGGACAAATAGAGTAACTACCCTAGGGTTTAGGTGTGCCCCACTGATTTCAGTGGACCCAAACCTTGCTTTTCCTGGGCTGATGCAGCTTGCCTCCACCCTGCTGGACCAGTAATAGGAGATCAGGGAAAACTGACTGGATCCACCCATCAAACCAGGTAAGCCCCGTGGCCACTGTCCAAGCCAGACCCATCTGTTAAGGATGGAAGGGGAGCATGATCTCCTCCCATCAGTCAGGGATACCCAGGGGGTTGTCCAAACTGTTTGAATCTGAGAAACGCTTGTGTATATGACTATGTCTATATGACTCAACTGTTTCTGCTACGGAGTCTGAGTGGGCTGCACCCTGAGTCTCACGTAACATCATATGGCATAATGGTCATCTACTCCATGGAGTAGCCTGGTACAGGGCTTATATGGATAGAACTTAGCTAAGATGCTCCTAAATTCCCGTGAGGGCCCTGAGCAGGACAGCATCTGAAAGTACCCCACCACTTGTTCGTGATGCCATTTACAATGGGCAGGAAACCCAGTAAACCTACAGTCTTAGATAGTATGCTTAAAAACTTAAAAAAAGGGGAGGGGGCTTCAGTGGTGACTATGGGATTCACATGACCCCTGGAAAACTCAGGACCCTCTGCAAGCTAGAATGGCTTACTTTTGATGAAGGATGGCCTTGAGGAGGAACCTTAGATTTGCCCACCATCCAATGTGTTTACCACATGGTCACAGAAAACCCAGGGCACCCAGATCAGTCTCCATATATTGACTCCTGGTTAGAAATAGCTAGAACACTTCCCCCATGAGTAAGGGACAAGAAGGAATTTCAGAAAGGAATTCCACAGGTCAGGGCCTCCTGGAGGTGAGGAACTCTAGTAACTTTGGTGTGAATGTGTGAGTGAACGTGCAGTTTGACCTGGCATGTTCACCAGCTGGGATGGATAGGAGGACAAGGACCAGGGATGTGTACAGGTGCCACCCGTAGGGCCATGTGGATTCTGGAGATTGGGAGGATAGATCAGTAAATCTGTGTTCCTGACACTTGGACGGGATCAGAAACCAGTAATGGACCTGCTCAAAGATCTTGGCACTGACCTCACTTAACCCCTGTGCACAAGCTCAAAACCCACCAATCCCAGTGCAGCTCCAACACTTCCCCCTTCTCTTTCTGGGGACTTCAGTTGCTGTATATTTTGCCACTGTTAGTATAATTCTGGGGAGGGACAGCAAGAGGCTTCTGTATAGAAAACTGTTTTGCAGGGTCTCTTCGGCCGTTTTTCCGCACAGGCATTCTTTCATCTGTTTGTTATGATCTCCAGGGCTTTTCATAGTGAAAGAGTGGAATGGATGGATTTTCCTTAGCAATGTATGGTGCTATGTTTCTCTCGCCTCTAAGAGGCAATGGTTCACCATATATTCTTTGTAACGTAGGCTTCCCCTGCCCTTTGTACTTAAAAACTTTCCCCAGTCCTTAGCAAGTAAGAAGATAGCCTTTTACTTCCCAAGGGTGGAAAAGGCTGGTTGGAACTGGATCCACATCCTTCAGAGATATCTTTCATGAAACAAAAGGCTTTAATAAAGCAAAGCTTATAATGGAGGCCCTGGCCTGGGGGCCATCAGGGGCAGCAACCAGGATGAGCTCTGGACAAGGATGAACCCATCAGAAACTGTGGGGACCACAGTCCTCTGACACAGGGCCTGATTTAGCAGTTCTGATAGCCCACAGGAAACTTGATCCAAACTGGATGTAAAATAAAAGAAGCTCTCATATTTACCTTCAAGAGAAAGTGGGGGTTGCCTGGGTGGCTCAGTCATTAAGTGTCTGTCTTTGGTTCATGTCATGATCCCAGGTGTCCTTCAGGATGGGGACTTTAAGAAATATTCTCAAGCAGCTGCCAAAAAACCTCCTTTGTTTCAGGGAAATTTCCTGTCTTCTCTGCCCCAGTATGGATTGTCTATCCCCCCATGTAAGTGGGAAAACATGGCATCTGCTCCTCTGCAGCCGATGATCTCCTGAAATGAGAATGCTTTCTCTGCCCTCTGGCAGCATTTTGTCTCTTCCACCTTCCTATCCCTTTTTCCTGTTTCCGCACCACCTTGGGTGCAGCCTGCATTACTGGATTTTAGAGCATCCTCAGCACCTCAGGCACCACAGCTCCTCCCTTCACTGTCAGGGAGCAAGAAGAGCACCCCATTACCTAACACCATCCAACTTTAGATTCCCCCACGTGTCTCAGGTGGAAAATTGACCATGGGAAAGATCCTGGTGGAAAATATTTCAGCATTTAAATTACATTTGTTGGTTTAGTTCAGACAGATGTGTCTTTTATGTTATCAATGGTAAATGTGAAACTTTTATTCTATCAAGGTTTACTGAAGATGAAACAACCTAATGTTACCTCTGTTGGGTTGTTAGTAAAAGATAACTAAAATGGTTAATTGTCTCATCAAAGCTTTCATGGGTAATTATTAATGTAGCTTTCAAAATCTTTGGTAACCTGAAACTTTAAAGTTTTGGTTGGATGCCAAATGGAATTAAATTGTGGGCATCTAGGTCTTTTCCAAATGGAATAAAATTCTAAAGCATTGATTACTGGACATAGGTTTGTGCCTTTGACTTCCTATTGCAAATAAACTAGAATATTTAAATCTGTTGGAAAACACGTTTTGTGTTTAACTGATTCATAAATTTGCCTTCTAAAGAATTCTGTTGTAACTGTTCACAATCGGTTAATACTTAACCATCACTAGAGACTGAGGTGTTTCTAAGAGTACAAAATTCTGCTAACTCTAATTATGATTGATGGAAATAAGGAAAACAACTCTGTATGTGGAAAAGTAGGAGATTTATTAAAAAGGATATAAGGAATGGGAATGCATTTTGTCAAAGGAAAAGAAGGTAATTTTGTGTTAAATGAGATGGTTATTTGGAAGGAAATGGCTTGGGACAAATGCATTGGTTAAATGCAAAGGAAAGTTGTAGAAGGTTTGTGAAGGGAAATATTCAGAAGAAGAATTTTAAGTGTGGTCATGACAGACTAAGATTGAAATGGAAAAAAAAAAGACACTGGTATAGAAAGCAGCTTTTCTCTATGTTTCAAAGGACAAAGTTTTCTTAGGTTAATCGATCTGTTAAGAAGAAAACATAAACAGTTGTTTCCTCTTTGCCTGTCCAGAAAAAACATTTTCCACATTTCACCTATATCAGGTGTTTAACATCCCCAATTATATTTAGGCATGTGCTTTAAAAATTTCTAAGATTTTACCAAATGTTGACAAGATTTAAATTGTAAATGAAATTTCTTTAACTCATTAGACTTTTCCTTGGTATGCTAAGTTACTCAGGAAGTATTGCTAAACAAATGATAAACCTTAGGTTACATTTGGGTAAATGCTACAATGATTCTAGAGGTTCTATACATTTCCTAAAGCTTTAATGTTTTGATAAGGTCAGCACTTTCTATTTAATTATTCAAGTATTATACATCGCAGAAATGACCAGATTTCCTTGCCAGCTAAATTATAAACTCACATTGCATCAGCTCTTTAACCATATTTATTCTAAGTTTTTGTCATTTATAATTGTTTTAATTCTCTCATAAAATGAGTTTCACCTTAAAGGAGATTCATATAAAGGACTTTCAGGACAAATATAGGTATTCAATATATTGAAACTCCTAAAACTGAAATGGGAAAGAATTTCCAGAACTAACTATAGCCGCATTCAAACTAAACCAGAATTAGTAACATGGGACTAAATGAACTAAAAGATTATAATATTGTGTCTCTTAGTGTTGTGACTCTTGCTTGAAACATCACTGGCTCTCTAATGTTTACTCTTCCACACGAAGGAAAATTTTACTTAAGTTATTTGTGACTTACAGAAATGTAAAATATTCATTTGTAAACAAATCAAAGTATTCAACTTTTCTCTCTATGTGAACCCTCTGAAACTCAAATGGTCTCAGTAATTATTGTTCCATGTCAATCAGTCATTTGCATAAGTTTATAAGAATCTGTTCTCCTTGTAACAAGGCACCTTTGGAAACATGGGTTATTTTACCAGGGCTTTGACTGGAATGTCATATTTGAGAAAGACATGCATAGATTCAGATATGACCAGACAGCTTAAAGGAACTAAGGTTGACTTTATGAAACGTGGATCCATAAAGCCCCTTGGAACTGATACCTTGCTTACAGAGTTCTCACCAGCCTCACCAGGTGAGTAAAGAATGTCACTTCCTGGCAGGTGCAGGAACCTCAGGATATTTTGGGGACCCTGTGAAGAGGAATCTGCCCAAATCTATAGGTATCACAGGCATGTCTGATGGCAAGTACTTGGCTTGGCTTCTGGACTGGAGAGGCTACTTAAAACTTCAACTTAGAGATTCCTTATAAGAAGTTCCAGCCAAGCAGATTATAAAAGATCTATATGATCACTCACTGTTCTTGCTGAGCGTATGTAAATAATTAGGCCAAATTTGTTAAAAACTGGACTTGTTCTTCAAATAAATTGGTCTTGATTTGGCCATTTATAGAAATGAGGGTTATTTTGGAGAGAAAAATTATGTTTTAATAACACGCCTTGTGGATTCTAGGCTTGATTGTCTTTTGATATCATTTACTTAACCTAGGCAACTTGAGGTAAACTTCAAAGAAGTTACACAATAGCTCATTTAGATGATCTTCTTGCTTAATATTTTGTGGGGATAATAATAGCAGGACCCCATGGCATATGATTAAACTGCTGGAAAATGGGACTGATTCCCCAACAGTTTTGTAACTTATCACCTTGACCAGCTCTGTGTGGCTGGGATAATGAAATAACTCCCTAAAAGCAAGAAGCATACTCCACTCCACAGGATTAACTATGGACTTGTGGAGATAATAGATAGCCCCACTTTCTTTATGATTGTTTGGGTAATGCATTTGGGAATAACCTTATCTCCTAAGATGAGGTTTTTCCCACTTGCCTGTGATCCTTTATAATTAGAATATTAATACCTCAAAAAAGAGCTTAATGGTATTTTTCAGTTATATATATCCTAGAAGCCACCTCTGTTGAGGTCCAATTGTGAACAAAGGCTTTCTAAGCATACAAGAGTACTCCTGGTAAAAGGAGCCTCAAACCTAGTTATGGGATGGCCCCCAAGTGTAATGACTTCACATCAGGTCCAGAATGTCTTAAAAACTAAAGGCCACCAATGAAGGATGGAGCTTTTGCCAGCGTAGCTACTGGCGCATCGAGCCTTGGGACTTCCCTTAACTTTTACTTCAGGCTTTCACAGGAACTGAACGATGACATGAAATGTATGGCAGATTCATTAGTGTACCTCCAGACACAACTCTCCAGTCTGGCAGTAATAGCCCTCCAGAATCAGCAAGCCCTAGATCTCCTCACTGCTGAAAAGGGAGGAACCTGTCTCTTCCTACAGGAAGAATGCTGCTACTATGTCAACCAGTCTGCAATTGTCACCTCCAAGGTTCGCAAGCTCTGGGAATGCATCCAGCGTCGTCGAGAAGAACTCACATCTTGGGGTTTCAATGCACAATCACGGACATCTTGGCTATTACCCCTAGCTATCCCTTTATTGTCCCTACTCCTCCTAGTTACCCTCGGTCCTTTTCTCTTCAACAACCTCATCTGTTTCATCAGAAATACCACCTCTCAACATGTGACAGCCTGTATCCTTGTCCTCTGAGGATACAGTCCCTTAAATCTAGATAATTATGATCTCTAGGGTGCCCATGCTGATCATGAAGAGGGGTACATGAGGCTAGAGTATAGAGACTCCTGGGCCCTAGTCCCTTCCTGTCCACTGCTCCCCATTGCTCCCGCTAGGGCAGAAGAAAAGACCAAATGGCCATCCCATTTGGTTAAGATAAGATAACAAGTCATTGCTCCTGCTGAGGCAGAAGAAAAAGACCAGATGCTTGTCCTGTTTGATTAAGAAAAGAAGAAGAAACAAGTCCCCTGGGGTGATTTAGCACTCTCCTGAGTCGCCTCCTCATAGATTATACTTCTGCATGAAGTGGCCATTTGGTCTTGAGAGACTGCAAAAACAACCCATTACCATCCCCCATCACCTGTAACCATAAAAACTCACACCTAACCCTGTCAAGGCTCCGACTTTGGGAGTGATCCTGCTGAGCCTGCTGGTGTTAATAAAGCTGTGTTGTCCCAGCTCTCTGCATGCCACTTGAGTTTCTTGGTCACTTCAGAACTTCTGCAACATCTTAAGTACCTTAAGTAGCCATGAGTCTCCAAGTCATTATTTTATCACCTTATTTTATTTTCTTTATAATGTTTATAACACTCTGAAATTTTCTTACTTAGGTGATTATCATAAAGTGTTCCCCACTGGAACACGAGAAATGGGGTTGTACTTATCTTTTTTCCCCCTATATATTTGATGTGGGAAACAAAGGCAGAAGAAAAATTATTAAATTTCCTTACTACCTACAGCATACTGACAAGTCCTTGAAACAGGCAAAGTAACATTCCTCTCAGAACTCTATTACCTCAATATTAATACTTTCCTAAGGGCAAAAGGCAATCTTAGCCCAACCTCCAGGGCCCTGTAAGTCTACTTTAACCTACAAAAATTTCTTTGGAAACTTCCTTTACCTCTGCCCCACAAGATATATGTTGGCAATTATCCCCCAAGCATATAACCCATTGATACAGATCTGCAGGGTCTCATGACTCTATTATTAGACAGTAATAAATGACCTTTTCCCAATAATACCTGCCCCTCAAGATCTTGGAAACCTTGCTTCTAAAATTCCTTAGAGACTTATGCTATCCCTAACTCCCTCCTGCTTGAAAGTATATAATGAGCTATTCATCATGACTCCAGTGCAGCTTTTTGTACCCACAGGTCCTGTTCCTGTGCTTAAATAAAACCACATTTTTGGGGTGCTTGGGTGACTCAGCTGGTGAAGGTTCTGCCTTCCATTCAGGTCATGATTGTACAGTCCTGGGGTGGAGCCTTGCATCTGGCTCCCTGATCAGTGGGGAATCTCCTTTCCCTCTGCCCCTCCCCCTGCTCTTGCTCTCTTGCTCTCTTTCTTTCTCAAATAAATCAATAAAATATTAAAAAAAAAACCTTTTTGCACCAAAGGCATCTCAAGAATTTTTTCTTGACTGTTGGCTGTGAAACCTAATGTCTTTCCTACATCATATTCAGCAGCAGAACACATTTAACATGGAGCATGTGCTTAATATAAAAATTATATATTCTAATAAGGTATGAAATACTCAAATGGCATAGCCATCAATTAAACTCTGATTAAACTGAAATTAATAAATTGTCATTTGCCTTCAGTTATATTCTTATTCTTTGATGCTTCTTAAGATTCCATAATATATTTTTCAACTTTATTGAATTATAACTAGAACACAAAGAGTTCATCCATTTTAACCATTGTATTCCATATATTTTGATACATGTCTACATTTGTGTAAACAGTGAAACAATCCTAGCTCTTGGCAATCAGCTCTCTTTATGCCTATACAGTTAACAAATGATATGATTTTTAATATATGGATTAATTTGGTCCATTTAGAACTTCATATTATAAAAGTATTCTTTTGTATCTGATTTCTTTTCCTTAGCATAGTGTTTTTGAGACTCATAATTATTCAATATTATGCACATTGATTATTTGTTTCTTTTGTGGCTGAGTAGCATTATACTGTATAAATATAATTTAGTTTTGGAATGAAGGTGAGTTGGTGGTAGGGTGAGGTCCAGAACTGATGGCCAAGAAAGAATTCTTGAAATGTCTGTGTTGCAAAATGGTTATTTTATTAAAGCACTGGGACAAGACCCATGGACAGAAAGAGCCGCTACACCAAACTCTGAGAGGGGACTGATCATATACTTGGGAGTTGGGGGAGGTAAGGAAAAAGGGAGGTTTTCAAAAGAACTTTTATATGCTAAAGAGGACCTACAAGATTTTGGAGGCCTTTCAATTGTCAAGTTAAGGTTGTTTTCCCTCAAGTAAATCACTAACATTAAGATACTTGGAAGTTTCCTTCTGGAAGTTAAGTTATTGATAAGAACTCTTTTTTTCCCCTTGTAACTCACTAAAGCATTTGTGAACTGCAGGAGACTCATGTCCAGCAGGACTGCAATCTCTAAGTTAACCATTTGTTTTTTCTTCCATTAGCTGTAGGACAGGTAGGAGTCTCTGAGGAATGTCATATTTAATCCATCTGGGAGTGGGGTGTGAATTTTGGGGTGTCAGCTTGTGTTTTGCTCTTAGCTTCCTTTCTACTCCCTCATCAAATATACCATTCCTTTCTACTCCCTCATCAAATATACAATTGATGGCTTCTAGTTTTGGCTATTATGAAGAAAGCTGCTCTGAATATTCATGTAAAAGTCTTTTTTTGTTGTTTGTTTTTTTTGTTTGTTTGGAGTGTGTGTGTTTAGATTTTCATTTCTTTATTTAAACTCCTAGGAATAGATTTACTGCATCTTATAGTAAGAATTTGTCAAATTGTTTTCCAAAGTGGCTGGACCATTTTACATCCTATCAACAATGTAGGAGGGTTCTATTCATAACACAGTCTCATTACCACTTTGTGTTGTCAGAATTTAAAATTTTATCCATTCCAATGTGTAAGTAATTGTTGTTTATGTAGTTTTGTTTTGAATTTTCCTAATTAATAATGTTGGCCAACTTTTTTTGTGTTAATTAACCATTCATTTCTGCATTTTCATTTGTAAGGTATCTGTTCAAATTGTTACCCCTTAATATACTGGGTTGTTTGTCTTTTTTGGGAGATCAAATTATGCCCTTATCCCCATGACTACATTTTAATTTCCAAAACCTGCCTATATCTTACACAGCAAAAGGCACTTTACATATGTGATTAAGTTAAATATTTTGAGATGAGGAAATTAAATTATCCCAGTGTGATCAATCTAATCACAAGGGTCCTAATAAAAAGTAAGAAGGAGGATCACAGTCAGAGAAAGAAATAAAGGCCACACAAGTAGAGGAGAGAGAGAGAAAGATTTTCAGAGAAATAAAGAGGTAGAGAAAGATTTGAGGATTCTATGCCATTGGCTTTTAAGATGGAGAAAATGGCCATGAATGAGACATGGAATGTCTATGACCTTTATAAACTGAAAATGACAATGAAGCAGATCTTCCTCTAGAGCCTTCAGAAGGAATGCAGCCCTGCCAACACCTTGATTTTAGGATTTTTGACATTCATAATTAAGATAAATTTATGTTGCTTTTGACCTTCAGAATTGTAAGATAAATTTATGTTGCTTTGCCACTAAGATTTTAGTAAATTATTATAGCAACAATAAAAAAAAAAAACAACCTATGTCTTGTTATTGAGAGTTTTTAAAGAGTTAAGAATTCTTTATGTCTTCTGGATACAAGTCATGTCAGATATATATAATACAAATTCCTCAGTTGGTGGCTGTCTTTTCTTACTCTTTGGCTTACCTTTTTATTATTGAGAAATAAAATTTAAATTTGATGAAGCTCATTTTCTTTTATGATTATAATTTTTGTGCTTTGTCTAACCAATCTTTGCTAACCTCAAGCTGACAAAGATAATATACTTTTTTATTCCAGGTATTTTGTCATTTCAGGTATTTTTTTCTGGTCATTTAGGGTTTTATATTTAATTCTGTGATCCATTTTCAGTTAATTTTTGCATGATGTAATCAAAAAAGTCATACACAATATGTAAATTAATGAATGACTGTGTTCAAATAAATCCTTATATATGGACACCGAAATTTGAATTTGATAAAATTTTCAAGTGTTATGAGATACTCTATCTTTTTTCAATAATTAAAAATATAAATGTAAAAACCAGTCTTAGCTCATAGGTTGTACAAAAACAGGTATCAGGGTGCATTTAGCTCCTGCACTATAGTTTGGTAAGCTCTGTTTTATGCATTACATCTACATAATTATAAAAGCAACGATGTTGTAAAAAGTTTCCTTTAAATAGTCATATGTATTTTAAGAAAATTAAAAGGAAAAAAATAATTCTATCATATTTACTTACATATTTTCCGTTTCTGGTGCCCTTTATTCTTGTCTGATGTTATAAATTTCTTTCTGACTCAATTCTCTTTATCCAGAAAAGAATCCTTTTAACATTTCTTATAGTGCAGTTCTCATAGAAATAACATTTTCATAGTCAGTTATGTGAATGTCCCATTAGTTTATCTTCATTTTTCATGAAAATTTTTGTTTTATTTGGATTTCAGATTCTTTCTCTTCCTAGATCATAAAAAAAGAAAAAAAAGTATTGGTCTATTTTTGTTTTGATTTTTAGATTCCACATATAAGTGAAATCATATGGAATTTTCATATGATATGTGTCTTTCTCATATATATAGATAGATATAGATCACGTCTGACAAAACAAATGAATAAACAAACAAACAAAACAAAACAAAACAAAAAAAAACAGAGTCAGACCTATAATTACAGAGAACAAACTGATTGTTGTTGGCGGGGGTGAGGTGGGCAAAATAAGTGAAGGGGATTGAGAGATACAGGTTTCTACTTATGGAATGAAGAAGTCATGAGAATACAAGGTACATCATATGAAATTGATATCAGTGATATTGTAACAGTGTTGTATGATAGCTACACTTGTGGTTAGCATGGCATAGTGTATAGAGATATTGAATCACTATTTTGTACAACTGAAATTAATGTAACACTGTGTGTCAACTACATTAAAACAAAACAATTAGAAAAATGTGGTTGGCCTACAGAATTTTGGGCTCCATTGTTTCTGATGAGTGGTCAACAGTCATTGGAATCAATTTTTTTTCAAAATTATAATGTTTCTTTTTTAGACTTTCAAATACGTACTTGTTTTTTGTTGTTGTTGTTGTTGTTTGTTCTTTTGTTTTGTTTTTGAGAGCTTTCAAAGTTTGCTCTTTGTCTTTTATCAGTTTGACTATGATATGCCAAGGTGTGATTTTCCTAGTATATTTCTCCATGGAGCTCACTGAATTTTTTGAATCTATAAATTTACATCTTTCACTAAATTTGGTAAATTTCTTTCTTCAAAAGTTTTCCACAAATTTCTCTTCTCTCATGCTAAGTTTCCAATCACATATATGTTAGTCTATTTATTATTGTCCAACAATTTTCCAAAACCTTTTAATTTTTTTTTTTGCATTTTTCCCTCCTGGTTATTTTTGTTGGATAATTCACATTCCTCAGTCTTCAAATTCACTGACCCTTTTCTTCTGTGAATACTAACTATTGTTTGA
>NC_081575.1:48332812-48344042 GCF_022355385.1 Mustela nigripes | reverse complement strand
TGCTGGGGGGAGGGAGGTTGGGAGAAGGGGGTGGGATTATGGACATTTGGGAGGGTATGGGCTTTGGTGAGTGCTGTGAAGTGTGTAAACCTGGTGATTCACAGACCTGTACCCCTGGGGATAAAAATATATGTTTATAAAAAATAAAAAATTATTTAAAAAAATACAAATCAGCACAGATACTCAATTTCCAATACTTTAAAATGTAATGTTAATTATGAGAAGTATTTTACATAAGGTTGTGTGTATTGTGTATATAGCTCAAATTCCAGTTTATGGCTTTGATTATGTTCTAAAGAAAAGTAAAGAACACAAATAGTAATAATATCCTTAGTTAATGACCATAATGAGATGAGTACTGGCATTGCTGTTAAGTGCCATTTTGTGTTTTCCCCTGTGTACTCTGTTTTGTACTAACCAACCCCCAAGATCATTGGGCTGCTCTTAAAAAAAAAAAAAAGAAAGAAAAAAAAAAGAAAAGAAAAGAAAGAAAAGGAGAAAGCTCAACAGTGTGTACCTATTTTTTGTTGATCAAATTATATACATGAAAGCATATAATCCAGCTGAGTAGAGTATCTGCAAATTTTTGGCTTAATATTATGAATGGACAGAATTCTATGTTGAGCAATTATCATATTGGTCCCTTTATTGGATCTATGCCATCTAAATTACTAAGAAAATTGTTAATCCATTAATCAGTCAATCATTAATTGTGATTAAAATTATTAAGTGATTTTTTTCCCCAATGTTAATGGGAAGCTGTCGGGTAAAATGTCTTCCCAGAGAAGTATCACTGTATAAATATTAATCAAATAGTTTACCTATGGTCTTCTTAAGCATTGAATTATATATCAAGCATTTAAAGTGAGTTTGAGATGAAAAGTAAAGTTTCTTTTCTAAGCAACAAAGTTATTTCTTAATTTGAAAATGTCTCATTTTAGGAATTGGGATAGTTTGAAATTTTTGTTTCTACATGTTTCCTTTTATCTTCCTAACAACACATGAATGCATTGACAATTATAAAATACAAACTTTAATGCTTTTAAGAATTTGGTTTAAAAGTTGAACAACGTGATACATCATTTTTATAGAGAAGTAACTTGGCCCCAAATATGTTTGCTTAGGATTTTTTTTTTCACTTAAAATGGAAAGATACAATGGTTGAAGGTATTTCTGTTGAATTATAAACAAACTTATCCTAAATGTGTTCAAATGTATTTTGGGGTGCTCTCTTTGTATATGTTTCATGCCCTGAAAATCTGAAGGCTGATCCAAACTGGCATGTTGTAGTATACTGAAGAAATGAAGTAACTGCTTTTAATACCAGACTTTTATATCTCATGCAGATTTTGATGAGGATCATAGTATATATACCACAAGCATTGACAAAACTTGAAAAGATTCTTTCTGTAATATATAATATATTCAATATCTAAATCCAAGTCAGGCATGGGAGATCAGTGTTTATCAGTGGATGTGTTGTGTGTTATATTACAATGTTCATAATACAGGGATAACATTTTAATATTTGTCAACTTACTTTTACAAAAGTAAATTCTAAATTACTAAGCTTTATTCATATGTTCTTATACTTTTTCAAATCACTATTACTAATTACTTGTTTTATATTAAAAACTCCCATAAAAAAAACAACAAAACAAAAACAAAACAAAACACTGGTAACCTTCTGACATGTCATTGATAGATTTTGAGAGTCAGTATGCTCTTAAAATAAAATCATATTCAATGAACAAAACCATGTGATTCTCTTTGCCTAACTCATTGCTACCCCTCTGCTAGATGGGAAATGTATAATTTTTACAAATCAGCTCATTATTTGCTAAGCATATTAATGGTTTTTTCCACAAATTATTGAATTAATGAATTGTACTACTAGATTGAAAAAAACTTACTTGTCTTCTTGGCAAAGTAAATAAATTAGTAAGCCATTTGGACAAAGTTTATTGATCCCATCTGTTACAGGTGAAAAAGAAAAAGTCAGGATTTATATCTTTGCTTTGGTTGTTCAAATACAACATGGAGGCTAGAAGGTCTACTGTAATTTATTATGAGATTAAGATTACACTAAAATAGTCTAAAAGTATAAAAGTCTAAAAAATAGGAGAGTCTATATTTCTTATTAGTCATTTTTTCATTTTTGCCTTTGGTTCTTAGAATCAAAATGGCTCCAGATTTCTCTAGCACCCTCTATTTTCACCTTTTAGTCACTTACTTTTCTATACCCAGCAGGTCTAGCTTTTTATATACCCAATAAAGTAAACATTGCATCACTTGTTTCTACCTGAAAAAAATTTCAACAACCAAATATATAACTTTCAGGATAAATTATTCTAATTACCTTTTTTTCTAGTATTATAGTGGGAAGACGATTTCTTCTTTTTTCATCTTGAAAGAGGGAAGTCCAGCTGTTCTACTGCCAAAAAAAGAAAGCAGTCAGAAAGGTTATTGCCTTTGGATAGAAATGCAACAAAACTAAAATGTCAATCCCTGATTATTGATACTACAGTTGCATTAATATTTAAATCATATGACTTGCTGTTATTGAATTTAATATAGTTTAATTCAATTCATTTAAAAGCAAAACATGGAATCAAGCAAACAAATGGTACCAAGCTAGATGATGACTAAATAGTAGAGAAATAATGTTATTTCCTTGCTTCTGATAATACATACATAACAAGGAAGTTCATTTTAATAGTGGAAAGTATAAGCCATTGAATATTAATTTGACAATTGTTTTAAATAATTTCTTAAAATAAAACTATACCTACATCTAATCTGAAAAGTATGAAATGGGCTCTAAATTTATGGTGAGGATGAGGACTAAATTATTAGGCATGTTGGAAGAAGAAAATATTTGATCAGTATTTAAATTAATTACTTTAAAGACTGCTAAATTATTCCAATTTAGAAGTTACAATTGATAAAAGATAAATTGTGAGGTTTGAAAAAGATTATGGAAAATGCATTAGTTTCCTATCACTGCTTTAACAAATCACTACAAACTTGGCTTAAAAAAAGAGAAATTTATTATCCTATAAACTTGTAGATTATAAATTGAATACAAGTCTCACTGGGATAAAATTGAGGTATTAATAGACCTCCATTCTGGAGGCTCTAAGGTACAATAAGTTTTCTTGCTTATTCCAGTTTCTGAACCTGCACACATCCATTGGCTCATGGCCCCTTCCCTCCACCTTTACAGCCAGAAATGTTTTATGTCTCTTTGCCTTTCTTCCATGATATTTTCCTCTGCCTTAATTCCTCTTCCACTTTAAGAACCCTTGTAATTACCTTGGACCTACTCAAACAATAAAAGATAGTCTCCTTATCTTATGATCAGCTCATCAACAACCTTGATCACATCTATAATCATAATCCCCTTTTTCTATTTGACCCCAAATATTCACAGGTTCTGGGGATTAAGGATCATAGGGCATTATTCTGCCTATCACATCAACTACACAATAAAATATTGGAGGAAACTCCAATATTAAGAAGGCTTCTTAAAGGAGATGAACCTTAAATGGGATTTTTAAAGAGAGACTTACATATGAATAGGAATTATATTCAGATGTAAGATTATTCTAATTAATTCTGAGATCCTCTTCCCAAGTCAATGTTAGTGAATAGAAAATACTGGGTTTTTGCTGGACTAAAATCAAGGTGTCAGCAGTGTTTCCGTGAAATTTCAGGACAATCCATTCTATTTGTCTTTTCCTGTTCAAGAAACCCGGCATTTCTTAGCTCAAGGCCCTTCCTTCCATCTTCAAAGCCAGCAGTGTGGCATCTTCAAATATCTGTCTGACTCCGACCTCCCTGTTGCCCTTTTTCATATATAAAGATCTTCTAATTGCATTCAGGGTCCACACAGATAATCCAGGATCATCTTCTCATCACAATATCTTTAACTTAATAACACTGCAAAGTCCCTTCTGCCCTATAAGTTAACATATTCACAAGCTTTGGGGACTGGATATGAATAGCTTAGAAAAAAAAACGTGCACTAGGCTATCTATCACTGAAAACAAAGGCAGACTTTACCCCAAATCTCTCCTCTGGCAGGGTCCAAAGATGATCTGTCATTTTGTTTTTAACAGTTTGAAAATGATATGTTTTGGTGCATTTTACCCCCTTTTGTTCTTCTTTCTCCCCCCATTTTTGGCGGGGAGACATTTTTCTTTCTTGTCATTCTCTTAACTTTTTGTATGTGTGACTTGGAAAATTCTTGGACGCTATTTTCTCAAAAAAAAAAAAAAAAAGGTGCTCTATTCTTTTTCCCTTCTTTGTGTTTCCAATTACTTGTGTGTTAGATTATTTGGTTACATCTCTGAGTTCATGCATGCTTAAATTTGTCTTTCTCAGTCTTTTAAAATTTCTTTTCTTTTTTCCATAAACCTATCTTCAGATTCACTGATTGATCCCTTGTTCACTGTTAAGTCTACAGACAAGTACATTGAAGACATTCTTCAACTCTGTGTTTTCATTTCCAGCATTTTAAATAGATTCTTTATTGTAATTTCCATCTTTCTGTTGAAATTATGCTTCTGGTTACACATTTTCCATATTTTCTATTAGAAACTTAATATATTAATCATAGGTATTTTAAAACCCATGTCGGTTCCAACATTTGTGTCATAGCTACATCTGGTTATAATCCTGTCTCATGGGAGTGTGTCATTTTTCTTGCTATTTCTTACACTTTGCAAATTTTTAAAAAATTAAACTTCTTGTGTAGGATGGCAGAAGCTGAGGTGAATCTTTTTTATGTCTAAAAATATGTATAATTTTAGATAATCCTTTAGTTCTGGGGTTTCAGTTAATCTAACTAATTGCTGTGCAATTTGAGGTTTGTTGTTGCTATTGTTACTCTCAGTGTGCCAGAGGCTTTAACTTCCAGAGATAACTTGTGGTTAAAGTTGGGGCTAGTTTGCTCAAGAGATATTGTTTATATATGCTACACCCTCAGCTTTTGGTATTTCCTTTGTGTTGCCCTCATAAAGGGTTTTTCTGTTACCAATTGAATGCAACTCCATCCTTAGTCTCACAGTGGGGGCTGAGGAATCTTCTCTAATATCCTGATTAAACTTTAGTCTCAGGCTTGCAACATGTACCTGAGTCATGGGGGTAAAGTTCTTGCTCCTCCTAAGGCTATAGTTCTAAACTCAGCATGCATTTTGCACTATCCTATCTATTTCATGCCACTTCAATAGCAGATGATTTTTTTTCTATTTCCTTTCCCCTAGCTGCAGTGAGTTTTCACTGAACCCCCTCCCCATCTCTACTCTTATGAACCTTAAGGTTTTGATCCTTAGAGCTTCTAGGGGAAAGGGTCCTTTTTTTATTTTTTTATTTTTTATAAACATATATTTTTATCCCCAGGGGTACAGGTCTGTGAATCACCAGGTTTACACACTTCACAGCACTCACCAAAGCACATACCCTCCCCAATGTCCATAATCCCACCCCCTTCTCGCAAAACCCCTCCCCCAGCAACCCTCAGTTTGTTTTGTGAGATTAAGAGTCACTTATGGTTTGTCTCCCTCCCAATCCCATCTTCTTTCATTTATTCTTCTCGTACCCACTTAA
Source organism: Mustela nigripes (assembly GCF_022355385.1). NCBI lineage: Eukaryota > Metazoa > Chordata > Mammalia > Carnivora > Mustelidae > Mustela > Mustela nigripes. The sequence goes on along the minus strand of NC_081575.1, from coordinate 48,338,432 downwards.
GCCCCCATGTTGCATCACCGCTAAAATCAATAAGTCAGGAAATGACAGATGCTGGTGAGGATGCGGAGAAAGGGGAACCCTCCTACACTGTTGGTGGGAATGCAAGCTGGTGCAACCTCTCTGGAAAACAGCATGGAGGTTCCTCAAAATGTTGAAAATAGAACTGCCCTATGACCCAGCAATTGCACTATTGGGTATTTACCCTAAAGATACAAACGTAGTGATCCAAAGGGGCACGTGTACTCGAATGTTTATAGCAGCAGGGTCCTTTTTTTATTTTTAAGATTTTATTTATTTGTTTGACAGAGAGAGATGGCAGGAGAGGGAGCACAAGCAAGAGGAGTACGAGAGGAAGAAGCAGGTTCCCTGTTGAGCATGGAGACCAGGACCCTGTGATCATGACCTGAGCCAAAGGCAGACACTTAATGACTGACCCACCCAGGCACCCCAGGGAAAAATATCCTAATGGAGTTCTGTACCTCTCTTTCAGTGGCTGCTATTCAACTTCCCAATTTCTGTACCATAAGTGAGGGCTTTCTCAGGACTCCTAATCTATTCAGCACATATCCCAGGGAAAAGTGAAGGAAAAGTTTGCAAGAAGATGTGCACTTCTGTTGTACTTAGGCTACAGGGATTTTCATTGAACATCCATCATTTACCTTTACATGCTTCCCCAGCCTGGACCCATAAGTGCCATACTGTTCTGTATCCAGTCATACATGGTTGTGTACCATGCTCAGCCTTTTGCCCTGACCTGCATCCCCAAGCCATCACAGCACATCAGAGGGTCATATATAGGGTTAGTGGCCTAGCAAAGCTTTTGCTAATACTGCTGACCTATTCCCAATTTCTCTGTTGGGCATGCTCCTTCACTGCTGGCCTGACTGGGTACCACTAACACAATAAACAGCTCACAACAAGCAGAGAGTCAGTCTAGATGAAAGGAAAAGTGACTCAAACTCAGAAGTAGGGTATAACCAACACACTTAGGTTACCCTCCTAAAGTACCAGGTTCTGGCGAACAGAAGACAGTACCCTGCAGGGCATTACAGTAACTCTTTTTCATAAAGTTACTACATTCAAGAGCAAAAGACACACATGACTTTCTTAACATAGAGAAACAGACATGAATGAGACAGAAAAAATGAGACAGAGAAATTTATCCTAAATGAAATAGGACAAGGCCACAGCCAGAGATATAAGCAAAACAGATGTAAGTAACATTTCTGATAGAGAATTGACAAGAAGGAACTAAAGAATACTCACTGGATTTGAGAAAAGAGTAGAAAATATAAGTGAGATCCTTAACACAGAGATAAGGAAAAACATAGCAGAGATAAAAAATTACAATTAATAAAATGAGAAACACATTTGATGAACAACCGCATGGAAGAGGCAGAGGAAAGAATTAATGACCTGGAAGTCAAGTAATGGAAAGTAATCTAGTTCAAAAAGAGAGAGAAAATAATTTTGCTAAAGGAGTATAAATTAAAGAAATTCAGTCACTCCATCAAATATAATAACATTTGTATTATAAGAGTTTTAGAAGAAAAAGAGAGAGAAGAGGTGCAGAAAATTTGATAGTTGAAAACTTCCCTAATATGGGGGAAGGAAATACTTATCTAGATCCAGGAGGAATACAGAATGCCAAACATTATAAATTAAAGCAGACTGACATCAAAACATACTGTAATTAAACTTCCCAAATATAGTAATAAAGAAAAACACCTGAAGAGCAGCAGACAAAAAACAAACAAACAAAAAAATCAAACAAAACAAAACAAAAAAATCAGTCATTAAATGTCTGCCTTCAGCTCAGGTCATGATCCCAGTGCTTTCAGCTCAGGTCATTATCCCAGTGTCTTGGGATTGAGCCCCATATCAGACTCCCTGCTCTGTGGGGAGCCTGCTTCTCCATCTTCAGCTCCCTAGGCTTGTGTTCCCTCTCTCCCTATCTCCTTCTATCATAAATATGTAAAACCTTAAATAAACAAACAAACAAACAAAGAAATCAAGGGAAAACCCATAAGGCTATGAGGAGATTTTCCAACAGAAAGTTCACAAGCAAGAAAAGAGGGTCATGATATATTCATGAAATGAATGAATGAAAATGAAAAAAAAAATCTGCAGTCAAGAATTCTTTATTCAGCAAGGTTACCATTCAGAAAAGAAAGAGAGATAGAATTTCCCAAACAAGAGTAAAAGAATATGTAAACAATAAACCAGCACTGCAAGAAATATTTAAGGAATTTTAAGAGGAAAGCAGAGACCAAAAATAACAACATAGAGCTAGGAAACACAAAGCAGTAAAAATAGTATTTCCATAAAGAATCAGTCAAGGAACTAAAAAAAAAAAAAGATGTAAAATATAACAATATATACCCAAAATGTGGATAGGGAAGGAGAAAACAATGGGTTCAAACTTAAACAGCCATCAACTTCATATAGACTTCTGTATGCAGAGTCAGTTATATACAAACCTAATGGTAACCATATATCAAGAATAACTAAGAAATATGCAAAGAATAAATAGAAAGAAATCCAAATATATCATGAAAGCAAATCAGAAAAACATGAAAGACAGGAAAAGATAAGATAAAACCTCAGAAAACCACAAAGCAAGTAATAGCATGGCAATAAAAAAAATATCCGTCAATAATGACTTGGAATGTAAATATACTAAATATTCCAATCAGAAGACATTTGGACACTATATAGTAAAAAGGGGTACAATCTGAAAAGAAGATACAGTAATTGTTAATACACCCAATATAGGAGCACCCAAATAAAACAGTTAATAATAAACATAAAAGAACTAATAATACAATAATAGCAGGGAAATTTAGTACCTCTCTTACATCAGTGGACAAATCATATAAATAGAACATCACTGTTGAATGACACACTGGAACAAATGGACTTAGCAGATCTATGCAGAACATTCCATCTTAAAACAAAAGAATGTACACTCTTTTCAAGTACACATGGAACATTCTCCAGAATACACCATGTATTAACCCAAAGAACAAACCTTCAACAACTTCATTCAATTTTTCTCACCACAAAACTATGCAGCTAGAAAAAATGTGGAAAGACCATAAATAAGTGGAAATTAAATAATATGCTACTAAATACTGAATGGGTCAACAAGAAAACCAAAGAAAAAATTACAAAATACATGGAAATTAATGAAAATGAAAACATAATGGTCCAAAACCTATGTGATGCATCAAAATCAGTTCTAAGAGAAAAAATTATAGCAACACAGGTCTACATGAAGAAATGAGAAAATTTCAAATGAAGGTCCTAACCTTGTGCCAAAAAGAAAAGCAAAATCCAAAACCAGCAGAAGGAAGGAAATAATAAAGATTAGAGCAGAAATAAATGACACAGAAAAAAAAGTACAGATTAATGAAAACAGGAGATTATTCTTTGAAAAAATCAGTAAGATCGATAAACCTTTGGCCAGACTTACCAAAAAAAAATAAATAAATAACTAATAAATAAATAAAATAAAAAGGAGAAAGGGCTCAAATAAATAAAATCACAAATTAAATCAGAGAAATAACAACCAACACCACACTATAAAACTATATGCCAACAAAATGGACAACCTAGAAGGAATGGATAAATTCCTGGAAATATATAAACTACTAAAACTGAAACAGGAAGCAATAGAAAATTTGAACAGACTGATAACCAGCAAAAATACTGACTCAGTCATAGAACACTCCCAGTAAACAAAAGTCCAGGACTAGATGGCTTCACTGGCAATTTCTACCAAACATTTAAAGAAAAGTTAGTAATAGAGAACACACCAATGTTTACCATAGGGAAGGGGTTAGGGGTAGGGGAGGCTAAAAAGGTGATTGGGAACAAGGAGGACACTTGCTATGTTGAGCACCAGGTGTTGTGTGGAGGCATTGAATCACTATATCGTATACTTGAAACTGGAACTTTAAACTAAACTAAACTAAACTAAAATAAAAATAAATTGAAGAGTTAATACCTATTCTTAAAATATCCCCAAAAGAATGAAAAAGGAAAGAAAACTTTCAAATCTCTTCTATGAGACCAACACTACCCTGATACCAAAACCAGATAAAGAGTCCACTAAAAAGAAGAACTACAGGCCAATATCCCTGATGAACATAAATGCAAAAATTCTCAATGAAATATTTGCAAACCAAATCCAATAATACATTAAAAAATTCATTCAACACGATCAAGTGGGATTTATTCCTCCATTGCAAGTGTGCTTCAAGATTCACAAGTCAATATGATACATCACATTAATAAGAGAACAGAAAAGAAACATGGTTATTCCAATAAACACAGAAAGGCATTTGACAAAGGACAACATGCATTCCTAATATAAAACAAACAAACAAACAAAAACAAACCCTCAACAAAATAGGTTTAGAAGGAACATACCTCCACATATTAAAGGCCATCTATGAACAACCCACAGCTAACATCATCCTTCATGGGAAAAAACGGAGCTTTCCCCTAAGGTCAAGGAAAAGACAAGAATGGCTACTCTCACTCCTTTTATTCAACATTGTACTGTAGGTCCTAGCCACAGCAATCAGACAACAAAAGTAAATAAAAGGGATCCAAATTGGCAAGGAAGAAGCATAACTTTCACTGTTCTAGATGACATGATGCTCTATATAGAAAACCCAAAAGACTCCACCATAAAAATTGCTAGAAATGATAAATGAATTGAGTATTGCAGAATCTAAAATCAATGTACAGAAATCTCATTCACTTTTAATGTAGTTATTGATAGATACGTAATTCATGATATTTTCTTTTGGTTTGTTTGTTTGTTTGGTCTGTTTTTGTAATTATTTTCAGTTTCTTTTTTCCTCTATTCTTTCAGTATGATAGATATCTTTAGTGATATGTTTATATGTCTTTCTCATATTCTTTTATTTGCTATAAATTTTTGCTTTGTGTTTAACGTGTGCGGAGACTTTTCAGCATTCCAGGAAAGGAATTTCATTTAGAACCTGATTTAAGGTGATTGGAAAACAGATCCTCAGGCAGTGGCTTTTAAAATATACAAATATATACTGTCCTCTGGGGTCCAATTATAAATTTCGTTGGTCTCCAGATTGGGAGATCTAGAGGTATCTACTGAGCAAAAGTTGGTTCTCCAGGTGAAAGGTACTGCAAGTTCCTTTCTGGCAAGTCTTGTCAAACTATAGCAAGGCCAAAAAATCTCAGTGTGCGATAGCTGCTTGGAACCTCTCTGGCGGTCCGGAGGTCCCAGACATCTGCCACTGCCTTGACTTTGGGTACAAGCAAAAGATCCTGCGCCCCCAGGGTCTGCAACTTGGAACCTGCTCTGCCAGTGGCCAAGGGGGAACTTATTTAAGCTCTGCACCCAGACTGAGGTTTCTCTCTGAGAGGGAGATCAGGGTGCTGTTTGTTTTCCTCAAAAACTACAAAAACCATCAAAGGCAGTCAAGGTGAGGGAAAAAAAAGTGAAAAAGCATAAAACCCGCCAGAGAACAAAAGCCTGAAAAAAACCAGTTTCCTCAGAGCCCACCTCCCTGAGAGGGGCTGGAGGACTTAACTCAGGAAACATCATTGACTGACAACCCACGTGGCA
>NC_081575.1:48284933-48317812 GCF_022355385.1 Mustela nigripes | reverse complement strand
ATTGAGAGTGATTATTGATAGATACATTTTTATTGACATCGTGTTACCATTGAAGTTTTTCTTTCTTTAGATTGTCTCTATATTTCTGTTCAATGCTATCTTAGGATTTTTTCCTCTTTTATAGAATCCCCCTTAATATTTCCTGCAGTTTTAGCTTGGTGGTTGCATAGTCTTTTAAGCCTTGCCGGTCTTGGAAACTCTATCTCTCCATCCATTTTGAATGCCAGTCTTGCTGGATAAAGTATTCTTGGCTACATGTTCTTCTCATTTAGTGCCCTGAGTATATCTTGCCAGCCCTTTCTGGCTTGCCAGGTCTCTGTAGACAGGTCTCTTGTTATTCTGATGGTCTTTCCTCTGTAAGTAAGGAACCTCTTTGTCCTAGTGGCTTTCAAGGGATTATATCTATAATTATGATTCTTCAATTTGACTATGAGGGGCCTTGATTTTTTTTGGAACCTATAATCTTGGGTGGAGACTGTTCGGCCTCTAGTACATGAATGCTGGTTCCATTCGCGAGATTGGGAATATTTTCATGAAGAACTTGTTCTACTATATCTTCTAGACTTTTCTTTCTCCTCCCCTTCAGGGATTTGAACTTTCATTTTATAAACATCAGTAAATCAACCATTAAAATTCAATGAAAATTTGTACCTGCAATTATTCATGAAACAGAAACAGTCTGGAGAGTAACATATTATTGATCACAATCATATTCAGAGTTTTCCACGGCCTTGTATTTGCTGGCAGCAGGGAGGCACTTCAATACTTTATAACCCACAGGTTGAAGATATCATGTTTCAGACTGAGTAGGGAAAAAAAAAATCCATGATTATGAGAAGGAAGTGCAGATATATATATACACACACACACTGGATATTTCTGATTTATTAATATATATCTCCTGTTATGTGTACCTTTTGCAAGTCCAAAAATTAAGCTCAAATAACCAAGAACTCAAGTAAGTACTCACTGAAAATCCTAGTAATTTGTAACAACTATTTCTTCTCTATATTTTATTATTTATCTTTGAGATTCCTTAATTCAGTGCCAGAATTGTTTCTCAATTATTCATCTCTGTTATATTTGGTTTACTCAAGTATACATAAGAACTTGCTCACTGAGTGGCGGGCAGAAGAACAAGGGAGAAGCAGGCTCCTGCTGAACAGAGAGCGGGCTGGGGGACTTGATCCCAGGGTCCTGGTATCATGACCTGAGCCGAAGACAAACCTTTATCCAACCAAGAGGGCCACCCAGGTGCCCCTCTTAAATACCTCCTTTATCAAGCTTTCTTCTTCACCTGACATATATCCACTTGAAAAAACAACCTAAAAACTACAATTTATTTATCAGTGCTCTTATTAATAACTGATATATGTATTATGTGTCAGTCCTTGAAATAGACCTTTCATTCATGGTCTCATTTGGCACACACAGCATATTTTTATAATATCATTACTCTATTTCTACAGGCAAGTAAAGCAAATTTCAGCACAGAGTTATTCAGTGGCTGAAGTTACAAACTCTGGTATGTCAATTTCCAAAATCTGTGTATATTGTATTTCTTTCTTGTAAATGTGGAGCACTTTTCTTTTCCTTCCTTCCTTTCATTCTTTCCTTTATTCCTACCTTCCTTCCTTCTTTTGTATTTGACTTCTGAAATATCAGAAGGGGCTTCCACTGGAAACAGAAGAGTATAAAATGTATCTTTAAAGTCAACATAGCATCTTATTGACCATTGAAGTTTTATGACTGTGTGATGTTCATCTGGGCTTGAAATTAGTTTAGATAAATATTGAGGTGTTCTATCACACAAACACAGTCTAATATGTGTTTTACATGGGAATAAGATAGAAAATCAAATCTTCATTGAATGACAAAAATATGGAAAACAAAAATACTTTGTTCTTAAGGTATATCTCTTTACAAAATTTCCAGGGACACACACACACACACAAACACACACACAGACTCCTTAGACATTCCCATACAGGTGTACAGAAATTATGAGTCATGCTCTGCATATTTGGAAAATAAACTTTTTAGTGATCTGCCTATGACTGATTGAAAACAAAATTTAAAAATATACCGATCCCATGTAACCTTTTCTGACCAACAAACAAGGCTTTTCCCTACCTAACCCTCTTCATTTCCAATGTTGTCTTTCCAGATCAGTTCCACAAAGACACTCACAAAAGTCCTCTAACTGCTCTCTCTATATTCACACATCTATAATTCAATGCATCTTTCACACCAATGTCAGATACAACTTCCGAGAGTATTATGATAATTGTATCTCTCTCATGTTTATGATCCTTGTGTGAAATTTTCTTGCAAATCAAAGAAAACATTTTCTTATCTTTTGGACCCTGAAGGAATCTTAGAGATGATATACTCTGCCCCTTCTTATTTGCCAGATAGGCAAACTAAAGGTGGAGGGAAAATTATGCTAGGATTTTTTTTTTCCTAAAATGCTCTGTGGGATAGTACAAGACATTTAATGGTGTCTTCTCACTTAAATATAACATACAAATTAAATATTCAAAGTCTCTTATAAATCAAACATACTTTCCCAATTTCATCTATTATTATTCCTACAAATTACAACCCTTCATAAATGTACATAGAACTTTCTTGCATAAATTTCTTTGCTTATATATTTTATTTTTTTCCTCTGGTTGAATTAGTTTTATTAGCTTCTGAACATCTATCAATTGGTATTTTGTAGAAAGGTATGTAATTTAAGTGGGTCTTAACACAGTTCTTATTTTTTTTAACTCAAATTGGCCTGTTCAAAATATAACTTGTAGATCCTCTAGCATATTTTCTATTGTATTTTTAGCCATTGATTATAAAACTTAGCCACTCTTTCAAATTTCAGATTGAACACTAGTATCGATCATCAAATTTGGTAGACTATCTCATTTATTAATGGTCATGATAATTTTCAGCCTCTTAAAGTATAGACTCATTCTATCTTGTGTTTACATTCTGTCTCTTCTGTCTAATGGTAAACCTCTTGAACACAGGCTCTGATCCTTGTACATGCATGTTTCCTTTGCAACACGTAACATAGCACATTGCATATAATAGATGTAAAATAAATATTTGTAGAATTAATGGATACAATAATGAATGAATTACCAGGAATTATCAGGGATTCTTTGGACTTATCTTATGTGAATCCAAAACATCCACATATTTAGAACATCTGGATAGTTGGCATCAAATAGTAAAACATATGTATGATTTTTTTTTTAAGATTTTATTTATTTATTTGACAGAAAGAGATCACAAGCAGGCAGAGAGGCAGGCAGAGAGAGAGGAGGAAGCAGGCTCCCCGCTGAGCAGAGAGTCCGATGCGGGCCTCGATCTCAGGACCCTGAGATCATGACCTGAGCCCAAGGCAGCGGCTTAACCCACTGACCCACCCAGGCGCCCAACATATGTATGATTAACGTAATTTCTTTTACATTTCATCTGGATGCTTTGGTATTGGTAAGATAGCTGAACTCTCTCAAAACCATACTATCACTTTGGTGTTGGTTACAATATTTTTAATTTGATTGAATAAAAAGCCCCATTTTAAGGCACAGCTACTCAATGAAAAGCACAAGAGGAGTGAATTTTCCACAAACTGCATCAGTCAAATGTAAGTAACAAACATAGTTGTATGTGTGCACATGCAAAAATTTTCTTTCCATCAGTTGGAACTTTTGGAACACATTTCAATGAAGCCCTAAGCACATTTTGTGATATTTTCTTTTTATTGCAATGCTCAGATGGGTTATACATCAGCCATCAACAATATGTTTATGAAAGAGGGAACACTCCGGGAATTGTCAGTAAGATTTTCTTCATATCAGTGCATACTAATGAACATTTGCAGTTCAATAAAACTGCGGGAGTCTGCAAAAGTAGAAACTTGAAAATATATTTCTCTTTCTTTTTGGAAAGGATTTGTACTTATAGAAAATTGTAGAGAGACTAGACAATCATATTTTATACTACTATGAGTAAATATTTGGAGAGGGAAAAAGCACTTAAAATAAAAAGAAAGAATGCACATCAAAAAAGTACCCTGAAAACATAAAATATGATGTATTAAAAGAGTAAAATGTTGGGGCACCTGGATGGCTCAGTGGGTTAAAGCCTCTGCCTTCAGCTCAGGTCATGATCCCACGGTCCTAGGATCGAACCCCACATCAGGCTTTCTGCTCAGTGGCAAGCCTGCTTCCTCCTCTCTCTCTCTCTCTCTCTCTCTGCCTGCCTCTTTCCTACTTGTGATCTCTGTCTGTCAAATAAATAAATAATATTTTTTTTTAAAAAGAGTAAAATGTTAACAACTTCTCATGTTGCAAACATGAAATTCAGTAATTCTTTATCCAAAACTATATTTTCATGACTATATAAACTTACATGCCACTATATTTTCTTTGAAGTTTATTTCTAATATATTTCTATATTTACAAGTTGTGCTTAACATGCTGAAATTATGATATTAATCAAGGATTTCTGCTTTGGCACATATTAATGAGTGAGACTTTAAGCCAAAGCTACAGTATTTGAAATGTGTATGTAAGGAGGAAAACAGGTGGCTTTGTGTGTGTGTGTGTGTGTGTGTGTTTGTATAAAATGCATTTTTTAACTAACTAATGGAAGTATTTCTAACTTCCATTATGTTTGTAAGCATTGAACTTTATCCTTGGTCCAAGTCAGAGTTAAACCATTACAAATTCTGTGGGGTCATTGTAATTTTTGTTTATTTTAAATTGTTAAATACTGACAAGTCACAGATAATACAAGATGAAATGGTGATCAAGCTGTATTGCTCTGGTCACTTTGTAAATAAATATATATCTATGTATTGACATATTGCTATATCAACATAGATAGATATAGATATATATCTTGCAGAATTTCTAACATAGTTATTATATACTACAAACTAAACAAATGAAGTAATGGCTTCCACAAAATTACAACCTTCTTTTTGTTCTTCTTTGTTAAAAGTAATTCAAAATGGTCAAACAAATATTCATAAATTTCTTTTTCCCTAAGTTTATATATATGTGTATATATACATATAAATAATAAATAATATATTATATATAAATATTAATTATCGATATTATATAATAGTAATATTAATTATTATATTATATATTATAAATGCTAAGAGTATCATTATATTTATATTATATTACATCAGATATAATATAATATATATATAATGATAATTTTTAGTTGCCAGTTTAAAATAATAGCTGTTTGAATTATAAACCTTGGTTATTTTTGAATCACTATTTTTCAGAGTTTGTGTCTAGTTTCTGGATCTTTGTACTACTCTTCCAATTATACCCAAAAGTAAGGTTACAAGTGTAAGTGTGAAAATGATTCTAAAATGCATCCTGTTTGTCCCTTTTTCCAAACTTCAATTTTTATTTTTTTTAATTTAAATTGTTCTTTTTATCAAAAAATAAAATCAGTGCTACTAACAGAGAGTAAGATGGGAAAAAAAAAAAAAAACAGCAAAAAACAAAACAAAACAAAACAATAGCCCATTGGGAACCACTCCTTGGCCAAAGGACACACAGCACTCACCAACTCCGAGAGCCTTCCTGGCGGGGAGTGAAACAGGCTGCACCTGAGTTTTAGGAGTATTAACTGCACTTCAATTCTGATTGTTCCAGGGTGTTAAAACTTTTTAATTTCAAGCATAATAAAAATATTAATGGGAAAAAAAAAATTTCAACATCAACCTCAACATATGCCTGAGCCTGGCTTTGGATTTTGATTTTGTTATTCTAATATTTCCTGGTTTCTGACCTTGATCTGTTTCTTGGGTATTATGTTTATGCTTTCCTGTACATTACTCTTAATATAGTTCTATATTCTCAGTTTTTATCATAGCTTCTACCATTTGTTTAAGACGTACTGCTTGTAGACTTAATGAGACTAGCTGAAAATGTATTCTGTATCCTTGTACATTTTCTAAATATATCATAAAATAATTCTGAATATTTATATAACATTTTATTGTCAACTTTTGAGATAAGCATTATAATCCTATTTCCTACTTCTTATTCCTATTTATGGGCTACATAATATGAGGTATTTTGGCTTTTTTAAACTTACACCCAATTTTTCTATAACTGGGTATAGGATTTCTTTCATCTGATCAAACACTGGTTAGAAAACTTTTTCATTACCGATGTTTCTCCTTTTTCTAAGAAGGAAAGATAACATATTTAGCCTCTGGAAAGAGTGTTAAACATTTTTTGTTTCTTTTGCATTTAAGGAAAAATATATGTACAAAAATTTAGAATTTATTTACATGAATTGTTACAGTTTTATATATCTATGTAACAAACACTCAAGATTACCCCAGAAAGTTCTCCCTTGCACTCTTTGGTCATCACTGCCACTCTCATCCAAAAACCACCACCTTATAACACTATAGTTAGTTTTGTCTGTGCTTGGCCTTCTTATAAAAATAATCATACAGTATGTATTCCTTTGAGTTTTACCTCTTTATCTCTCTCAATATATATAATATATATAATAATACAATAAAATACATGATACATTACAAATATACATATAATATATGCTATATATGTATATGTAATGCACTTTATAATATATAATCATATATGTATACATTGTAAGTGTACATATAATATCTATATAAATACATATATTAAATATATCTTAATGTATGTTAAAAACACATGAAATCTACTCATAATAAATGTTTAAGTATACAAGACAGTTTTGGTAATTATCTCCACATTTTTGTACAGCAGATATCTAGAACTTTTTGACCTTGCATGACTGAAACTCTGTAGTCACTGAATACACTCCATTCCCCCCACCCAACTCAGCCTCTGGCAATCACCTTGGTTCTGGCACATACCTAGACACATACATCAATAGAACAGGATAGAAAGTCCAGAACCCATATCTATATGGTCAACTAATCTTTGACAAAGGAGGAGTTAATATCCAATAGGAAAAAGACAGTCTCTTCAACAAACGGTGTTGGGAAAACTGGGCAACAATATGCGAAAGAAAGAAACTGGATTACTTCACTGCACCATACACACAAATTCAAAATGGATTGAAGCCCTAAATGGGAGACCTGAAACCATAAAAATCCTGGAAGAGAACATGGGGAATAAGTTCTTTGAAATTAGTTGTAGTTACTTGTTTCTAGATACACCTCCAGAGGCAAGAGAAACAAAAGCAAAAATAAACTTTTGAGACTACATCAAAATAAAAATCTTTGGCACAGCAAAGGAAATAAATGAACAAAACTAATAGGCAACCTTTGGAATGGGAGAAGATATTTGCAAATGACATGTCTGATAATGTGACCAAAATATATAAAGAACTAATACAACTCAACACTCAAAAAACCAAATAATCTAAATTAAAAATGGGCAGAGGACATAAATAGAAGTCTTTATATCATAAAAAGAAGACACAGATGGCCAACAGGCACATGAAAAGATTCTCACCATTGCTTATCATCTAGGAAATGCAAATCAAAACCACAATGACATACAACTTCACACCTGTCAAAATGGCTAAAATCATCAACACAAGAAACAACAGGTGCTGGCAAGGATGCAGAAACACTATTAGAAAAAAGGCATAGGATAAATCTTTCCTGAAAAACAAAATATTAAGTAGATTCACTTAATATGCCTGATAGCTAACTCAAGTGAATAATCAAATACAGCAGGGGTAAAGCTATTTTATATATGCATACATATAGATACAGTTCTTCCCTTTTATTTCATGTTTTGTTTCAGTTTATGAGTTTCTTATTTTAATATTTAATATTTATTTTGTATCCTTCCTTTTTTCTTTTTTTTTTAGTTTAAATTCCAGCTATCATACTGTGTAATATTAGTTTCAGGTGTGCAATATAGTAATTCAACAATTTCATATGTTACTGGGTGCTCTGCATGACAAATGCAGTCCTTAATACCCATTATATATTTAACCCATCCCCTCATCCATCTCCCCTTCGGTAATTATCAGTTTGTTCTGTATAATTAAAAGTCTGTTTCTTGGTTTGTCTCTTTCTTTTTCCCCCGTGTTCATTTGTTTTGTTTCTTAAATACCACATATGAGTGAAAACAACTGGTATTTATCTTTCTCTGACTGACTTATGTCACTTATCATAATACTCTCCAATGACATGGATAGCCATGTCACTGCAAATGGCAAGGTTTGATCTTTTTGTGGATGAATGATATTCCGTTGTACATATATACCATATCTTTATCCATTCATCAGTTGATGGACATTTTGGCTTTTTCCATAATTTGGCTATTATAAATAATGTTGCTATAAAAAGCAGGCTGCATGTATCCCTTTCAATTAGTGTTTTTGTATTATTTTAGTGCAACTGTTGGAACTTAGGGCAGATTTATTTTGAACTTTTTGAGGAACTTCGATACTGGTTTTTAATTTTTTTTTTAATTTTAAGAATTTGTTTATCTATTTGATGGAGAGAGAGAGAGAGAATGCACACAAGCAGGGGGAGCAGCAGTCAGAGGGAGACACAGGCTTCTCATTGAGCAGGGAGCCTTATATGGGGCTCAATCCCAGGACCCTGGTATCATGACCTGAGCCAAAGGCAGATGCTTAACCTACCAAGCCACTCAGGTGCCCCTATACTGTTTTATAAAGGGGCTGTGCCAGTTCACATTCCCACCAACAGTGCAAGAGGGATTCCCTTTCTTCACATATATTTATAACAATGTTAGTTTAAACTACTTAATTTAAATTTTTTAAGTTTAATGTAAATTTAAAATGATAACCCATTATCAACACACAGGTTAATCATGTAATCTTTGCTTTTGTGTATATATATGGTACACAGGCAAGCTGGCCATCTGAGTTCAAGCTTGTAGTGTGACTACATGCTAGAAGATCAAATTCACTATTAGCACCTTTGTTTGACAGCAGGTGGACTGAAAGTCTCAGTAACAATGGTAGTTTCTATGTTCTGTGTTCATATACATAAAACACAGGCAGAGTGTTGATTTAAACATAAAAAGGCAACTGTAAAGACTGCTCCATAATCCAACATACATGACTGTAGAATAGATTGAAGCTGGAGCTGAAGAAATGTAAAAAAGTGAACATTAATCAAATTCCATGACAGTGGGGTACAAGAAAGCAAGTTATTCCAAATAATGGAGATTTTTAAAAAGATAGAATATTCTATCTTTTCTTTACATATTACTATGAAACTTATTGTCTTCCTTAGACTTCTATTAGGTATTTCAGACATGGCAGCAATCATTTGCTAACAGTACAATTTCTACATTACTAGCTCCAATTGTTTAATCAATAACTTCACTCTTGGTATTAAAGAATCTTTGTAACCCTAGAAATTTTTGGTGGAGTCTTTTGGGTTTGCTACATAGAGTATCATGTTGTCTGCAAATAGTGAAAGTTGGACTTCTTCCTCACCAATTTAGATGTCTTTCATTTTATTTATTTATTTATTTTTGCTGATAGCTGAGGCTAAGACTTCCAGTACTATGTTAAATAGTAACAATGAGAGTGGACATTCTTGTCTTGTTCCTGACCATAGGGGAAATGATCTCAGTTTTTCCTCATTGATGATATTAGCTGTGGATCTTTCTTATATAGCCTTTATGATGCTGAGATATGTTCCATCTATTCCTACTTTGCTGAGGGTTTTTATCAGGAAAGGATGCTGTGTTTTGTCAATTTTTTTTGTTTGTTTGTTTGTTTGTTTTTTTCTGCATGTATTGACAGGATCATATGATATGGTTCTTATCTTTTCATTTATTAATATGGTATATTATGTTGATTGATTTGTGAATATTGAACCACCCCTGCAGTCCAATAGTAAATCCCACTACCATGATGGATGGCATTTGCACTGTTGAATTTCAATTTGCTACTATGTTATTAGTTAGTATGTTATTAAGAATTTTTGCATGCATGTTCATCAGGGATATTGATCTGTAATTCTCTTTTTTGTGGAGTCTTTGTCTGGTTTTGGAATCAATGCGATGCTGGTTTTTTAGAATGAGTCTGGAAGGTGCACCTGGGGGGATCAGTGGGTTAAGACTCTGCCTTCGGCTCAGTTTATGATCTCAGGGTCCTGGGATTGAGCCCCGCATCAGGCTCTCTGCTCAGCAAGGAGCCTGCTTCACCCCCCGCCCCCACCTGCCTCTCTGCCTACTTGTGATCTCTGTCTCTCTCTGTCAAATAAATAAATAAAATCTAAAAAAAAAGAAGAATGAGTTTGGAAGTTTTCCATCCCTTTCTATTTTTTATAACATTTGAGAATAGATATGAACTTTTCTTTAAATGCCTGGTAGAAGTCCCCTGAAGCCATCCATCCCAGGACTTTTGTTTGTTGGGAGAATTTAGATTACTGATGCAATTTCTTTGTTGGTTATGGCTCTGTTGAAATTTTCTATTTCTTCCTATTTCAGTTCTGGTAGTTTGTCAGTTTTTAGGAATTTTTCCATTTCTTCCAGATTGCCCAGTTTGTTGGCATATAATTTTTATTCTTTTATAATTGTTCATCTTTCTGTGGTGTTGGTTGTGATCTCTCATCCATCATTTGTAATTTCATCTACTTGGGTCCTTTCTTTTTTATTTTTGATATGTCTAACTAGGGATTTATCAACTTTATTAATTATTTCAAAGAACCAACTATTAGTTTTGTTAATCAGTTCCACTGTTTTTGTTTGTTTGTTTCTATATCATTTGTTTATGTTCTAATCTTTATTATTCCCCTTCTTCTACTGGATTTAGGCTTTATTTGCTGTTCTTTTTCTAGCTCCTTTAGGTATAAGGTTAGGTTGTATATTTGAAATGTATTCCTTGAGGAGGCCTGTGCTGACATATATTTCCCTCTTAGGACTGCTTTTGCTGCATCACATAGGTTTTGGATTGTCATGCTTTCATTTTCATTTGTTTCCATATATTTCTTAATTCTTCATTGATTTTGCGGTTAACCTGTTCATTCTTAAGTAGGATATAAACCTAAAATAATTTTAATTAATGTCAGGTCCACTTTTTTGCTAAATAGATTACTTCTAATGCCACATTTATTAAACAGAAGAGTAACTGAGAAGACTTACGTTGCCCGATGTTACTGAAATAGGAATTAAAATTACAGGAGTATTAGTCAACTTTCAGATAGTAAGTAGCAAATTTCATCTTTTGTAAACGTCAGGAAGATCTCTTTAGTTTGCTTTTTCTTCCAAATTTACTTGACAGTGATCTTAATCTAGGTGCAATTTTGATGTCTTTAGAATCAAATAAAATACTGATACACATTTTTGTGAAAATATTAACATTAATCAGAATTTTGTACAATTTATGGCTAAATGGCTTTAGGATCTCCAGCACTACCTGAAGAATCCAGTTTAGAACTATAATATGTATGGTACAATATCAAAATGCAATGTTAATTTTTTAAATGTTTATTATTGAAATATAATTGTTGAACAATGCTATATTAGTTTTAGTCATACAACACAGTGATTTGACAATTTTATACATTATGCATGCTCACCATGATAAGTATAGTTGCCTTCTGTCACCATACAATGTTATTATAGTATTATTGACTATATTCCCTATGCTGTACCTCTTCATGTCCATGACTTATTTACTTTTTTACTTTATAACTGAATGTTCGTACCTTTTAATCTCTTTTACCTATTTTGTCCACCTCCTCCATCTGAAAACAACAATCAACAGTTAATAAATAGAAAAGATGTGATATATCTATGATGAAATATTACTCAGCCATAAGAAAGAATGCAGTGTTAATATGCAGTGTTAATTTTAAGTCAATTTAAGAAGGGATCAGAGAGTTTATTTCCATGGCAATAAGAAATAAATAAGTAAAGAAGGTATCCATCTATAAATTTGAGTTTAAAAAACATAAAGCCAATGTAAAATAAAATAGGCTGCATAGGGAATATATTTTCTTTTTTAATTATGTTAAAACTTTGACAAATGACTACATATCTATATAAAACCATCAAACATCAAGTAATGTTAGGAAGGACAGGAAAGCAACCTCCAAGTTCTACAAAATATTCTACTATGTGAATTGCATGTATTTAGGAAAAAAACACAGTGTATTTTGTAATTATTTTATAGTGGTAATTGGGAAGTTTTTGTAAGTTCTTCAAACAGTAAAATTTTACCAGAGGAGAACATGTATATATATATATATAGAGAGAGAAAAATCCATATATATAGATCTAGATCTATATATAGATTAGACCTCTCTCTCTCTCTCTCTCTATATATATATATATATATATATATATATATATCAGTATATAATACTGAGAAAGACTCAGTATTTTAAGTTGTCAATTACCTCTAAATCTCAAAATCAATGTAACTTTTTTGAGGAGGGGGACACAGACTGATGGAAAGCTTCACATTAAATAAACTTGTAGGAAGAGTCAGAACAATCTGGGCAAAAAAAGAACATTAAAACATTATAGAGGGGCACCTGTGTGGCTCACTTGTTAAGCATTTGCCTTCAGCTCAGGTCATGATCCTAGGGTCCTGGGGTCGAGCCTCTCATCAGGCTCTCTGCTCAGTGGGAAGCTTGCCTCCCCTCTCCCTCTCTCCCTAAAAAACAAATATATATAGATAGATAGATAGAGAGATAGAGAGATATAATTTTTATATAAAATATAAAATAGATATATTTTTAAATAAATACTGATTTATTTTATTTTTATTTGATTAATGTTATTTAATTTGATTAACAACTTTTATTCTATAATGGAAAGCACATTCAAGGAAGTGAATCATGTTGAATATAGAGTGGTAGTATATTTTTCAGTACATATTTCAATAACCCACCATTAAATTCCAGTGAAGCATATCTCTGATTTGTGACAAGAATGTAAGTGAGATGATTCTCTGAAACATCTGGGGGAACTTTGTTTTTTCTTATTCTTTTGGATCTACAAATGAGTCCATGTTTTATACATCCAGACAATTTTTAAGATTATTGTAATTAAGAAATTTGGACTGTGAAAACTCTAATCTTAGAGATGTAAAAGTTTCCAATATTTCATAGACTAATAGTTTCCACTCTAATTCTAAAAGACTCTTTAACTCCTTCATTCTCCAGGATGGATTTTTTTTTTTTTTTGCCCCAAGGTGGATTATTATGAAACATTTGAAGGTTTTCACTCTTTGGCCTAAGACCTACAGAATTTTTTAAATGCATGTGAAAAAAAAATTCATTGAATTTCTGTACATGTTTCCTTGACCATGATATTATATTTTAGTTAGATCATTTTTTTAAAATTTTATCTATTTATTTGACAGACAGAGATCACAAGTAGGCAGAGAGGCAGGCAGAGAGAGAGGAAGGGAATCAGGCTCCCCACCAAGCAGAGAGCCCAACTGAGCCCAATGGCTCAATCCCAGGACCCTGGGATCATGACCTGAGCCAAAAGCAGAGGCTTTAACCCATTGAGCCACCCAGGTGCCCCTAGATGAATTATTTTAAAAGATTGTTATAATAAGAAAAATTATTTATGTAGATATAGCCAATTATTGTGAATATTTTAACAAGTCCATCCAAAATAACTATAATGAGCTTCACAAAACCATTTTTAGAAGCTGTACAAACTTTATCTTAGGAAGAAAAACAGATTGAAGTTTCTAATGTTAAGAAAAAGAAAGGAAAAGAAATAAGACTGTTAATTTAGCAAACATTTAAAAAATACTTACTAAAAGGCACATATATTTTAGGTTAGTTTTACCTGGGGGCTGCAAGAAATGATGGGAAAAAAAATCTTCCTCCCTAGAAATTTATTGTTTTATACATATGGAAGTACTTACTTAAGGAAGAGAGGGATAAATAAAGAGAAGAAATAAGTACATAAGGCATACATAACTAATAGAAAGACTAGTACAGGATAGACTGTAAAAGTGCTGTAAAATAAGTATATTTACATTATACCTAGAAAAAAGCAGAGTACATCTGCTAGGGGAATAAGGTCAGGGAAAGCGCTGCAGTGGGGATTTCACATTAAGTGAAACTTCGATGATAAACAGTTTAGAAAAAGAGAATTATCTCTAAGTATCTTTATCAGTCAGGATCATCTTTCTTTTAAAGACAAAAACTCAACAAAAGCTTAAGAACAAAAAATAATTCATTTGCTCTTATTATTTTATGGTCTATGTCTATAAACTTAGCTTTACTCATTGCTGGAATTCAGTGAATTACATGATGACTTTATACCATCTCAATGTAGTGTTCTTACTTCTCTTTTACTTAGCATCATTTTCAGTCAGGGGCCCCTAACAGGTTTACATTTCCATCATAAGTTTTCTGCCTCCAAAGGAAAGAGAGAACAAAATTCTTAACATTCTCAGTATAAATATCATAATGAAATTTCATTGGCCTTGATTAGATTTTGTTCTCAAATTTTAATAAATCACTGTGGCTAAGGAAGGTAACTGATTAACCAACGTGAGCTATATCCTAAACTTTGGTGCTGAACATAGAGGTAGAAACACTATCAAACAAAATAAAATATCCATTACCAAAAGGAGGTAGAACTGAATACCTAAGAGAGAAAGAAAAATCTTCATATAATATGAACTTTGAGAAGTTGCTTAACATATCTGAACTTAAATTTTCTCATCTAAAAAAGAAAATGATATAAATAACATAAAGTTATTTTAAAGGTAAAATTTTATGTTGTGTTTAAGGCTTCAGGCACTTAGTATGTTCTGGCAAATGTTAACTTCTTTTCCCTTCTATAGTATCTAACATTCTAGTATTCTGGTTTGGCTTAATGTCAATGTCAACACAGATACACACATGCAGACTTACACTCACACAGCACACACAAACACACACACACATACACCACACACACAAACATTCAAATACAAACATGCAGAGAGCTTCCTGGATGATACAGTAAATGGGGGTAGTGCTATAATACATGGCTCAGAAGTATCACCTGAGGAAATTATTTCAGTCATTATCTTTACACTTCATTAAATTGAGGAAAAAATGATGCTTTGAGTCTCAAAAATCTCAGCTTTAGAAGCTGCTATTAGTTTAATACAAAGAAAAAAACTTTTAAAAAATGTTAGTAATTCTCAAGTTACTCTTGAAATTGATTCTATAATGGGAAGTCATCAGAGAGGGAGAAAAACCATGAAAGACTCTTATTTATAAGAAACAAACAGAGAGTTGCTGGAGGGAAAGTAGGTGGGGAGGATGGGGTAATTGCGTGATAGGCATTAAAGAGGGCATGTGATATGATGAGCACTGGTTGTTATATGCAACTGATGAATTATTGAACTCTACATCTGAAATTAATGATGTACTATATGTTGGCTAATTAAATTTAAATTAAGAAAAGAAATTGATTCTATAAAAATAGTTTCATCTTCTATGATTATTATTTTAGCCTATAATGTGGGAGCTATGGAAAGGCATATTAAGCCTAAGAAACCCTGTATATTAGGTGCTAAGGGGATGAGAATGAGTACTGAATCTTCATTTAAGAGGATATAATAAAAATTGGATACTAGACAGAGTAGAAATATTTACTCTTGTTTTCTACTGGAATTCTTTGAAATTAAGCCAGTACATTTCTACATTTAATGTTAACAGGATGTGAAGTTAAAAGAGTTATAAGCAAATGGAAAGTGACTTCACAGATTGCACTGTAACACCCACAACCCTTTCAGATGCTATAATACTTTGATTGGAAATCTTATACAAAATGAGGCATGGATGCCATCCAAATTATGATCACAGACATTAAAACCATGATCTCCAGTGACCTACTTATAACACCCTATGGGTAGCTTTTGATTATGCTTACACTTAAGTCTTTTCTCATTAGTGAATCCTCAGAATTTCTAGCTATACAACCAGTTAGGTATAGATGAAAAACTATTGCAATGACTTACCCAATCAAACAAAAAAGATAAATGGGAATAAACAGAAAGCATATTAAGAAATAAAAATAACAGGGGGAGGAGTTAAGATGTCGGGGAAGTAGCAGGCTGAGATGACATCAGGTAGCAGGAGATCAGCTAGATAGTTTAACAAACCATCCCAAACACCTACCATTCCAACAGGAGATTGAAGAGAAGAAGAGCAGCAATTCTAGAAACAGAAAATTGACCACTTTCTGAAAGGTAGGACCTGCGGAGAAGTGACTCTAAAACAATGGGAAGATAGACAGTGGGGGGAGGGGCTGGCTCCTAGCAAGCTGTGGAGCATTGGAACATAAAATCAGAACTTTCAAAAATCTGCTCCACTGAGGGACATAGCGCCAGAGGCTAATCTGGGGTGAAGCCCACATGCAGACAGCATGGTCTCAGGTCCCACGGGGTCACAGAATTTTCAGGGGTATCTGAGTGTTGCAGAGCTTGCAGTATTAGAGCAGGGAAGCCAGATATAGAGACAGAGCCCAGGAATAAGCTGTCAACTCAGGGTTACCTTAAACTGTGATCTGTGGCACAGTCAGGCCACTGCTCTGAGAGCAGAGACCCCACAAGATCCAGGAAGATCCCCCTGGAAGAACACAGGGATCTGCTGGGTTTGGAGACTCCAGGCAGGGCTGTTTGCCAGAGACAGAGACACTTGGTCACAGGCTGGGTGAGCTCGGAGCGTGGCCGGAGGCCAGGGAGATGGGAGTAATTGAGCACTTTTCTCCAACAGCGCACTGAGGAGTGGGGCCCTGAGCTCTCAGCTCCTCCAGGCCAGAGATTGGGAGGCCGCTATTTTCACTCTGGTCCTCCGGAGCTCTACAGAAAGAGTTCAGTGAACAAATGCTTCTGAGCGAACCCAAGCAGATTACTTAGCTCGGCCCCTGGTAAGGACAATGCAATTCCGCCTCAGGAAAAAACACTCGAGAATCACTACAACAGGCCCCTCCCACATAAGATCAATAAGAAATCCAGCCAAGACCAAGTTCACATACCAAGGAGAACAGCAGAATTCCAAAGGAGGAGAAAGCAAAGCATGGAATTCATGGCTTTTTCCACATGATTCTTTACTCTGGCAAAGTTAATTTTTTTTTAATTTTATTTTTTTCTTACACTAAGTTTCATTTAACTTTTACTCTTGCCTCTGTTAACATTTTTTAACTAGTTTATCTTAAAAATACCTTTCATTTAAAAAAAATCTTTTTTGAACCTTCATTATTTTTTTTAAAGATTTTGTTTATTTATTTGAGAGAGAGAAAGAGAGAGCATGAGAAAAGAGAGGTCAGCAGGAGAAGCAGACTCCCTGTCAAGCAGGGAGCATGTGGGAGCTGATTGTGGGACTCCCGGATCATGACCTGAGCTCAAGGCAATCACTTAACCAACTGAGCCACCCAGGCACCCCATGAACTGTCATTATTATAATCATACTTTATCCTTCATTGTATATAACCTTATTTTTTGTATACTCATAGAGTTTTTTCTTCTAAAAAAATTGGGATATAACTTCTTCTAATAGATCAAAATATACCCTAAATCTAACACAGGGCTTTGTTCTAGTCTCCAGCCTGAGCAAATTCTCTCCACTTTCTTTTTCTTTATTATCCCAGCCAACTTATTTTATCAACTACTTTTTTAGAAATTAAAAAAGAAAAAATTTATCTTTATAGTCATATTCCATCCCTTCAGCATGTTTACCCTATTTTGTGTGTGTGTGTCTGTGAATATATATATATATGTGAATAGAACAGAGTCACCCACTTAATTTTTGGAGTATTTTTGTCTCTTAGATGGAACTACCTCCCCAAACTTTAATGAGATATATATATATACATATACATATTACCATTTGCAATGATGTGGATGGAACTGGAGGGTATTATGCTAAGTGAAATAAGACAATCAGAGAAAGACAGTTATTAAATTTGTATATACATATGTATATATATATATATCTCATTAAAGTTTGGGGAGGTAGTTCCATCTAAGAGACAAAAATACTCCCAAAATTAAGTGGGTGACTCTGTTCTATTCACCAGTCTAATGTATATATTTTCTTTTTTATATTTTTTCTTTATTTTTTCTTTTTTGATTTTCCTTTTTCTGAAATTCTTTTTACCCCCTTTCTTCCCCCCACAATTTTGGGTCTCTTCTGATTTGGTTAAAGCACATTTTCATGCGGCCTTGCCACCCTTTTAGTATTTTATTCGCTCCTTATTGCATTCTTATCTCGATAAAATGACAATGCGGAAAAACTCACCACAAAAACAAAAACAAAAAACAAGAGGCAGGCCTGAAGGCTAGGGACCTAATCAATACAGATATTGGTAATATGTCAGATCTAGATTTCAGAATGACAATTGTCAAGGTGCTAGCTGGGCTTGAAAAAGTCATGGAAGATATTAGAGAAACCCTATCTGGAGAAATAAAAGCCCTTTCTGGAGAAATAAAAGAACTGATAGTTAACCATGATAAAATAAAAAAAAACTATTAATGAGGTGAAATAACAAATGGAGGCTCTTACACTAGGATAAATGAGACAGAAGAGAGAACTAATGATATAAAAGACAAAATGACAGAGAATAAAGAAGCTGAGGAAAAGAGAGACAAACAACCACTGAACCATGAGGGGAGAATTCAAAAGATAAGTGATACCATAAGATGAAACAACATTAGAATAATTGGGATTTCAGAAGAAGAAGAAAGAGAGAGGGGAGCAGAAGATATATTGGAGAGAATTATTGGAGAGAATTTCCCTAATATGGCAAAGGGAACAAGCATCAAAATCCAGGAGGTGCAGAGACCCCCCCTCAAAACCAATAAGAATAGGTCCACATCATGTCATCTAATAGTAAAAATTACAATTATTAGCAACAAAGAGAAAATCCTGAAAGCAGCCCAGGACATGAAGTCTCTAATATACAGTAGTAAAAATATGAGATTGGCAGCAGACTTATCCACAAAGAACGGGCAGATCAGAAAAAAGAGGCATGATATATTCAGAGCACTAAGTGAGAAAAACATGCAGCCAAGAATACTATATCCAGCTAGGTTATCATTGAAAACAGAAGGAGAGATAAAAAGCTCCCAGGACTAACAAAAACTAAAAGAATTTGTAGACATAAAACCAGCTCTACATGAAATATTGAAAGGGGTCCTCTAAGCAAAGAGAGACCCTAAAAGTAGTAGACTAGAAAGTAACAGAGACAATATACAGTAATAGTCACGTTACATGCATACAATGACACTAAATTCATATCTCTCAATAGTTACCCTGAATGTAAATGGGCTACATGCCCCAATCAAAAGACATAGGTATCAGAGTGGATTAAAAAACAAAAAGCATCAATATGCTGTCTACAAGAAACTCATTTTAGACACAAAGACACCTCCAGATTTAAAATGAGAGGTTGGAAAACAATTTACCATGCTAATGGACAACAAGAGAATGCTGGGGTGACAATCCTTATATAAGATAAATTGGATTTTAAGCCAAAGACTATAATAAGAGATGAGAAAGGACACTATATCATACTCAAAGGGTCTGTCTAACAGGAAAATCTAATAATTTTAAATATCTATGCCCCTAACATGGGAGATGTCATCCACAAAAACCAATTAATAATAAAATCAAAGAAACACATTGACAATAATACAATAATAGTAGGGGACGTTAACACTCCTCTCACTGAAATGGACAGATAATCCAAGCAAAAGAGCAACAAGGAAATAAAGGCCTTAATGACACACTGGACCAGATGGACATCACAGATATATTCAGAACATTCCATCCCAAAGCAAGAGAACACGTATTCTTCTCTAGTGCACATGGAATATTCTCTAGAATAGATCACATCCTGGGTCATAAATCAGGTCTCAAATGATATCAAAACATTGGGATCATTCCCTGCATATCTTCAGACCACAATGCTCTGAAGCTAGAATTCAATCACAAGAGGAAATTTGGACAGAACCCAAATACATGGAGACTAAAGAGCATCCTTTTAAATAATGAATGGGTCAACCAGGAAATTAAAGAGGAATTGAAAAAATTCATGGAAACAAATGATAATGAAAACACAACCTTTCAAAATCTGTGGGACAGAGCAAAGGCAGTCCTAAGAGGAAAATATGTAGCAATACAAGCCTTTCTCAAGAAATGAGAAAGGTCTCAAATGCAAAACCTAACCCTACACTTAAAGGAGCTGGAGAAAGAACAACAAAGAAAGCTAAACCCAGCAGGAGAAGAGAAATCATAAAGATCAGAGCAGAAATCAATGAAATAGAAACCAAAAAATCAATAGAACAAATCAATGAAACTAGGAGCTGGTTCTTTAAAAGACATAATATTAATAAACCCCTGGCCAGACTTATCAAAAAGAAAAGAGAAAGGACCCAAATAAATAAAATCATGAATGAAAGAGGAGAGATCACAACCAATACCAAAGAAATGCAAACAATTATAAGCAAACAATTATAAACAATTATGAGCAACTATACAGCAGCAAATTTGACAATCTGGAAGAAATGGATGCATTCCTAGAGACATATAAACTACCACAACTGAACCAGGAAGAAATAGAAAACCTGAACAGACCCATAACGAGTAAGGAGATTGAAACAGTCATTAAAAATCTCCAAACAAACAAAAGCCCAGGGCCAGATGGCTTTACAGGGGAATTCTACCAAATATTTAAAGAAGAATTAATTCCTATTATCCAGAAACTGTTCCAAAAAATAGAAATGGAAGGAAAACTTCCAAACTCATTTTATGAGGCCAGCATCAC
Source organism: Mustela nigripes (assembly GCF_022355385.1). Classification (NCBI taxonomy): domain Eukaryota; kingdom Metazoa; phylum Chordata; class Mammalia; order Carnivora; family Mustelidae; genus Mustela; species Mustela nigripes. The sequence continues at coordinate 48,297,011 of NC_081575.1, read as the reverse complement.
CTTGATCCCAAAACCAGACAAGGATCCCATCAAAAAAGAGAGTTACACACCAATATCCTTGATGAACACAGATGCAAAAATTCACACCAAAATACTAGCCAATGTGATCCAACAGTCCATTAAAAGGATTATTTACCACGACAAGTAGGATTTATTCCAGGGCTGCAAAGTTGGTTCAACATCCACAAATCAATCAATGTGATACAATATATTGATAAAAGAAGAACAATAACCATATGATACTCTGTATAGTTGCTGAAAAAGCATTTGACAAAGTACAGCATTCTTTACTGATCAAAACTCTTCAAAGTGTAGGTATAGAGGTTATTTTCTTCAATATCATCAAGGCCATCTATGAAAAACAGACTGCAAATATCATTATCAATGGAGAAAAACTGAAAGCTTTTCTTCTAAGGTCAGGACCGCAGCAGGGATGTCCATTATCACCACTGCTACTCAACATAGTACTAGAAGCCCGAGCATCAGCAATCAGACAACAAAAGGAAATCAAAAGCATCCAAATCAGCAAAGAAGAAATCGAACTATCACTCTTTGCAGATGATATGCTACTCTATGTGGAAAACCCAAAAGACTCCACTCCAAAACTGCTAGAACTTGTACAGGAATTCAGTACAGTGTCAGGATATAAAATCAATGCACAGAAATCAGTTTCATTTCTTTACACCAACAACAAGACAGAAGAAAGAGAAATTAAGAAGTCAATCTCATTTACAATTGTAACCAAAACAATAAAATACCTAGAAATAAACCTAACCATAGAGGCAAATAATCTATACTCAGAAAACTATGAACTGTTCATGAAAGAAATTGAGGAAGACTCAATGAAATGGAAAAATGTTCCATGCTCCTGGATTAAAAGAACAAATATCATGAAAATGCCTATGCTACCTAAAGCAATCTACACATTTAATGCAATCCCATCAATTTTTTTCAAAGAAATGGAACAAATAATTCTAAAATTTATATGGAACCAGAAAAGACCTCAAATAGCCAAAGGAATATTGAAAAAGAAAGCCAAAGTTGGTGGCATCACAATTCCGGACGTCAAGCTCTATTACAAATCTGCCATCATAAAGATATCATGGTACTGGCACAAAAACAGACCCATAGATCATTGGAACAGAATAGAGAGCCCAGAAATAGATCCTCAACTGTATGGTCAACTAATCTTCGACAAAGCAGGAAAGAATGTCCAATGGAAAAAAAGACAGTCTCTTTAACAAATGATGTTGGGAAAATTGGACAGCTAAGTGCAGAAAAATGAAATTGGACCATTTCCTTACACCACACATGAAAATAGACTCAAATGGATAAAGGACCTCAATGTGAAAAAGGAATCCATCAAAATTCTTAAGGAGAGCACAAGCAGCAACCTCTTTGACCTCAGCCACAGCAACTTCTTCCTAGGAACATTTCCAAAGGCAAGGGAAGCAAGGGCAAAAATGAACTATTGTGACTTCATCAAGATCAAAAGCTTTTGCACAGCAAAGGGAACAGTCAACAAAACCTAAAGACAACTGACAGAATGGGAAAAGATATTAGCAAATGACATATCAGATAAAGGGCTAATATCCAAAATCTATAAAGAACTTTTCAAACTCAACAACCAAAAAAAAATATATATATATATATAATATTGTATATTATATAATATATTATATATTATATATATTATATAGATTATATATGGATTATATATATATATATAGTATATATATATAGTCCAATCAAGAAATGGGCAGAGGACATGAACAGACATTTCTGCAAAGAAGACATCCAGATGGCTAACAGACACATGAAAAAGTGCTCCATATCACTCAGCATCAGGGAAATACAAATCAAAACCACAATGAGATACCACCTCACACCAGTCAGAATGGCTAAAATTAACAAGTTAGGAAATGACAGATGCTGGCAAGGATGCAGAGAAAGGGGAACCCTCCACACTGTTGGTGGTACTGTAAGCTGGTGGAACCACTCTGGAAAACAACATGGAGGTTCCTCAAAAAGTTGAAATTAGGTCATACCCTATCACCCAGCAATTGCACTACTGGGTATTTACCCTAAAAATACAAATGTGGTGATCTGAAGGGGCATGTGCACCTGAATGTTTATAGCCACAATGTCCACAATGGCCAAACTATGGAAAGAACCTATATGTCCATCAACAGATGAATGGATAAAGAAGTGGTATATGTACACAATGGAATACTATACAGCCATCAAATGAAACCAAATCTTGCCTTTTGTCATGATGTGTATGGAACTAGAATGTATTATGCCTAGCGAAATTTATCAATCAGAGAAAGGCAATTATCATATGTTCTCCCTGATATGAGGAAGTTGAGAGGCAATGTGGAGGGTTTGGGGGTAGGAGAAGAATAAATGAAACAAGATGGGATCAGGAGGGAGACAAACCATAATAGAGTATTAATCTCACAAAACAAACTTAGGGTTGTTGGGGAGAGGGAGGAAGGGAGAGGGTGGTGGGGTTATGAACATTGGGGAAGTTATGTCCTATGAAGTGTGTAAACCTGACGATTCACAGACCTGTACCCCTGGGGCTAATACATTATATGTTAATAATTTAAAAAAATAAAGAAATAACAATAACAAAAATGACAAGAATAAGTCACCAATAAATACATTAGTAATTATAATAAATATGAATGGATTACTCTCACATGTTAAAAGGCAGATACTTTCTGATTGGTACAAAACTGGCCAACAATAACCAACAATATATTGTTTACAAGTAACACTCTTGAAATCAGATGGTTAAAAATAAAGGAATTAAAAACACATTTCAAGCAAATCAAAAAGAAAGCGAGTATACTAATATTAATAGATAATAATAAAAAACAAACAGTACCAATAATAACTAATAAGCAAATAAACAACTAGATAAGAAGAGGAAGGTCTCTTGTTGACAGTAGGATGGCAAATGCTGGCTGGTAAATATGGAGGGAGTATGGGAAATGGAAAATGAGCATTTTGCAAACATCTTAGTAAACAGGCAAGAATCACTAAAGAATGCTAAATTTAAGGGAAAATATTGATGAAGAATGGCATTTTTGCATGTTCTTAAAGACCCTCTCCACAGAATTCTTATTAATTGTAAAGAAAAATATGGTAGTACCTATACAATGAACAAATTATACAACACCACAACAGGATGATCAAAATTAATCACTAATAAGGGGAAGATGGAAGTTGTGTGCATCCAGATGTGATTCATGACATGGATACAGCACCATCTATGTAGTGTTCTGGTTGAGACTGTATAACCTGAAACTAGTCATGAGGAAACATTAAACAAATTCCAAATGAGGAACACCATATTAAAGCAAATAAACAAAAAATGGAGGGAGACTCTATTCTGATAGGCACTGTATTCTTCAAAAATATTAATGTCATAAAAGGCAAAGAAAATATGTTCCAGGTAAAGGAACCTTTAGTGACATGACAATACCTGGCCCTAAACTGGTGACTTATTGGGTCGATTGAAAAAAAAAAATGTATACAGAGAAAAAGATTAAATCAGTATATCAATGTTAATTATGCTGTGTTGATCATTGTAGTGTGTACATGTAAAGGGCCAGGTTATATATAAGTTATTCTAAAGCAGTTCAGAAAATAAACACACATGCATGCAAACATGTGTGTGCCTGTTGTGTATGGAGAAAGAAAGGGAGAGAGAGATTAAATAATGAAGCAAATGGTAAAATGTGATTGGGTAACAATAGGTGAATTTTGGCAAAAGGTTTATGAATGTTTTATCAAAAAATTTTATTTAAGTTCAATTAATTAGCATATAGTGTATCATTAGTTTCAGAGGCAAAGTTCAGTTATTCATCAGTTACATATAACACCTAGTGCTCATCATATCCTGTGCCTTCCTTAATGCCCATCACCCAATTACCCCACCCCTCCACCTACTTCTCCTCCAGCAACTCTCAGTTTGTTACTATACTTGAGAATCTCTTATGGTTTGTCTCCCTTTCTGATTGCATCTTTTTTTTATTTTTCCTTTATTTTTCCCTTCCCCTATGATCCTCTGTTTTATTTCTTAAATTCCACATACTAGGGACTCTTGGGTGGCTCAGTTGGTTAAGCAGCTGCCTTCAGCTCAGGTCATGATCCCAGCGTCCTGGGATCGAGTCCCACATCGGGCTCCTTGCTCAGCAGGGAGTCTGCTTCTCCCTCTGCCTCTGCCTGCCATTCTGTCTGCCTATGCTCGCTCTCCCCCCCCCGATAAATAAATAAAATCTTTTAAAAAATTCCACATATTAGTGAAATTTCATAACTGTCTTTCTCTGATTGTCTTATTTCACTTAGCATAATACCCTCCAGTTCCATCCACATCATTGCAAATGGTAAGATTTCATTTTTTAATGGCTGGGTAATATTCCATCATATATATTCTCACATCTTCTTTATCCATTCATCTGTTGATATATATCTGGGTTCTTTCCATCAGTTGGTTACTGTAAATAATGTTATTATAGACATTGGTGTACATGTATACCTTTGAATTCGTATTTTAGTATCCTTTGGGTAAATGCCTAGTAGTGTGATTGCTGGATTGTAAAGTAGTTCTACTTTTAACTTTTTGAGGAACCTCCATACTGTTTTCCAGACTGACTGTTATATGTTTGCATTACTACCAACAGTGTAAGAGGGTTCCCCTTTCTCCACATCCTCACCAATATTTGTTGTTTCCTAACTTCTTAATTTTAGCGATTCTGACTGGTGCAGTATTCTTTTTCTTTTCTTTTTTTCTTTTCTTTTCATTTTTTTCTTTTTTATTTCTTCTTTCTTTCTTTCTCTTTGAGAGAGAGAGAGAGTGTGTGAGTGGACTGGGGGGGGGAGAAGGAGAGGGAAAGAGAGAATATTAAGCAGGCTTCATGTTCAGTGTGGGAAAGAGAGAATCATAATAAGGCTCCATGCCCACTGTGGAGCCCCAGAGCTCGATCTCACAACTCTGAGATCATGATCTGAGCCAAAATTAAGAGTCAGATGCTTAACCAACTGAGACACACGGGCCTTCTCTCTCTCTTTTTTATTCTTTTCAATATATGTAAACTTGAACTTATTTCATAAAAGAGGATAAAGGTGGTGAAGAATATATGTTATATATGTAAAAACAATAATGTAAGAAAAGATACACAACATATGAATTAATATAACTTAATAACTTTGAAATGTGAAATTCTTATTATTTTCAGGAAAGAAAAGGGTGAAATAATATTGGTAATTTCATATTGTTCACCTTAATGCATTAAAAGGAAAATACATATTCTCTATTCTTCATGTCTCCATGTAAGGGACTTTACTAGACACATACTCTTAGTACTGCTTGCTTATTTCTTTCTGCAGAAAGAGAAACAAAAAGAAATTGGGATTACCACCACTGTATTTAGTTTCTGTGTCTCTTTCTTTGCTTTGTGAGCCATCCTTTCTATACACAAACGAAATGCTCTAACTTGCTCACTGATATACCATAGGGGTGTGCCCTTACAAGTGTGGCATGCAGTTGTCAAGCTGCTCTGGTGACTCAGTAGTTGTTTGAATAAAGCAGGGATGAAGTATTAAAAAGACCAGTTGGCTAAAGTTATAAATCCACATTATCCTATTGGTTTTAGCAGGAATAATTATAGCTGTGGTATTATGAACTTTATATAACGACTGTGTCTCTCAGGACGCCTGGGTGGCTCAGTCATCAGGCATCTGTCTTCACCTCGGGCCATGATCTCAAGATCCTGGGATTGAGCCCTGCTTCAGGCTCCCTGCTCAGCAGGGAGTCTGCTTCTCCTTCTCCCACTCCCCCTGCTTGTGTTTCCTTTCTCATTGTCTCTCTCTGTCAAATAGATAAATAAAATCTTTAAAAAAAAATGTCTGTGTCTCTTAATTGATTCTCAAATCAGAAAGGGTAGTTATTTATTTATGCCATAAAATGCCAAATATGTAACACAATATAAGAAACCAAAACTGCAAAATAAAGAGATACAGTTGTAGTTGGAACTATAAGGAAAAAATAAAATATGAGCATGGGTGGAAAGGGTCTAAATAAATACTACCAATCCAAATCAAAAGTCAATTTAAAACAATAATACAGGATGGCTGTCAGAATCCTAAGGATATTTTCATATGAGCAAATGAAACAATCTAATTCACTATGTGAATAGATTAGAAAAGAAAAATTATATGACAGTATTAATATATGTTGCTGAAGAACACATTTGAAAAAAAAATTATGCACTCATGGTAAAATACTACCATCAAACAAGAAAAATAAGTACCATAACTTGAAATGGGATATTTACAAAAAATACTAGAGCAAACATCATTCAAACAAAGTAATAAAACCCTCAAAAGCCCAAATAGCAGGTAAAATAAACTTCTTCTAAATGGATTAAAAGAAAGCAAAACCTAAAATTACAGAAAATCTATAGAATAACAATAATAAACACATAGCAAATCCTAATAAAATTGTACTCAGAAGAAACATTGTAGCACTAAACAATATTATTGATCATTGATACATACTGAAAATACATTAAGTATTCACAACTCAATAAATGAGGAGAGAAGCAGTAATATAAACTGGAAGAGACAGTAAAATGGATAAAAACACAAAGGTAGCTTGATATCTTGGCTTTATCACTCTAATAACTGTATGATCCTAGACAAATGACATTTTAGTGTCTCCGTATCCTAATTTGTAAAAGGGTAATAAAAGTAGTATTTATCTCCTAGAGTTGAAATCTAGTATACTTTTCAAAATAGTACACTTATATTAATACATATAATTGTTATATATGTATATACACCACAGGAGAAGAAATAAGAAATTAATAAGGATAAAACCTAATATTAATGAATTGGAGAACAGAAAAGCAGAAGTAATTAATGAACTCAAAAGCTTTTTCTTCAAAAATCATAATAATAAAAGCCTTAGCTAATCTAATTAAGAAGAAATGGAGACAGCACAAACACAATTAGGAATAGAAAAATGTCTGCAAGCTTTTTCCCATTAAGGATGATATTTTCTGTGGGTCTCTCATAGATAGATTTTATGAAGTTCAGGAATGTTCCCTCTATCCCTATACTTAGAAGCGTTTTAATCAGGAACGGATGCTGGATTTTGTCAAATACTTTGTCTGCATCAATTGAGAGGACCATGTGGTTTTTCTCTTTTCTCAAATTAATTTGTTCTATCACACTGATTCATTTGTGAATGTTGAACCATCCTTGTAGCCCAGGATAAATCCCACCTGGTCATGGTGGATAATCTATTTAATGTGTTGTTGGATCCTGTAGGCTAGGATCTTGTTGAGAATCTTAGCATCCATACTCATTAGTGATATTGGTCTGAAATTCTCCTTTCTGGTAGGGTCTTTGCCTGGTTTGGGATCGAGGTAATGCTGGCTTCATAGAAAGACTGGAAGTTTTCCTTCTGCTTCAATTTTTTGAAAAAACTTCAGGAGAATAGGTGTTATTTTTTCTTTGAAAGTTTGGTAGAATTCTCCAGGGAATCCGTCAAGTCCTAGGCTCTTGTTTTTTGGTAGTTTTTTTTTAATTAATTTATTTTCAGCATAACAGTATGCATTATTTTTGCACCACACCCAGTGCTTCATGCAATCCGTGCCCTCTATAATACCCACCACCTGGTACGCAATCTCCAACTCTCCCGCCACTTCAAACCCCTCAGATTGTTTTTCAGAGTCTATAGTCTCTCATGATTCCCCTCCCCTTCCAATTTACCCCAACTCCCTTCTCCTCTCTAAAACCCCTTGTCCTCCATGATATTTGTTATGCTCCACAAATAAGTGAAACCATATGATAATTGACTCTCTTTGTTTGACTTATTTCACTCAGCATAATCTCTTCCAGTCCCGTCCATGTTGCTACAAAAGTTGGGTATTCATCCTTTCTGATGGAGGCATAATACTTCATACTGTATATGTGCCACATTTTCCTTATCCATTTGTCCGTTGAAGGGCATCTTGGTTCTTTCCATAATTTGGCGACCATGGCCATTGCTGCTATAAACATTGGGGTACAGATGGCCCTTCTTTTCACGACATCTGTATTTTGGGGGTACTCAGGAGTGCAATTGCAGGGTCATAGGGAACTTCTATTTTTAATTTCTTGAAGAATCTCCACACTGTTCTCCAAAGAGGCTGCACCAACTTGCATTCCCACCAACAGTGTAAGAGGGTTCCCCTTTCTCCACATGCCCTCCAACACATGTTGTTTCCTGTCTTGTTAATTTTGGCCATTCTAACTGGTGTAAGGTGATATCTCAATGTGGTTTTAATTTGAATCTCCCTGAGGGCTAGTGATGATGAACATTTTTTCATGTGTCTGATAGCCATTTGTATGTCTTCATTAGAGAAGTGTCTGTTCATATGTTCTACCCATTTTTTGATATGATTGTCTGTTTTGTGTGTGTTGAGTTTGAGGAGTTCATTATAGTTCCTGGATATCAACCTTTTGTCTGTACTGTCATTTACAAATATCTCCTCCCATTCCGTGGGTTGCCTCTTTGTTTTATTGACTGTTTCCTTGGCTGTGCAGAAGGTTTTGATTGTGATGAAGTCCCAAAAGTTCATTTTCGCTTTTGTTTCCTTGCCTTTGGAGACACATCTTGAAAGAAGTTGCTGTGGCTGATATCGAAGAGATTACTGCCTATGTTCTCCTCTAGAATTCTGATGGATTCCTGTCTTTTATCCATTTTGTGTTGATCTTTGTGTACGGTGTAAGAGAATGATCGAGTTTCATTCTTCTACATATAGCTGCCCAGTTTTCCCAGCACCATTTATTGAAGAGACTGTCTTTTTTTCCACTGTATATTGTTTCCTGTTTTGTCGAAGATTAATTGACCATAGAGTTGAAGGTCCATATCTGGGCTCTCTACTCTGTTCCACTGGTCTATGTGTCTGTTTTTATGCCAGTACCAGGGAATCTGTCAGGTCCTGGGCTCTTGTTTTTGGGGAGGTTTTTGACCACTGCTTCAATCTCGTTACTAGATATCAGTCTATTCAGGTTGTCGATTTCTTCCTGGATCAATTTTGGGAATTTATAGTTTTCCAGGAATGCATCCATTTCATCTAGGTTGCTAAGCTTATGGGCATATAACTGTTGATAATAACTTCTTTTTTTTTAAGATTTTATTTATTTATTTGAGAGAGAGAGACAGTGAGAGAGAACATGAGTGAAAAGAAGGTCAGAGGGAGAAACAGACTCCCCATGGAGCTGGGAGCCCAATGTGGGACTAGATCCCGGGACTCCAGGATCATGACCTGAGCCAAAGGCAGTCGTCCAACCAACTGAGCCACTCAGGCGCCCCTGATAATAACTTCTGATGATTGTTTATACTTCCTTGGTGTTAGTTTTGATATCTCCATTTTCATTCATAATTTTATGAATTTGAGCTTTCTCTCTTTTCTTTTGGATTAGTGTGGCCAATGGTTTATCGATATTGATTCTTTCAAAAAACCAGCTTCTAGTTTCATTGATACATTCTATTGTATCTCTGGTTTCTACCTCATTGATCTCAGGTCTAATCTTGATGATTTCCCTTCTTATGTGTTCAGTTGGCTTGATTTGTTGTTGATTCTCCAGTTCTTTAAGGTGTATAGACAGCTTCTGTGTTCTAGATTTTTCAAATTTTTTGAGGGAGGCTTGGATGGTTATGTATTTCCCCCTTGGGAACGCCTTTGCTGTATCCCATAGGTGTTGGACTGAAGTGTCTTCATTTTCTTTGGTTTCCATGAATTGTTTCAGATCTTCTTTGATCTCCTGGTTGATCCAAGCATTCTGAAGCAAGGTGGTCTTTAGCTTCCAGGTGTTTGAGTTCCTTCTGAAGTATCCTTGTGATTGAGCTCCAGTTTCAAAGCATTGTGATCTGAGAATGAGCAGGGAATAATCTCAGTCTTTCAATATCGGTTGAGTCTTGATTTGTGACCCAGTAAGTGGTCTATTCTTGAGAAGGTTCGATGTGCACATGAGAAGAAATAGTATTCTGTTGTTTTATGGTGCAATGTTCTGTATCTATCTATGAGGTCCATCTGGTCCAATGTGTCATTCAATGCTCTTGTTTCTTTATTGATTTTCTGCTTTGATGACCTGTCTATTTCTGAGAGAGGCGTGTTAAGATCTCCAATGATTAGTGTATTCATATTAATATGACTCTTTCTCTTGATTAACAGTTTTCTTATCTAATTGGTTGCTCCCATATTGGGAGCATAGATATTTACAACTTTTAGATCATCTTGGTGGATAGTCCCTTTAATACTTTTGTAGTGTCCTTCTGTATCTCTCACTACAGTCTTTAGTTTAAAATCTAATTTTTCTGATATGAGAATCACTACCCCAGCCTTCTTTTGAGGCCCATTGGAATGAAAGATGCTTCTCCATCCCTTCACTTTCAGTCTGGGTGTATCTTTAGGTTCAAAATGGGTCTCTTGTATTTCATCCAATCTGCAACCCTGTGCTGTTTTATGGGCACATTTAGGCCATTCACATTGAGACTGATTATTGATAGATACATTTTTATTGACATCAAGTTACCTTTGAAGTCGTTCTTTCTGTAGATTGTCTCTATATTTTAGTTCAAAAAGCTTGCAGCCTTCAAGTTGAGATCAGGAACATGACAAAGATGCCCACTCTCACCACTATTGTTCAACATAGTATTAGAAGTCTTAGCAACAGCAATCAGACAACAAAGAGAAATAAAAGGTATCCAAATTGGCAATGAAGAAGTCAAACCCTCTCTCTTCGCAGATGACATGATTCTTTATATGGAAAACCAAAAGAATCTACCCCCAAACTACTAGAACTCATACAACAATTCAGGATTGTGACAGGATACAAAGTCAATGAACAGAAATCAGTGGCTTTCTTATACACTAATAATGAAAATACAGAAAGGGAAATTAGAGAATCAATTCTGTTTAGTATAGCACCAAGAACCATAAGATACCTGGGAATAAACCTAACCAAAGAGATAAAGGATCTGTACTCGAGGAACTACAGAACACTCATGAAAGAAATTGAGGAAGACACAAAAAGTTGAAAGATCATTCCATGCTCTTGGATCGGAAGAATAAACATTGTTAAAATGTCTATACTGCCTAGAGCAATCCATAATTTTAATGGCATTCTGATCAAAATTCCACCAATATTCTTCAAAGAGCTGGAGCAAATAATCCAAAAATTTGTATGGAATCAGAAGATATCCCGAATCGCTAATGAAATGTTGAAAAACAAAAATAAAATGGGGGGCATCACGTTACTTTATTTCAAGCTTTATTACAAAGCTGTGATCATGAAGACAGCGTGGTACTGGCATAAAAACAGACACATAGACCAGTGGAACAGAGTAGAGAGCCCAGATATGGACCCTCAACTCTATGGGCAAATAATCTTCAATAAAACAGGAAAAAATATACAGTGGAAAAAAGACAATCTCTTCAATAAATTATGCTGGGAAAACTGGGCAGCTATATGTAGAAGAATGAAACTTGATCATTCTCTTACACTGTACACAAAGATAAACTCAAAATGGATAAAAGACCTCAACATGAGACAGGAATCCATCAGAATCCGAGAGGAGAACATAGGCAGTAATCTCTTCGATATCAGCAACTTCTTTCAAGATATGTCTCCAAAGGCAAAGGAAACAAAAGTGAAAATGAACTTTTGGGACTTCATGACAATCAAAAGCTTCTTCACAGCAAAGGAAACAGTCAAGAAAACGAAGAGGCAACCCATGGAATGGGAGGAGATATTTGCAAATGACAGTATAAACAAAAGGTTGATATCCAAGATCTGTAAAGAACTCCTCAAACTCAACACACACAAAACAGACAATCTTATCAAAAAAATGGGCAGAAGATATGAACAGACACTTCTCCAATGAAGACATACAAATGGCTATCAGACACATGAAAAAATGTTCATCATCACTAGCCTTCAGGGAGACTCAAATTAAAAGCACATTGAGATATCACCTTACACCAGTTAGAATGCCCCAAATTAGCAAGACAG
>NC_081575.1:48213445-48259933 GCF_022355385.1 Mustela nigripes | reverse complement strand
TGTCTCCCTCCCAATTCCATCTTGTTTCATTGATTCTTCTTCTACCCACGTAAGCCCCCATGTTGCATCACCACTTCCTCATATCAGGGAGATCATATGATAGTTGTCTTTCTCTGCTTGACTTATGACAGTTTTAATTGTTTAGCTCAACCTGTTTGAATTTAGTCTGCATCTACATGACCCCAGAGATAAGAAAGAATTGAAAAATTTTCCAAATATATTATAAACTCAGTAGCTCATTTCCTCCACATGTTAGCATGACAGGAAAAGCAAATATTTCTGGGTTTTCAGCTGATCTTGCACAGAGAAGATAGAGCATTTTGGTTGATTTGACAAAAAAAAAATTGCTAAAGTATCCCTAAACCTTAAATCCTATTATTGGCATATGAACAACCATAACTTTAACTTCACAGAACTGTGTTCATTTTCAAACACTCTTGACATGGCTGTAATTTCAAGTCAGATTTTAATGCAATTGATATGAATATATACATAGTCACAAACAAAAATTGTTCTATTTCAGCTTTGTTCTTCTTATCAAAAGGAATGATACTTGATCTGAGGCTTATAGAACACCTCTAACTCAATTAACTGGTCAGTTGAGTCACTCAGTCATTAGTCAAACTATAGGTTTAATGATTTTTTTTTCCTCACTTAACTGACTGGTTATTTGATCAAAGTCACAATTAATATTTCAGGTTTGAGTGAACAAAGGTTGAGCAGGCAAATTACCCTGATATTTATGTAAAAAGATATATATATATATATACTTATTGATATAATTAATTCTATATTATATATAGAATAATAAATTATGCAAATATATATTATATAAGGCATTTGCATATATAATATATAGATATATATGTATATATTAGATTATAGATTAGATTAGATATATATATAGAGAGAGATCTAATATATAGATAGATATATTCTGATATATATTAAAGAAGCAGCCAGACAAATGCAAAACTAGTCCTTAAAATGTATCAGTGTAGGAATGGTCTTTGTTTCAGTTTATTCTATTTGGATTCATTGCTGCCTTTAACTTTTATAAGCTTACATTTCTCAACAATGTATTTGGCAACCAGCAAAGATAAAATATTTATGAGCATTTACACAGTCATAAGTTATGGACATTAAGTACATGTAATGATGCCAAATTACAGAACGTAAAAAAAAAAAAAAAAAAAAAAAAACACAGTTTGCATATTTATCTGAAGTTTTGCACCACTAGTAAAAAGTAAAGTTATTAGATAAGTTATTTGCACACATGGAAGATTTATCTTAAGCTTAGGAATGAACCAGTGCATTTACTGATTCCAGTGACTGTTCCATTCATTAAATGCCTCCTAATAGTCTGTGTTTCTAGTTGCAAAGTTATCATGTGTCATTAAGGTCTATGGAAAATGTCAGCATACTATAATTCAACATTAAAATGCTAAAAACAAGGACAAGTAGAAAAATGAATCAAAACCAAATTTTAAAAAATCTCTAATAAATTTGAGATCCTAAATTTAATTAACTTCAATCAAATGACATAAATAAAATTTAAGTTTGGTGCTAGTGCTGTCATTTCAGTCTCAAAAAAAAAACTGTAGTAATTCTTTCCAGATTTGGCCAATCTAATGGTTTCTTGAATATGGGGTTACTGAAATAATAATCTGCATGCCAGCTACATGTGTTGTGGCTCATCTAACTCCCAAATCTTTGGTTCATACTGGCTTTGTTATTGTCATGTATTGTACAACTCGATTTCTTTTCTCTGAACTAAAACTGGACTTCTTTGCCTTCAGAGTAGTCTTTGAAGGTCTCCATAATGCTTTTCATGTCCCGTGAAAAGCATTTTTCCTTTCAGTATTTTAGCCCCTCTAAGAATTGCACTATGAAATACAATGGCCAGTATATTTAATTTAATAAATTAAGAATTTATTAAATCATTAAATTAATTAAATTTAAATAAAATCCAAAATTGTGTTTCTCATTTATACTAACAACATTTTTATGGCTACAAAAATATTCTACTGGACAATGCTGCTCTAGAATTTTATTTGTATATGTCATTGTTTAGGACTCATATTTCTAATAAGGTGGAAAGTGTGTTAACATATTACTTTACCAAGATACATTTGCGTAATCATAATAGAGCTTTAGAACAGCAAATGGTCTTCATAATCCAGACTGTAAATAGTGGAAAACTAGATCTCCCCTCAAAAAATTGGTGAGGGAATTATTTTAGGGAAAAGATTTGTTCTAGCACTGTTTAAATTATATCACAACAAAGGTGGCCTTGCAGTTACTGATATGTGGAACTCTTTGATTGTTTATGTATTCTTTTATCCTTTCCATCATTCCATTAATTTCATTTACTGTGTGGATATGCGTCTTTCTGTGCTGGGGACACAGTGATAGTCAAAACAGATGTTTTTATCCTCAATGAGCTTATAGTTTAATAAAGGGATAACAGCATTGAAAACAATTATAATATCATATGGTATATGGTGTGAGATAGTAAGAGGGAGCACAAAGGAAACCCAGCCAGCATGGCCTTGGAGCAACAGAGAGATGGAGGTAGCCAAAGAAGGATTTGTTGTTGTTATTGTTGTTGTTGTTGTTGTCATTGTTGTTTGAAAGTGAAATCTAACATAGGGCTTGAGAGATGCTCAAGAGTTGATAATAGAAGTGAGGGAAGAAATAATTCAGAACATATACAAAGGCTTAGAGGCAAGGGAACATTGAACATATCAGTTTGTGGTTAAGTTTGTACTGACAAAGCACTCTATGAATAGAGAGGAGAAGGCACCAGATTTTTATTTTTTCCTATTTCCTTTGATGATAAGGTTAAATGTTCTCTACTATTTGTTATGATATCTCAAAGCATTGTGTCTAGCAGACTTCAGAGGCATGTATTTGTCATTTATATTTAATGCATCTATTATGCCTATAATAGGTGCTATATTATCTATTTAGAAATTGCTTCCAAGAGTTAGCCTTTCAAACTTAGGACTTTTTAAAAGTTTGGAAACACGTTAGGATAACCTGTTACAAGCCTTCCTATGTATTGAGATGTTGTTATTTCCCCTTGTTTATTGATCTGATCAAATCTAAGAATGCTTCTCTAACACCTTTTCTTGGTTTACATGACATTTTGATATACTTTTGTGACATGAGCCATATACATGGTTCCAACTTAAATCACTTTAGAGTTCTTCCTTTATATGAAATACAGAAAAAAAATGAATTTCTTTTCATCATGAAGTTGTCAGAAGAAAATATATGTGGTGGCAAATTATTTTGAGGGACTTCAAACTTTCTTTATCAACCTATTTGCATTTTTTCTTGCCTAGCACATCCATTCAACTTCTAGCTATCTTTGTTCCTTATATTGGAGCTTGCCAGGCCTGTTCTAGACATTACCAAGTTTTCCAATTTGCTTGATAACAGTTCCCTTTCTAATTAAAATTTGCTTGTCTTGTGTCTTGCTTTTCATTGTCTTTTGCTAGGAGAACAGTTAAATAATTTAATTATGGATATAGAAGTGTAAAATAGCCTACTGTATTATAATTCTAGTATAATATATGCATTTAGAAGGGCTTCTTGTGTTCTAGACTAAAGAAAGGACCCGAAAAGTGGGGTTTTGTGGGGCGCCTGGGTGGCTCAGTGGGTTAAGCCTCTGCCTTCGGCCCAGGTCATGATCTCAAGGTCCTGGGATGGAGCCCTGGATAGGGATCTCTGCTCAGCAGGGAGCCTGCTTCCTCCTCTCTGCCTGACTCTTTCTCTACTTGTGATCTCTCTCTCTCTCTCTCTGTCAAATAAATAAAATCTTTAAAAAAAAAAAGTGGGTTTTGTGCAAACTGTCTTTACAACAGACTAAGTCTGTGGTTTTCAAACTTTGCTTCATAAAATTTAAAGGCAGTGGAGGTGCCAGTGGGCACTCTGGAATGGGTGAAAGAAGGAAACACTAAGAAAATATGGTTTCATGTCATTTTTCTTCCTGTTTAACAAGAGAAACTTCTCTTTTTTCTGTTTTCAATCAGGATTCCATGTAAGATTTCATAAAATTCACAAATCTCTGGGCTACAATTCTCTTTAGGGTACAAACTTTCTTGTATATATTCTGTTCTTCTCCCCATGCTAGTACAGTCTGTTGAATTGCAGGTACTCAAAAAATATATTGAAAGGGTGAGTGAATGAGAAAATTAATAAAATAAATGTTATAAGAATTTTAGCCCTCTTACTACTTAACTGAGTTACTGAATTTGCACTATAGTTCTTATGAACTTTAGGTAACATATATCTTCCTCAAATTCATTTCCTGAGTTTTTCCTTCTAATATTTAAGTGACTTTACCTAATTTCTTTTTCTGTAACATTTCAGATCTAAGTAAACTTGAGGATTATCATCAAGTTCAGTATCATGCATGTTATTGCTGTTTCTACTAATAGTAACAAAGTTATCATTGAATGCTTATTTTACATATATTATTTCCTTTAATATTTGTAAAAAATCTATAGAATAAGTGGCATCTCCATTTTACAGATGGAAATAAAGATAAAATAATATGTCCAAATTATATATATCTAGTAAAAGGAGAATCTGGGATTCAAATCCAGATTCATCCAATTCCAAATCACATGGTCTAAATGACTACAGTAAACTAAAGAGGCTTCCTCTACACTACACTGCTTTTTACCCGTTTTAAACGGGTATCAACAAATGTTTTCTGTAAAAAGACAGATAGTAAATATTTTAGATTTTATGGGCCACATATGGTCTCTGTCACACATTCTCTCTCTCTTTCTTCTTTTTTTAAACAACCCATTAATAATGCAGAAGTCATTCTTGGTTTGAGGGTTGTATAAAAACAGGCCACAAGCTGAATTTGGTCTGTGGATGTTTCCTGACCCTTATTTTAGATAAAGATTAGACATAGCATTGTTTCTTCTTTCAGATTCCTTTCTCTTTGTTTTCCTACTTGGCCTACAGTCTCCCTCTTCCTTCTCAATTTTTCACAGTTCATGCTAGATTCTAACCTATCTCTGTTAATGAAAATTGTAAGAACCTAGGTAAGTCACTTCTGTTGATAGGACTTCTTTGTTGGGAGAATAAATAGATTGAACTCTACAATTGTTAAGGTACTCCCTATTTCTAACATTCTTTGATTGTATTTTTAACCAATGGATGGAATAATAAACAGAACATTTTCAGAGATATATGCTGGGAAAACCAAAGTTTCTAAAGGGGAAAATGGATTTTACTAAGGATTTAATCCCCAAAATGTATTTATTTCCTCTTACATGGGATTCAGAAATACTTACTCTGCTAATGAAAAAGAGGAGACAATATGTTACTATATTATTGAAATAGGCCATTCCATATGCCTTATTTTAAGCTTGTTATTTTCTTCAAGATTCAGTGGAAATCATGTCTTCTGCCCATTTTTTGACTTGATTATCTGTTTTATGAGTGTTGAGTTTGAGAAGTTATTTATAGATCTTGGATATCAGCCCTTTATCTGTAATGTCATTTGCAAATATCTTCACCCATTCTGTGGGTTGCCTCTTAGTTTTATTAACTGTTTCTTTTGCTGTGCAGAAGCTTTTTATCTTGATAAAGTCCCAAAAGTTCATTTTTACTTTTGTTTCTCCTGCCTTTGGTAATGTGTCTTGGAAAAGTTCCTGTGGCTGATGTTAAAGAGGTTACCGCCTACTTTCTCCTCTAGGATTTTGATGGATTCCTCTCTCACATTGAGGTCTTTCATCCATTTTGAGTTTATCTTTGTGTATGGTGTAAGAGAATGGTCCAGTTTCATTCTTCTGCATGTGGCTGTCCAGTTTTCTCAGTAACATTTATTGAAGAGACTGTATTTCTTTCTTCCATTGGATATTTTTTCCTGATTTGTCAAAGATTAGTTGACCAGGGCACCTGGGTGGCTCACTAGGTTAAGCCTCTGCCTTCGGCTCAGGTCATGGTCTCAGGGTCTTGGGATGGAGCCCTGCATTAGACTGTCTTCTCAGCAGGGAGCCTGCTTCCCTTCCTGTCTCTCTGCCTACTTGTGATCTTTGTCTGTCAAATTAAAAAAAAAAAAAAAAAGATTTGTTGACCATAGGGAGGGTCCATTTCTGGAAATTCTCTTCTGTTCCACTGATTTATGTGTCTGTTTTTGTGCCAATACTATGCTGTCTTTGTGATCACTGATTTGTAATGTAGCATGGGGTCAGACAAGGTGATGCCACATGATGCCCCCAGATTTGTTTTCCTTTTTCAACATCCCATTGGCAATTTAGGGTCTTTTCTCGTTCCATACAAATTTTAGGATTGTTTGTTACAGCTCTTTGAAAAATGCCAATGGTACGTTAATAGGGATGGCATTGAAAGTGTAGATTGCTCTGGGCAGCATAGACATTTTAACAAAGTTTATTCTTCCAATCCATGAACATGCAGCATTTTTCCATCTTATTGTGTCTTCCTCAATTTCTTTCCTAATAGTTCTGTAGTTTCTTGAATATAGATCTTTTATCTCTTTGGTTAGGTTTATTCTTAGGGATCTTATGATTTTCGGTGCTGTTGTAAATGGAATCAATTCCCTAATTTCTCTTTCTATAGTTACCTTGTTAAGGTATAGAAAAACAACTGATTTATTTGCATTGATCTTGTATCCTGCCACATTGTTGAATTACTGTATAAGTTCTAGTAATTTGGGGTTGGGTCTTTTGGGTTCTCCACATAAAGTATCATGTCATCTGGGAAGAGAGAGAATTTGACGACTTCTTTGCCAATTTGAATGTCTTTTCTTTTTGTTGTCTGATTACTGAGGCTAAGACTTAACAAGAGTGGGCATCCCTTTTGTGTTCCTGATTTTAAGGGAAAAGTTCTCAGTTTTTCCCCATCGAGAATGATATTCACTGTGGACTTTTCACTGATTTTTTTTTCATAGTACTGAGGAAATTTCCCTCTATCCTTACACTCTAAAGAGTTTCATTCAGGAAAGGATGCTGTATTTTGTCAAATGTTTTTCTGCATCAATTGAGAGGATAATATAGTTCCTGTCTTTTCTTTTATTAATGTGCTCTCTCATGTTGATTGACTTATGAATATTGAACAGACACTTCTCCAAAGAAGATATACAAATGGCTAACAGGCACATGAAAAAATGTTCAACATCACTAATCATCATGGAAAATTCAAATCAAAACCACAGTGAGATACCTCCTTACACCAATTAGAATGGCAAAAATTAACAAGGCAGGAAGCAACAAATGTTGGCAAGGATGTAGAGAAAGGGAATCCTCTTACATTATTGGTGGGAATGCAAGCTGGTAAAGCCACTTTGGAAAACAGTATGGAGGTTCCTTGAGACATTAAAAATAGAGCTACTCTATGGCCTAGTAACTGCCGTACTAGATATTTACCCCAAAGATACAGTCATAGTGAACAAAAGGGGTACATTCACCCAATGTTCATAGCAGCAATGTCCACAATAGTCAAACTGTAGAAGGAACCAAGATGCCCTTCAGCAGATAAATGGATAAAGAAGACATTATTCATATATACAATGAAATATTACTTAGCCATCGTAAAGGACTGATACCCACCATTTACATCCACATGGATGGAACTGGTGGGGTTTATGCTAAATGAAATAAGTGAAGCAGAGAAAAACATTTATCATGTAGTTTCACTTGTATGTGGAACATAAGGAATAGCACAGAAGACATTAAGGAAAGGAACAGAAAAGAAATGGGGGGATCAGAAAGGGAGACAGACCACAAGACACTATGGATTCTGGAAAACAAAGTGAAGGTTTCATAGGGGAATGAGTTGTGGAAGGGAGAGCTGAATGATGGATATTAATGAGGGCACATATTATAATGAGCATTGGATGTTATATGCAACTAATGAATCATTGAACACTACATCAAAAATTAATGATGAACAGTATGCCCAGAAGAGACCCCAAATTGTTAAGAAAATGTTGAAAAAGAAAAACAAAACTAGGGGCATCACATTGCCTGATTTCAAGCTTTACTACAAAGCTGTGATTAGCAAGATGGCATGGGACTGGCACAGGAACAGGCACATAGACAAGTGGAACAGAGTGGAGAGCCCAGATATGGACCCTCAACTCTAAGGTCAAATAATATTTGACAAAGCATGAAAAAATACAGTACAGTATACAGTAGAAAAAGGACAATCTCTTCAATAAATGGTGCTGGGAAAATTGGACAGCTATGTGTAAAAGAATGAAACTTGACCATTCGCTTACACCATACACAAAGATAAACTCGAAATGGATAAAAGACCTCAATGTCTTTTATCTATCAACAAGAAGGCAGGAATCTATCAACATCCTAGAGGAGAACATAGGCAATAACCTCTTCGACATCGGGCACAGTAACTTCTTTCAAGATATGTCTCGGGCGCCTGGGTGGCTCAGTGGGTTAAGCTGCTGCCTTCGGCTCAGGTCATGATCTCAGGGTCCTGGGATCGAGTCCCGCATCAGGCTCTCTGCTCAGCAGGGAGCCTGCTTCCCTCTCTCTCTCTCTGCCTGCATCTCCATCTACTTGTGATTTCTCTCTGTCAAATAAATAAATAAAATCTTTAAAAAAAAAAAAAAAAAGATATGTCTCCAAAGACAAAGGAAACAAAAGTGAAATGTACTTTTGGGACTTTCATCAAGATAAAAGCTTTTGCACAACAAAGGAAACAGTCAACAAAACAAAGAGGCAACCCACGGAATAGGAGAAGATACTCACAAATGACAATACAGACAAAGGGCTGATATCCAGGATCTGTAAAGAACTCCCCAATCTCAACACCCACAAAACAGATAATCATGTCACAAAATGGGCAGAGGACATGAACAGACACTTCTCCAAAGAAGTGGCTAACATACATATGAAAAAAATGTTCATCATCACTAGCCATCAGGGAGATTCAAATCAAAACCACATTGTGATACCACCTTACACAAGTTAGAATGGCCAAAATTGGGGTGCTAGGTGGCTCAGTGGGTTAAAGCCTCTGCCTTCTTCTCAGATCATGACCCCAGGGTCCTGGGATCAAGCCCCACATAGGGCTCTCTACTCAGCAGGGAGCCTGCTTTCTCCTCTCTCTCTCTGCCTGCCTCTCTGCCTACTTGTGATCTCTGTCTATCAAATAAATAAATAATACCTAAAAAAGGAATGGCCAAAATTAATAAGACAGTAAGAAAACAAGTGTTGGAGAGGATGTGGAGAAAGGGGAACCCTCTTATACTGTTGGTTGGAATGCAAGTTGGTGCAGCCACTTTGGAAAACAGTGTGGAGATTCCTTAAGAAATTAAAAATGGAGCTACCCTATGACTCTGCAGTTGTACTACTGGGTATTTACCCCAAAGATACAGATGTAGTGGAAAGAAGGACCATCTGTACCCCAATGTTCATAGCAACAATGACCACAGTCACCAAACTGTGGAAAGAGCCAATATGCCATTCAACAGACTAATGGATAAAGAAGATATGGTCCATATATACAGTGGAGTATTATGCCTCCATCAGAAAGGACGAATACCCAACTTTTGTATCAACACGGATGGGAATGGAAGAGATTATGCAGAGTGAAATATATCAGTCAGAGAGAGTCAATTATATGGTCTCACTTACTTGTGAAGCATAAGGAATAATATGGGAGATACTGGGAGATGGAGAGAAGTGAGTTGAGGGAACCTGGAGGGGGAGACAAACCATGAGAAACTGTGGACTCTGAAAAACAAACTGAAGGTTTGGGGGTGTGTGGGGAGTGGGGTGAACCTGGTGGTGGGTATTATGGAGGGCACGTATTGCATGGAGCACTGGGTGTGGTGCATAAATAATGAATTTTGGAACACTGAAAAATAATAATTTTTTAAGAAAAGGAACTTATGGTTCCAGAATGGCATAGTTTTTCATAGATGGTGTATTCAAATAATATTTTATCATCCAGAATTGAAACAGAACCTAAAAATGTGAGAGGCTGATGACCAGCCTCTGAACTTATTACAACTGGAAAGTTAATATTATAAATCAATCATACAATGCTTTTCCTCTATGAATTAAACATCTGTCAATTGTTCTATTTTAAAACAATGATGTATTGCTTGGTGGTTAACTTAACATAATAAAAAAATATTTTTTTTTAAAAGATTCAGTGGAAGTCTTCCAACTGGACCCTTTCCATTTGCTGCTCACCATGGTACCCAAAAGAAATTTGATAGGTTCAGATGTTCTCCTCCTTTCCTTCTAGAAAGCAAAGTAAAATATATTTCTAATTATTTTAGTTGGAAAGATACCCTATTCCCCAAATTTTACATTTGAAGCCATATTTGTTGTCCAGAATGTAAAATTAAATCCTAGCTTGTCAATTTTATCTTTAGTTATTATTCTTGAACAAAAAACTCATTCCTTTTAGGCTCCTAGATTACATTTTTTTTTCAATCTTAGTTAGATCACTAGTTGATTTTTTTTTTAATATCAGGCTTCAAAAGTGCTTATCACCCATATTTCAGAATAAATTATGAATACACCGAATAAAAAATTATGTATCCCCTCATCTTTAACTGTCTCTTAGATCACTGTGCAACTTCTACATGGTATCAGTTCACATGTAGTTCAGTGGAATATTAAAACTGAAAAATTTGTAACTCCAGTTTATTTATTTTGAGGTGATACTAAAGCTAAGATGTAATGGTTCTACTTAACCATTTATTTAGGGTTTGAGCCAGGACTAAAATCCAGGTCTTCTAACTTTCAGTTTGAACTTTACCCATCATACCATGCCACATGGTTACTCAAAGTAACTTAACAAACTATCTACAAGACTCATAAGTCCATGATTGTGAGTAACAGAGAGTATATATATATATATATATATATATATATATATGCTTATGACTTGGTTTTTAATAGAAGTGTAAAAATCTACCTCAAAGATTCTAGGGTAAAATGTATGGGGGGTAGTTGTTCTTTCAAACAGTAAGCTCTAGGTCTCCACAAAGATTAATGTTCTCTTCCTTTGGCTGCTGATATTAATAAAAAATGCTCTATGGAATTTCTAGTTAATACATCAGATGCTTAGACACTTCTGCAAATAATTAGTAGTAGAAAGGCGCAGATAGTGAACTTGCCACATCTGCATCTCTCACCAAGCCTAGCACATAAAGAGTAACCTCAATAGCCTATCATTCATGGAGAGATATATAACCTTCATGATCTGATTTGGCCTTTTAAGCACTCTGTTACAGAATTTGAATCAAAGGAAGATGTAAACTGGCAGATAACAGGGACCACATCTATTTAATTTGTATTGTGAAGTACTTAGCATGGCACCATGCATATATGGGCACTTGATAAATATCACTCGAGGAGAAATACATTCCAAATGCATTTGTTGGCAATAGACTTAGTTTTCATCCCTTTACTGATTGGAAATCTAAACGTCACATCCTTTCCACTTTATGCTTCTTAAAGACTTCACTCTTCCTTTTGGTACAAGAGAAGATTTTTAATAAGAGTAAATCAGTCTTAAAAGTAAGAGAGCTTTTCAAGGAAGCAGAATGAGAATAAGTCCTAAAAGATCTGTCTCAACTACCCGTCACCCAAAACAGAAGATTTGGAAACCGTAGCTGAAATCCCTCAGGGAAATTACATTTACCTTTCACTTTTCTCAGCAGTAGGCAAGGAATTTTCTCAGTTTCAACAACATATAGAACATAAATTATTAAATAAAATTTATTATTAAGGAAATATTTACCAATTTTACTGAGATCCATTTTTTTTCCTTTGTCTTAGCTATCTACATCCATTAGCTTGAGTGGGGACTCAATTACAGACAATAAGGAATTGGTTACATAAGTGAATAAAAACATTTTCATATTTTTTTCTTAGATCTCTGTAAGTCAGTGTGGGTCACTGTAGAGAAGCCAAATTTTAATGACATCAAACCAAGTGGACTCTGAAATAAAAAAGGAAAACACCAAAGTGAAATAACCAATCTCATTTAATTATCCAACCTACAGACAGAGTAGAATAGTAAGAAGTTATTTTGATTTAAAATGTTCCTTCCTTAGTAATATAAGCTAGAATACTTCTGGGACACCTGAGTGGCTCAGTGGGTTAAAGCCTCTGCCTTCAGCTCAGGTCATGATCTCAGGGTCCTGGGATAGAGCCCCACATCGGGCTCTCTGCTCAGCAGGGAGCCTGCTTCCCCCCTTCTCTGTCTCTGCCTGCCTTTCTGCCCACTTGTGATCTCTGTCAAATAAATAAATAAAATCATAAAAAATTTTAAAAAATAAGCAGGGAAACTTCCAAATAGGGACTTCTTATTTCACTTATCTCTTTAAATAGCTTTTGAAAAAGAATCAGTGAAACAGCTATCATCAGTTTTGAACAAATATACCTAATCCCAAGTCAATGTTGACAGAAGCCTCACTGCAGTGCCTGCTATTACATTCATGTGAGTAACACAGCTATACAAGACAAATATTTTGTCCTTGTAAAATCTATCTATCTACCTATCATCATCTATCATCATTATCTATCATGAATTTATTTAATGTTCTTTTGCAATGAGCAGCTGGTACAGAGTCCAGCTATCTTCTATAGAATGCAAACCAATAGTCCCTTGTGATAGTCATACTACATTAAGCATTATAGATGATTTGGGAAAGAAGTTTACAGGTAGATAAATGTAGAAGACAAGCTTGCTCATGGGAGAATTTCTTTTACTAAATGGCCTCTAGAATGTGGAGGGAGTTTTCAGAGCTTTTGCCCTAAGTCATTTATTCCCCAATGCATATTAGATATGAAACACATTGTAAAAACCTATTTTATAATTGAATTAATCTCACTCATATTATGACTAGAAATGAAACTGCATAAGTGATGCTATTTATCAAAGCTATTTCTCCCCTCTCCCGAGGAACAAATGGCTAAGTCCTCATTGTTATCCATGGGGGAAAAAAAATCCAAAAAGGAAGCATAGGCCAATTAGCAGACTGAAGAAAACAGTGAAATGTGGCAAAAATCCAGACAGAAAGTTACAGAAATTAATCTGCTTTGGCTGAGTACATAGCTTTAATTGGCAATTTAAGCCAATACTGTCCATTAAGAATGTGCTTAACACATCCCAGTAGTATGGCATGGTGCATAGTCATAGAATGGGCTCCTTAAGCTCCTTAAGCCACATTTCCAACTTTGTGAATTCCTGCATCTGCTCTTGCAGGATATTTCTTCCAGATCTGGGTTCAAGGCCACAATGCCTCTGCAATAAAGGTGGAGAAGCTTCAACTCCTAAAAGCCTACCCAGGAGGCAAAGCATCAGAACCAGACATAGAAGAATAATAACATCTGCTTCCATGTCACCAGGAGATCATTTAACAGAATAATTAATAGAATGTGTTTCTGACTTCTCTGTGTTTGTCAGAGATCTAACATCCTCTTAGGATCAAAATTGTTACCTGACTCTTTGTTATTTTGTTTGTTTATTTGTTTAGCTTTTTGTTTCTGTTTTTGTTGTTTTTGTTTGTTTATCTTCCACACTGAGGTCATTTAAAAATTTCTGTTGGTTTTCCCTTCATTTCTTTTTTCCTGACACTAGTCTCTCTTTTCCCACTAAAACTCTAATCCAGGGTCTTGTTATCTTAGGTCCAGATTACTAACTAATCTTTTAGCTAGTTGTTCTGTTCAGTCTTTCCCAAACTTAACAACATGCTCCATTACTGTGTTCCTTACTATTCACCCTACTGTTTATCATGTTACTCCCCTGATAATAAATAAATAAATAAATAAATAATAATTCCAACTGGCCAACACAAACCTTTCCATTTGACTTTTAAGGTACTTGATAACATTCTCTGCACAAATGTTTTAGTGTGTATGTGTGAATATGTTTTCTCATTTTCATATCTCTGTGTATATTTAACCAACCACTTAGAACTTCTCTGTACCTTAGTTCCTCTATAACATGAGGTTGATAATTTTTTCTAAAAATTAAACTACTTGGTGTGTCTGGGCGACTCAGTCAG
This sequence comes from Mustela nigripes, assembly GCF_022355385.1. Classification (NCBI taxonomy): domain Eukaryota; kingdom Metazoa; phylum Chordata; class Mammalia; order Carnivora; family Mustelidae; genus Mustela; species Mustela nigripes. Next base: position 48,245,889 of record NC_081575.1, on the reverse strand, counting down.
TTAAGTGTCCAACTTTTGGTTTTGGCTCAGGTCATTATCTCATGGGTCCTGGGATTGAGCCCTGTATCAGACTCTGCACTCTGTCTCGCTCTGCTAGAATACTCTCTCCTTTTTGCCCTCCCCCCACCCTACTTGGTCTCTCAGACATTCTCTCTAACATAAATAAATATATCTTTAAAAAAAAGTTTAAAAAACTAAAAAAAAAAAAAAAAGAAAGAAAAGAAAAACTTAAACACGTTGCCTGAAATAGTGCCTGGAATATTCTAAGTGCTATATTAATGTTTCTTAAATACATAAATAAAATGACTGACCATTTCCCTTTTCCATATGTTTATTAGAACCCTATTAACTCAGGGCTCCTGGATGGCTCAGTTGGTTAAGCATCCGAATTTAGCTCAGGCTATGATCCCAGAGTCTGGGAATGGGGCCCTACATGAGCATCCCTGCTCAGCGGGGAAAACTGTTTCTCCTTCTGCCTCTCCTCCTGCTCATATTTGCATTCTTTCCCTGAAACAGATAAAATCATTTTAAAAATCCTATTAACTACAGACCCACATCCTCTATAACTGATTATACATTTGCTACTTCATTGCTCACCAAGCTGAGGGCCCTTGAACCCTTACCTGTATTACCAAATATAGTGTTCAATTATATTCAAATATAGAGTTCAAATATAGTGTTCAATTATATATAAAATTATATATTATATATTATATATACATATACATACATTTATGTGCATAATATATACATATATGTATATAATATAGATAAATTATATATATTATATATATATAGTTTTGTATATATCAGTGTTGCTTCAATGATAAGTATTTGATCATTCTGAACCAATTATAAGTTATTTGAGGTCAGAGATTTTTTATTCTCCAACTTTCTTTAGTGCAATATTTAGTAAACAGTGGACACAAAAATATCTAATGACTATTCGAGTAAGAGACAAATGTATAAAATTACTGGTCATTTAATACAAGACAGGGTACATCCTGAACCAGTTTCCCCTCCTTTTCCCTATGAAATCTTTGTGAAACTTATCTGAAAGTCAACACAATTTACATGCTTCTCAACTTCATCCTTTTCCTCTGGGAAAATTCTATTTATTTATTTATTTATTTATTATTTTTGAGATTTCTATTTAAATTCAGGCTAGTTAATATGTAGTGCTATATTTGTTTCAGGAGTAGAACTTAGTGATTTATCACTTACATATAACACCCAGTGCCCCTCACAAACACCTTCCTTAATACCCATCATCCATTTAGCACATTCCCTGCCCACCTCCCCTCTAGCAGCCCTCAGTTTGTTCTGTATGATTAAGAGTCTTTTATAGATTGCTTCCCTCTCCTTTTTCCTTCTCCTATGTTCATCTTGTTTCTTAAATTCTGCTGTGGGAAAATTTTAAAAGATACAGAACAGAAAGCAGTAGACCAAAATCAACATTTAAGATATTGGCAAGACTTGCCATTATTGTTCGCTTTTTCATTATTAAAGACCAAGTGGACATCATTGACTATCCTTCGAAAGTAGTTCTGCCTCCATTTTGCCTATCAACTGATACCAACTCTGCTTAACAGAAGACTCGTCTTAGAAACTGTATAATCTTACAGTACACTAAGTGCCTTGATCTTTTCCATTTTGCTCATGTAGATCATATATTACATTGATATTAAATGATGGCACATGAAACCATACTAAAAGGATGTTTAGTTATGTGGCTTAGGAACTACACTGAGGATGAGTTCTACCAATGTTTCAGATATAGCACTATGTAAGTAATATTATTTCATCTTTGTATCAATTCACCCCATTAATATACCACACCAAGTAGATATCTGCGGCAGTTCAATGCTCAGAGAGATTAAGAAACTCTCGAAGTCACACAGCAAGTAGAGCTGGGCTTTTGTACTGGAAAAAATTATTTTTAATAATAGATCATAGTTTTTGAGAACTCATTATGTGGCAGGCACTGTGTTAATTAATTTATATGTGCTTTCTGTTTAACATTAACTATGGTCTCCCTGACCCCTGCAACATATCACCTTCCATGTATAGCTAACAGTTACTACTGGATGTTTTGAAGAGGGTGCTTTGAGAAAATGAATTTTAGTAAGTTTTTTAAAAATTTCACTAAGTTTTAACATTTGTACAGATTTGTGCATTAGTATAAGTGACTGAAATTGTGCAAAGACAACTAATGACTTATTTTAATGTTAAAACTATGCAATTTACAGAGTTGATTTATCTAACACGGATTGGTGTGGAAATCTCTGAGATATGAATCAGTATTCAAATGTAGAATATGGTCAACAGATCATGCAACACAGAGAGTGAAGGAGGAATACTTGACAAAAGTGGAACAAAATCATTTACCTTGGTCATACCAAAATACTCAATTCCCTACTGAGGAAGAAGTAACATTTATATTAGATTTACACTTTAGCTATCTCTTATTTAAATAGTACTTAAGTTAATAATAAAATAAATTAATTACCAATAAGTCATGTATAGTTTATTCAGTAGTATGACTTCTGCTATTATAAAAAGTTCTCTTTGCTGGTATTTATATAAACCTTTCAGTTTAGAAAGAGTGTTTCAGATTTGATGAAAAAAGAGTATCTGAATGAGGTGAACCTGACTAACTACCCAGGATTCTAACACCCTGAGGAGTCTATTTAGGTAAGCAGTATAACTTAAAAATAATACCTTAGGACAGGTTATTTCTCTTGGATGAGCCACAAGTGATATTGACCTAGGATCATTGTTTATCTTGTATATTTATAGTAACACAGAAATTAATTTTATTGTTTTAGATCTCTGATTTGTGACAAAGGCAACAAATGTTTATTTCCCTATAGAAAGTGTGTTTCACACTGTTGGAGTTAGCAGAAAGGTAAACATATTGAAACGCTTGAGTTGTGTGCCCTTTGCTCTTTTTTATACATATGCTTGCTCTAAATGAACCCATTTATTTCCACGATCTCATATTCAACAAATGTCTTTGGATAGGTGATTTTTTTTTAACATAAAACAAATGTATCAGAATGAATACTTCCCCACTTCAGTAACCACACTCACTTCTGTTTAATTTTATTCTCAGCTACCCTCTGGCCATTGCTGGATAACTGCCAAAATGCACACTGGTGAGGTGCAATTTTTTTTTCCCAGCTTGCTCTACTTAAGTGCCTTAGAAAAAAAATAAAGTGTAATTAACATACAATATTATATTAGTCTCAGATGCACAGCATAATGATTTGACCTTTGCATACATCGCAAAATTATCACCTCAATAAGCCCAGTTACCATGTGTTACCATACAAAGTTAATACAATATTATCCACTATATTCCCTATGTTGCACATTGCATCACCATAACTTATTTATTTTATAACTGGAAGGTGGTATTTCTTGATCCCTTTCACCCATTTTAACTCTAACAACCTCCTTCTTCTCTGGCTTTCCTTCTTCACCAGTCTGTTTTCTATCAGTAAGACTGGGTTTTGTTTTGTTTTAGAATCCTCATGTAAGTGAAATCACGTGGCATTTATCTTTCTCTGTCTGACTTATTTCACTTAGCATAACACCCTCAAGGTTCATCCATGCTGCAATAATAAGATTTCACTTGTTTTTATGGCTGAGTAGTGTTTCATTGTATATACAGTTGATCTGTGAACAACATAGATTTGGACCTTACAGATCCACTTACATGTGGATTCTTTTTCAGTATAGTACTATAAATGTATTTCTCTTCTTTACGATTTTCTTAATAACATTTTATTTTCCCCTGCTTACTTCACTATAAGAATACAGTATATGATGAATATATAATCTATGTGTTAAATGACTTTATGTTATCAGTAAATCTGCTCAGTAATAGGCTATTAGTAGTTAAGTTTTTGGAAAGTCAAAGTTGTACATGGTTTTTCACTGTACAAGAGGTTGGCACACTGACCCCCATGTTGTTCAAGGGTCAACTTCATACCACTTCTTTTGTATATAACTTATGCACTGATGGACACATAAGTTGTTTCTATATCTTAACTATTACAAATAGTGCTGTAACGAGCATAGGGTGCATACATCTTTTTGAATTTATGTTTCTGCTTTCTTTAGCTAAGTACCCAGAGGTAGAATTGCTCGATCATAGGGTAGTTCTGTTTTTAATCTTATGAGTAATATCCATACTGTTTTCCATAGTGGCTGTACCAATTTACATTCTCACCAACAATGCCCAAGTGTTCCCTTTCCTTCACATCCCTGTCAGTACTCGTTTTTTCTTGTGTTTCTTTGTTTTGTTTTGTTATGTTTTGCTTTTAATAATAGCTATTCTGACCAGTGTGAGGTAGTATCTTATTGTGGTTTTTATTTGCATTTCCTTGATGATTAGTGATAGTGAGCATCTTTTCATGTGCCTGGTGGGCATCTGTGTGTCTTCTTTAGAAAAAAAAGTCTATTCAGGTCCTCTGTCCATTTTTTTTTCTTCTCTGTCTATTTTTTAATCAGATTCAGTAGTATGTGTATGTGTGTGTGTGAGAGAGAGAGTGTGTGTGTGTGGGGGGGTGGGAGTTGAGTTGTATGAGTTTTTCACATATTTTGGATGTTAACCCTTTATCAGATATATGATTTGCAAATATCTTCTCCCATTCTGTGGGTTGCCATTTTATTTTGTTCATGGTTTCCTTTACTATGCAGAATTTTTTTAGTTTAATGTAGCTCCACTTGTTTATTTTTCCTTTTATGCCATTGCCACTGAAGTCTGATTCCCCCACCCAAAAAAAATCACAAAAATTGTTGTCAAGGATTTTACTGCTCATGTTTTCTTCTAGCAGTTTCATGACTTCAGGTCTTACATTCAAGTTTTTAATCCATTTTGAGTTACACAATTTTTTGTGTATGATGTGAAATAGTGGTCCAGTTTCATTCTTTTGCATGAAGCTATTCAGTTTTATCAATACCATCAATAGAAGATAATATCCTTTCTCTATTGTATATTATTGTCTTTTTGTCATAAATTAATTAATATTGATAATATCAATTATTGATATCATGATACATCAACTGTCAGTATCAAAATAGTCGTAAATTAAAGGATATTAATAATATCCTTTCTCCATTGTATATTATTAACTTCTTTGTCATAAATTAATTGCCCATATATATATGGTTTTATTTCTGGGCTCTCTTTTCTGTCCCATTGATCTAGGTGTCTGTTTTAATGCCAATACCATACTGTTTTTACTATAGCTCTGTAGTATAGCTTGAACATTGTTGATTGATTGATTGATGATTGATTTTTAAGAGTAAGAGAGAGTCAGAGGTGGGAGAGGCAAAGGGAGAGGGAGAGAGAATCTCAAGCTGGCTTTCCACTGAGCATGAAACCCAATGCAGGGCTCAAACTCATGACCCTGAGATCCTGACCTGAACTAAATGCTCAACTGACTGAGCCACCCAGGCACCCCATGTACTATAGTTTGAAATTCATAGGTATGACACCTCCATTTAGTTCTTCTTTCTCAAGAATACTTTGGCTATTTGGAGTCTTTTGTGATTCCATACATACTTTAGAATTATTTGTTCTAGTTTTGTAAAAACAATACCACTGGAATTTTGATAGGGATTCCACTGAATCTGCAGATTGCTTTGGGTACTATGATCATTTTAACAATATTAATTCTTTAATCTATGAACACAGAATGTCTTTCAATTTATTTGAGTGTTCTTCAATTGCTTTATTCAATTTCTTATAGTTTTGAGTGTATAAGTCTTTTACCTCCTTGCTTAAATTTATTCCTGGGTATTTATTCAGTTGTAAATGAGATTGATTTCTTTATTTATTTTTCTGATGCTTTGTTGGTAGTGCATAGAAATGCAACAGATTTTCATATGTTAATTTGGTATCCTGAAAATTTCCTAAATTCATTCATTAGTTCTAACAATGTTTTGGTGGAGTCTTTAGTTGTTTTTTTTTTTTTTTTAATAGTTTCATATTATCTGCAAGTAGTGACAGTTTTACCTCTTCCTTTCCAATTCAGATGACTTTTATTTCTTTTCCTTGCTCAATTGTTATGGCCAGGACTTTCCAAACTACGTTGAATAAAGGTGGGAACAGTGAGCATTCTTGCCTTATTCCTGATCCTAAAGGAACATTTTTCAGATTTTCACCATTGAGTATAATGGTAGCTATGGGTTTGTTATATAAGACCTTTACTGTGTTGAGGTATGTTTCTTCCATGCCTATTTTATTAAGAGTTTTTATCATAAAAGTGTGTTGAATTTTGTCAAATGCCTTTCTGAATTTATCAAAGTGATCATATAACTTATCTTTCTTTTGTTAATGTGGTATATCATATTGGTTTGCAGATGTTGAACCATTCTTGCATCTCTGGGATAAATCCGACTGATCATGTGTATGATCCTTTGAATATATAGTTGAATTCAGTTTGCTGCTATATTTTAGGACTTTTGCATTCATGTTCATCAGGGATATTGACACATCATTTCCTTTTTTTGTGGCGTCCTTGTCTGGCTTTGGTATCAGAGTAATGTTAGCTTTGTAAAATGAGTTTGGAAGTCTTAAGTTTTAATTTAAAAAAAAGTTTGAGAGATATAGGTATCAAATCTTCTTTTAATATTTGGTGGAATTTACCAGTGAAGACATTTGGTCCTGTATATTTATTTTTTGGGAGGTTTTGATTACTGATTATATCCCATTACTAGTAACTGTTCTATTCCACTTTTTCTATTCCTTCCTGATTCAGAATTAGAAGATTGTTTCTTGAAATTTTTCCATTTCTTTTAGTCCATCTAATTTGTTGGCATATAATTTTATAATAGTTTCTTGTAATCCTTTACATTTCTGTTTTATCAGTTGTAACTTCTCTTTATTTCTGATGTTATTTATTTGAAACTTCTCTGTTTTGTTCTTGGTGAATCTAACTAAAAATTTTATCAATTTTTGTTATCTTTTCAAAGAAATATCTCTTAGTTTCATTGATTATTTTGATTTTCATTTTAGTGTCTATTTCATTTATTTCCTCTTCGATATTTATTATTTTCTTCCTTCTACTAAAGTTATATTTTGTTTGTTCTTTGTTCTCAAGTTCCTTAGAGTATAAAGTTAGCATATTTGATTTTTTTTTTGTTTCTTCAGGTAGGCATATGCTGCTATGAACTTCCCTTTTAGAACAGCTTCTGCTCCATTCCATTGATTTTAGTAGGTCATAATTCTGTTTCCATTTGTCTCTAGATTTTTTTAAATATTGTATCTATTTATTTGAGAAAAAGAGAGAGAGCGCACAAGTGGGGGGAAGTCAGAGGAAGAAGGAGAAGTAGACTCCCCACTGAGCAAGGAGCCTAACACGAGGCTCAATCCTGGGACTCTGGAATCATGACCTGAGCTAAAGGCAGACCCTTAACAGACTGAGTCACCCAAGAACTCAGATTTTTTTTTTTTCATTTCTCCTTTGATTTCTTCAAGGACTCAGTGGCTGTTCAGTAACATGCTGTTTAACCACCATGTATTTGGTGTTTTTCCACTTTTCTTCTTACAATTGATTCCTACTTTCATCCATTGTTGTTGGAAAAGTTGTTTGATATGATTTTAGTCTTCTTGAATTTATCAAGACTGGCTTTGTGGCCTCACATGCAATCTATCTTGGAGAATATTCCATGTGCTCTTGGGAAGAATATACATTCTGCTGCTGTGGGATAAACTGTTCTGTATACATCTATTAAGACTATCTGGTTTAATGCCATTAATGCTGAAGTTTCCTTACTGAGTTTCTGTCTCACTGTGTTCAAATATAAGTTGCTATCAACCTATGCATACAAAAGTTTATTTTAGGTCGATAGCAACTTATATTTGAACACATTTTAAAACTTTGAGTTTTTACTCCTCTCACCCACATTTTATTTTTTTTTTAAGATTTTATTTATTTTATTTGACAGACAAAGATTACAAGTAGGCAGAGAGGCAGGCAGAGAGAGAGAGAGAGAGAAGAGGAAGCAGGCTCCCTGCTGAGCAGATAGCCTGATGCAGGACTCAATCCCAGGACCCTGAGATCATGACCTGAGCCGAAGGCAGCAGCTTAACCCACTGAGCCACCCAGGCACCCCCAAATTTTATTTATTTATTTATTTTAGATTTTATTTATTTATTTGACAGAGAGAGATCACAAGTAGGCAGAGAGGCAGGCAGAGAGAGAGAGGAGGAAGCAGGCCCCCTGCTGAGCAGAGAGCCCGATGCGGGACTCGATCCCAGGACCCTGAGATCATGACCTGAGCCGAAGGCAGTGGCCTAACCCACTGAGCCACCCAGGCACCCCCCACATTTTATTTTTGATGTCACATTTTACCCCTTATTATTTTATGTATCCCTTAACTAATTATTATAGTTTTAGTTAATTTTACTACTTTCATGTTTTAACCATTATACTACTCTTATAAGTGATTTATACACTATCCTTACTATATATTTACCTTTTCCAGTGAAATTTTTAATTTTGAATGATTTCTTATTTTTAATTAGTATCATTTCTTTACAACGTAAAAAGTTCCTTTGACATTTCTTGTGAAGTTAATTTAGGTGTGATTTTCTTTTGCTTTGCTTATATGGAAAGTCCATTTTTCAAAATTTTCGTTTTTATATTATTTTGTTTATTTTTTTCAGTGTTCCAAGACTCATTGTTTATGCACCACACCCATTGCTCCATGCAATATGTGCCCTCCGTAATATTCACCACCAGGCTCACCCCACCCCACCTCCAAAACCCTCTGTTTTTTTTGTTTGTTCGTTTTGTTTCGTTTTTTGTTTTGGTTGTTGTTTTTGTTTTTGTTTTGTTTTGTTTTGTTTTGTTTTGTTGGGTTTTTTGGCCAACACATTGCATGATTCTATTGTTATGAGGTTTCTATAGAGACACAAAGTAGACGAGTGGTGGCCCTGGTGGTGGTGTTAAGGTGGAGGGTGGGATGATGAGCGTTTGCTTAATGGGTGTGGGGTTTCCTCTTAGGGTAACAAAAATGTTCTGGATCTGGAAGGAGGTGATAGTTGCATAATATCGTGAATGTACTAAGTGCCATGGAATTTTCCAATCTGAAACAGTTAATATTATGAAATATGAATTTCATCTTTGTGGAAAAGGAGATGTTGATCACCTGAGGTAGTTCCTTAATAAAGCTTGGTTTGTTAAGGGAAAAGAGCCAACAGGTTCACAAAATATCCTCCACCAAGCAGGTCACCTCCAAGGAACAAAAGTAAAAGGCCACCAAAGTCCCAAATATCCTGGTTTTCTTTCCTAACTGAAATTAAATAAATAAAACTTTCTAGAGAAGACCCAGTCAGGGTCAGTAACTGGCACTTCTCTCTTCAAGAAGGTTCTGTTTTCTCTTCCCAGGAAGGTTCCAAATGGTTGATTTAAAGTTTCTGGAGTGCAAGTTCCCTGGGGATGAGACTAAAGAGTTGGTCGCTAAGGACCTTCCAAGATCAGGAGTACAAGACAAAGATGCCCAAAAATTCTAGGTGGACCTCCCCTTCACTGAGCCATGGGATTCTAAAATGAAATGCCAGAATCTTTCTCTCAGCATCTCAGACTCCTGGGAAGAGTGGAGTTAGTCCTGTGAGCCATCTGGGGGATCAGGGTAACTCAAGGATCAAAGTATATGTAGACATCTCCCCCAGTCTGATGAGGTGGAAGCTCTGGAAATGGCTGGTGTTCACAGTCTCTCATTGTTTGTTGGTCCCCCTCCAATTTCCCCCAACTCACTTCTCTCCTTCTCCCAGTGTCCTCCATGTTATTCCTTATGCTCCATAAGTAAGTGAAACCATATGATAACTGACTCTCTCTGCTTGACTTATTTCACTCAGCATAATTTCTTCCAGTCTCGTCCATGTTGATACAGAAGTTGGGTATTCATCCTTTCTGATGGAGGCATAATACTCCATTGTATATATCAACCATATCTTCTTTATCCACTTGTCTGTAGAAGGGCGTCTTGGTTCTTTCCACAGTTTGGCGACTGTGGCCATTACTGCTATGAATATTGGGTTCCAGATGGCTATTCTTTTCATTGCATCTGTATCTTTGGGGTGAATACCCATTAGTGCAACCGCAGAGTCATAGGGTAGCTCTATTTTTAACTTCTAAAGGAATCTCCACACTGTTTTCCAAAGTGACTGCACCAACATGCATTCCCACTAACAGTGGAAAAGGGTTCCCCTTTCTCCATATACTCTTCAAAACTTGTTGTTTATTGTCTTATTAATTTTGGCCATTCTAACTGGTGTAAGCTGGTACCTCAATGTGGTTTTGATGTGAATTTCCCTGATGGCTAGTGATGATGAACCTTTTTTCATGTGTCCATTAGCCATTTGTATGTCTTCATTCAAGAAGTATCTATTCATGTCTTCTGCCCATTTTTTGGACGTGATTATCTGTTTTGTGTGTGTTGAGTTTGAGGAGTTCTTAATAGATCTTGGATATCAGCCTTTTGTCTGTACTGTCATTTCCAAATATCTTCTCCCATTCCGTGGGTTGCCTTTTTGTTTTGTTGACTGTTCCCTTGGCTGTGCAGAAGCTTTTGATCTTGAGGAAGTCCCAAAAGTTCGTTTTCACTTTCGTTTCCTTTGCCTTCAGAGACATGTCCTGAAAGAAGTTGCTGTGGCCAATGTTGAAGACGTTACTGCCTATGTTCTCCTCTAGGATTTTGATGGATTCCTGCCTCACCTTGAGGTCTTCCATTCATTTCAAATTTATCTTTGTGTAGCGTGTAAGAGGATGGTCAAGTTTCATTCCTCTATATATAGCTGTCCAATATCCCCAGAACCATTTTTTTAAAAAGATTTTATTTATTTAACAGACAGAGATCACAATTAGGCAGGGAGTCAGGCAGAGGGAGAGGAGGAAGCATGCTCCCCGCCAAGCAGAGAGCCCAACATGGGGCTCAATCCCAGGACCCTGGGATCACGACCTAAGCCAAAGGCAGAAGCTTTAACCCACTGAGCCACCCAGGCACCCCCAAGCACCATTTAATAAGAGATTTTGTCCACTGTATATTTTTTCCTGCTTTGTTGAAGATTATTTGACCATAAAGTTGAGGGTCCATATTTGGGCTCTCTACTCTGTTCCACTGGTCTATGTGTCTGGTTTTGTACCAGTATCATGCCATCTTGGTGATGACAGATTTGTAGCCAAGCTTGAAATCAGGCAACGTGATATCCCCAGTTTGTTTTTCTTTTTCAACAATTCAGGGTCTCTTCTGGTTCCATACAAATTTTAGGATTGTTTGTTCCAGCTATTTGAAAAATGCCAGTGGAATTTTGATTGGGATGACATTGAAAGTATAGATTGCTCTATGCAGTATACACATTTTAACAATGTTTATTCTTCTGATCCATGAGCATGGAATGCTTTTCCATCATTTTGTGTCTTCTTCAATTTCTTTCATAAGTGTCTGTAGTTCCTCAAGTACAAATCCTTTACCTCTTTGGTTAGGTTTATTCCCAGGTATCTCATGGTTCTTGGTGCTTTACTAAATGGAATCAATTCTCTAATTTTCCTTTCTACAGTTTCATTGTTAGTGAACAAGAAAGCAACCAATTACATTGATTTTGTATACTTGTAAATTCTTAATTTCTCTTTCTATTCTGGATGATAATCTTGCTGTGTGACATATTCTTGGTTGGAAGCTTTTATCTTTCAACACTTTGAATATGTCATACTGCTCCCTTTTAGCCTGCAAAATTTCTGCTAAAAAATCTGTTTATAGACTTACAGGGTTTCCTTTGTATGTAAGAATTACCTTTTTTTCTTGCTCCTTTTAAGATTTTCTCTTTATTCAATTATTTATATTTAATGTATCTTGGTGTAAATTTTTTTGGATTCATTTCATTTTAAACTCCCTGGGTTTCCTGGGCCTGGGTGTCTAATTTCTTCCCCAAATTATGGAATTTTTCAGCCATTACATATTCAAATAAGTTTTCTGACACGTTCTCTTTCTCTCTTGGACTTAAAAATCCAAATTTTATTCCACTTGATGTTATCCTATGGGTCACATAAGTTATCTTTCTTCGCCCTGCTTTGTCTATGTGAATTTTAATGGTTTGTCTTCCAGCTCACTGATTCATTCTTCTGTTTCTTGCAGCCTGTTGTTGAACACTTCTAGTGTATTTTTTTCAGGTCTGTTAATGTATTATTCAGCTTCATGACTTCTGTTTGGTATTTTATTTTTTTAACATTTTCTATCTCTTTACTAAATTCTTAATGTGTTCATCCATTCCTCCATTGAATTCAGTGACAAGCTTTATGACAATTACTTTGAAATCTTTAACTGATAGATCATTCACCCTTGTCTCATTAAGGTCCTTTTCTGAGTTTTTCCTTGTTATTTCATTTTGAACATATTTTTATGCTTTTAATTTTTGTTGACTTTCAGTATTTGCTTCTATGCATTAGGCAAAGCTACCTCGCTTATTTGTAAAGGAGTGGCCTGGTGTGACTGATGATTCATCTCACTCACCCTTGTTTCTAGTTCTTGATAGTCTATCAAACCTCTGTGATTACCTAAACAATGTGATTTATTCTTGATATGTTTCCACTGTTGGGTGTATGCCAAGATCTGTCAGTGTTCTACGTGGAGAAATCTCATTTAGCACCTACTTTCCATCTGCTTGGAACCCAAACCCCAAGCAGCAACTTTTAAAGTATTCAATATAGGCAGTCCTATGGAACTGTAAACATAAACTTTCCTGCCTCCAGATTGAAAGATCTACAGATGACCCTTGGGTGAATGTTGAAAAAAAAAATAAAGGCTCCAAATGAGTGTATAAACTTCTTTCTCAAAAGTTTTATCAAGGTGCCGTAAGGCCAAGGGGGTAGACAAGAATGGAGACACCATACTTGGTATCTCCTTGCTTATATTTCCTGGGAGTGCTTCCTTAGCCTCTAGATAAGTGGGAAACCTGAAAACTATCCCTTAGGATGAAGTTCCAGTTTAAGTAACTAGGGCTTCTTTTTTTAACAGGAAGACTGGACATTTGTTACCTTCTGCTGTGATGTGAGGATTACTGCAATTTCTCATGTTCAGCGTGCACAGCAAGACAACAGGACAGTGCCACACTGCTCATCCTTGTTCATTTTGATAAAACAGTGGAAGTGTGCCATGCCTGTGCTAGCAGGCAGAGAGGAAAAAATGAAATCCAACAGCATCTCCATCTTTGGAGAAGGCCCCAACTATTCTCTGCCCTTCCTGATGTCCCCAGATCACCAAATAAATCTAATTTACATATGATGCTTGCACTTTTCAAATTGGTGACTTTACACTGGATCCTGACGTGAGTGAGACTGTATCCTAGCCCCTTAAAAGGAGAATCTGTTTCCTATAGCCTATAGAACTTTGGGTCTCCTGGATGTCAGCCCCATTGGTCTTCTAATTCATATGTTTTGGAGAGCTTGTCTTTCCAGTGTAGATCCCAAGGATTCAGTTGCCTGATGTGGGGACACGAATCTTTCAGTCATCTGAGAGAAGTGTTGAGCTGGTGATATCTTACCCTATTCTCTGTCACTGCACTGGGCTGGGGGTTTTGCAAAATTGCTCCTGTACCTCTCCCATCCATGTTGATATAGTCCTTTTATCCTTTGTTGTGGAGAAGCAGTTCATCTGGTTTTACAAATTTTTTTAAAGAAATGATACACAACACACACAAAACATATAATCATATCAAAAGGTGGGCAGAAGATATGAACAGACACTTCTCCAATGAAGACATACAAATGGCTATCAGACACATGAAAAAATGTTTATCATCACTAGCCATCAGAGAGATTAAAATTAAAACCACATTGAGATATCACCTTATACCAGTTAGAATGACCAAAATTAGCAAGACAGGAAACAACATGTGTTGGAGGGGATGTGGAGAAAGGGGAACCCTCTTCCACTGTTGGTGGGAATGCAAGTTGGTGCAGCCTCTTTGGAGAACAGTGTGGAGATTCCTCAAGAAATTAAAAATAGAACTTCCCTATGACCCTGCCATTGCACTCCTGGGTATTTACCCCAAAGATAAAGACATAGTGAAAAGAAGGGCCATCTGTACCTCAATGTTTATAGCAGCAATAGCCACAGTCACCAAACTGTGGAAAGAACCAAGATGCCCTTCAACGGACAAATGGATACAGAAGATGTGGTCCATATACCCTATGGAGTATTATGCCTCCATCAGAAAGGATGAATACCCAACTATTGTCGCAACATGGATGGGACTGGAAGAGATTATGCTGAGTGAAATAAGTCAAGCAGAGAGAGTCAATTATCATATGGTTTCACTTATTTGTGGAGCATAACAAATAGCATGGAGGAGGGAGATGGAGGGGAGGAGGGAGTTGAGGGAAATTGGAGGGGGAGATGAACCATGAGAGACTATGGACTCTGAAAAACAATCTGATGGTTTTGAAGGGGTGGGAAGTGGGAGGTTGGGGTACCAGGTGGTGGGTATTATAGAGGGCATGGATTGCATGGAGCAATGGGTGTGGTACAAAAACAATGAATACTGTTATGCTGAAAATAAATAAATAAATACAAACAAACAAACAAATAAATAAATAAAATGATAAGAAATTAATAAAAAAGAAAAAAAGCAAATGATTCATATATAGCTGTAAATTTGGTGTGTTCCTAGAAGCAGGTATGTTTAGGATCTTATCATGCCACCATATTAGACACCATCTCTAAGATGCAATAGTTTGTTAAATAATTAAAAACATTTTTTCCATATAATTAGAGGGAAAAAATGGTCAAAAGATCAGCAATAGCTTAACAACTTTCAGAAATTCATATGAAAGCAGAAAAAAACTAACTTATAAGATATTGAGCAAACTGCATGTATAACAGACTTGGTCTCATGCTGAGACACAGCAGGAGATTTGCAGAGGAAGATTTAGTCCTAATTTAGATGCTACCATGATATTTATGCTTTATGTCTTCACATCACACTACTTATGGGAATCATTTTTCCTTTAGCAATCACGACTGGCCAGTAGTCTCTCTGTTTATGCCAGAACCATAAATAGTTGCAATATAAAAAGTGGGCTTAGGAGGAAGTGGCTATTTCCCTAGGAAGTTAAAATGAAACATTTAACAATATTATTGATTAGACTTTGGTAACAAATTGCAATTAGTTAAGCAAAGTTTCAGGTATGTCTAAAACATACATTCATATGTGTTAGAAAACTGAATTTTCAATTTTTTACAGGAAAACAACTTCACATATGTGATTTGTTCAGCTAATCTCAGGAGATACATCAAACAAAGATTAATTCCTAGTCTTCAAGTCTTATTTAAATAGGGTAATACAGTAATCTTTCCATACTCTTGAAGATTTAAGATGAAACTAGAAAATACATAGTATTTCTCCACATTTTATCTATTTAGATGCCCATGGAATTGATAACATGGTACATTGTTCTCTGCATTTTTCTATACCAAGAGATATCAGAACCATTAAAAAAAAAAACTTGGCTTTCTTTGGGATCAGTTATTATGTTTATTTTTATGCTGCCATTTGCAGAATATACTTTAGTATACACAAATATGAGTAGCACAATAAGACTTTCCTCAAATAAATGAGGAAATCATAGTGAAGGGTTTAGAAAGTTTAGTAAAGTAAAATTAGTACAGAGGTGAGATTCGTTCCAAAATTGTATGATATGAAGTACAGAAAGAAACATAACATGTTACATGAAGTGTAGCTCATAAAAACAAAGCAAAATAAAACAAAAAAGCCCTCCCCCCCAAAACAAAACTAAACTAAACCAAACTAAGATTGGCAAGGATACTATGAAAGGAGAACCCTCTTATACTGTTGGTAGGAATGCAAACTGGGACAGCCACTCTGGAAAACAGTATGGAATTTCCTCAAAAAGTTAAAAATAGGACTACCATATGATTCAGCAATTGAACTTCTAGGTATTTACCCAAATAATACAAAAATACTAATTCAAAGGAATACTTTGATAATATAATTGAATAAACACAAATTAAGTATGTTTATAGCAACATTACCTACAATAGATAGCCAATGTTTGTAGCAGCATTATCTTCAATAGCCAAAATATGGAAAAAGCCCAAATGCCTGCTGACTAGTGAATGGATAAATATGTGGTATATACATGTATGTATGTATGTATGTATGTGTATAATATGTATATATACACATATATACATATTATACACATAATATCCACACATACATATGTATGTATGTATGTGTATATATACACATATTTATACACACATACATACATACATGTATATACAATGGAATATTTTAACCATAAAATGAATGGAATATTGCCATTTGCAATGATGTGGATGGAGCTAGAGAATACTCTGCTAAGGGAAATAAGTCAGAGAAAGAGAAATACCATATGATTTCACTCTTATGTAGAAACAAACAATCATAGGAGGAAAAATTAGAGGAGGAAGGCAAACCAGAAAGCATATTTTTCCTTTTTTTTAATTTAAATTAGCCAAGGTATTGTACATTAGTTTTTGATATCATGTTCAATGATTCATTAGTTGAATATATCACCCAGTGCTCATCATGTCACTGAAACAGAATCTTAACTATAAAGAACAAACTGATGGATACCAAAGAGAAGGTGGGGGATGAAGTGGTGGGTTAAATAGGTGATGGGGATTAAGGAGGGCACTTCTTTTGATTAATAGCTGGTGTTGTATGTAAGTGTTGGATCACTAAATTGTACAGCAGAACCTAATATTACACTGTATGTTAACTAACTGGAATTTAAATAAAAACTAAAATAGAAAAAAAAACTAACAGAATTAAAATCATTTTCAAAAATATAACCAGATTGAAAATTTTATTGTGATTTTTTATATATATTACAGTGTATAATGTCCTCAACAGTTTTAAATAAAACAACAAACACCACTAAGGTGTTTTGTAGTATCTTTCATGTATAACACTGGTATTATGCAATTATGCTTAAACCTAGTACATAAAAGAAATTTTGCCTGTGTTTTGGACTAGATGAGAGGGGTAATAGAGCAAGCAATAGTGTCAGTTCTGGCTTAAACCATAATGAAATCAAATATTATCTAGAAGAATGGGTTGCCTTTAGTTCTTTCAAGCAGTCTTCCAGAGATATTCCCTTATCTAAATTTTGACATATATTTCATGATAGATATTTTTAGGTAATACTCTCTGGCAAGTGATATTGAAGCTAATCTGATTGCTTTTTAGATGTAAGCAGATATGTGTTAAATAATCCACTGAACTGTGATAGAATCTAAATCCTCTTACTAAAATTGAGGACACTTACCTGAACAGGAGTTCTTTGACATGTTTTACAAAAATGAGTCAAAAGAGAACCTGTGAAAAGGAGCAAAATTTCCCCCCACCAAATAGTTAAAGTTTGCTTCATCCCATAATTGAACAAGCAGTCAAGTCTCCAAAGTTCTGTATCATAGTGCATGTACTTACTATTTGTTCACTTGGATTGTTTTTTTAAATAGGATATAAGCAAATATTTACTCATCTATAAACCAAAACTCATTAATAACACTCATAAAACTTGAGCAGTGTCATTCTCTGGTGACCTCTCTAAGACTGGTTGCCTATACAGCTCTTTGCTGTATAGGGTGATTATCAATAAGCCTGTAAAATATTGGTAAATTCTTACCAAAAAATGATGAGTTTTTCAATAGTGGATTTTATACCACCTACTTGGAAGCATAGAGAGACAGGAGCATATTTATCTTTTCAGCTTCTATAGGAACAAGAGGGTATGTGTTTGAGCATTATAAACAAGTATATTTTGTGTGCTTAAAATAGTACTTTGATTAGAATAAGCATGAAATAATTTTATATGATTAGATAGCTTTGTGAGATAATGGGAAGAATCACCTACTTCCCAAAAGGACTGTTTCCTCCATTTTGGGCCATGGCACCTTTAAATCTGTCACTAGAGGTTGACTTTAGGTATTTATTAAGTGAGGAAGGGAAATACCATAAGTCAGTAGTTCCCAAACTGTATTTCACACCAGAATTACCTGGAGAACCTAGGAAGGTTTTGTATCATACCTCCAAATCTTCTGATTCAGAAGTTCTGAGGTTAGACACAAGGAGTTGAATTTTAACAGAAAACTTAGAGATAATTCTAATGTAAGGAATCAACAGACCTCGCTGTGAGAAACACTTTTTAGGAAATGATTCCCTGGAACCATAATGGAGATAAAAAACCATGCCCTGGAAAAATGGGGCACAGAAGACATCTAAAGTATGAAAGTAGTGAACACTAAGAATGGTTATAGAAAAGTTGCAAATGGCATCACCTACTTCATAATATAGCTCATGGTAATCTCTGGCTACTTGAGCACCCAGAATTCTGCTGTTACCAAGAACTCTATGATCTAATTTTTCACATTTTTATTTAAATTCTAGTTAGTTAACATATAGAGTAATATTGGTTTCAGGAGTAGAATTTAGTGATTCATCATTATGTATAACACTCAGTGTTCAATATGACAAATGCACTCTTTAATACACATCAACCATTTAGTCCATCCCCACCCATCTCCCCTCCATCAATCCTCAGTTTGTTTTCTATAGTTAAGAATATCTAATGGTTTGTGTACCTCTCTTTTTTCCTCTTTCCCTATATTCATTTGTTTTATTTATTAAGTTCCATATATGAGTGAGATCATGTTATTTGTCTTTCTCTTATTGACTTATTTCATAAGTCATCATCATACACACTAGCTCCATCTACATCATTGCAATTAGCAGGACTTCATTGTTTTAATGGCTGAGTAATATTCCATTGTCTGTATACACCACATCTTCTTTATCCCTTCATCAGTTGATGGATATTTGGTCTCTTTCCATAATTTGGCTATTGTTGGTAATGCTGCTATAAACTTTGGGGTACATGTGTCCCTTTGAATCAGTATTTATGTATCATTTGGGTAAAGACTCAATATAATTGCTTGATCATAGGGTAGTTCTATTTTTAACTTTATGAGGAACCTATATAGTGGCTTCCAGGGTGGCTGAAACAATTTGCATTCCTAACAACAGTGTAAGAGTATTCCCCCTTTCTCTGCATCCTTACCAATATCTGTTATTTCCTGTGTTGTTAATTTTACCCATTTTGACAGGTCTGAGGAAATATCTCATCATAGTTTTGATTTGTATTTCCCTGATGGTGAGCAATGTTGAGCATCTCTTCATGTGTCTGTTGCCATCTGGATGTCTTCTTTGGGAAATAAAAAAAAAGCCTAGTCATGTCTTTTGTCCATTTAACTGGATTTTTTTTGAATGTTCAGTTTGATAAATTTCTTATAGATTTTGAATACTAACCCTTTGTTAGATATGTCATTTGCAAATATATTCTCCCATTCCATAGGTTGCCTTTTATTTTGTTGATTGTTTCCATCGTTGTACAGGACTTTTTATCTGGATGAAGTCCCAATAGTTCACTTTTGATTTGTTTCTATTGTCTCTGAGGACATGTCTAGTAAGAAGCTGCTATGACAGAGATCAAAGAGGTTGTTGACTGTATTGTCCTCTAGGATTTTAATGGTTTCCTGACTCACATTTAAGTCTTTCATCCATTTTGAACCTATTTTTGCATATGATGTCAGAAATTTGTCTAGTTTCATTTTTCTGCATGTTTTGTCCAGTTTCCCCAAAACCATTTGTTGAAGAGAATCTCATTTTCCCACTGGATAATCTTTTCTGCTTTGTCAAATATTAACTGACCATATAATTGTGGGTTCATTACTGGGTTTCCTGTTTTGTTCTACCAATCTATGGATATGTTTTGTGCCAGTACCATACTGTCTTGATCACTACCACTTTGTAATAGTGCTTGAAGTCCAGAACTGGTGATGCCTCCAGCTTTGTTTTTCTTTCTTTCTTTTTTTTTAATAAACATGTAATGTATATTTATCCCCAGGGGTACAGTTCTGTGAATCGCCAGGTTTACATAGTTCACAGCACTCACCATAGCACATACCCTCCCCGATGTACATAACCCCACCCCTCTCTCCCAAAATCCCTCCCCCCAGCAACACTCAGTTTGTTTTCTGAGATTAAGAGTCACTTGTGCTTTGTCTCCCTCCCAATCCCATCTTGTTTCATTCATTCCTCTCCTATCCCCTTAACCACCACCCCCGTTAAGATTACTTAACGCTCCCACATTAGGGGCATGTTGCACCTTCACATCCTCATATCAGGGAGATCATATGATAGTTGTCTTTCTCCGATTGACTTATTTCACTAAGCATGATACCCTCTAGTTCGATCCACGTCATTGCAAATGGCAAGATTTCATTTCTTTTGGTGGCTGGATAGTATTCCAATGTGTATATATACTACCTCTTTATTATCCACTCATCTGTGGATGGACATCTAGGTTATTTCCATGGTTTGGCTATTGTTGACATTGCTGCTATAAACATTCAGGTGCACGTGCCCCTTCGGATCACTACATTTGTATCTTTCGGATAAATACCCAGTAGTACAATTGCTGGGTAATAGGGTAGTTCTATTTTCAACATTTTGAGGAAAGCTGTTTTCCAGGGTGGCTGCACCAGCTTGCATTCCAACCAACAGTGTAGGAGGGTTCCCCTTTCTCCACATCCTCACCAGCATCTGTCATTTCCTGACTTGTTAATTTTACCATTCTGACTGGTGTGAGGTGATATCTCATTGTGGTTTTGATGTGTATTTCCCTGATGACGACTGATGTGGAGCACTTTTTCATGTATCTGTTGGCCATCTGGATGTCTTCTTTGCAGAAATGTCTGTTCAGGTCCTCTGCCCATTTCTTGATTGGATTATTTGTTCTTTGGGTGTTGAGTTTGCCAAGCTTTTTATAGATTTTGGACACTAGCCCTTTATCTGATATGTCGTTTGCAAATATCTTCTCCCATTCTATCAGTTGTCTTTTGGTTTTGTTAACTGTTTCCTTTGCTGTGCAAAAGCTTTTGATCTTGATGAAATCCCAATAGTTCATTTTAGTCCTTGCTTTGCTTGCCTTTGGCAATGTTCCTAGGAAGATGTTACTGTGGCTGAGGTTGAAGAGGCTGCTGCCCGTGTTCTCCTCAAGGATTTTGATGGATTCCTCTCTCACATTGAGGTCCTTCATCCATTTTGAGTTTATTTTTATGTGTGATGTAAGGAAATGCTCCAATTTCATATTTCTACATGTGGCTGTCCAATTTCCCCAACATCATTTGTTGAAGAGACTGTCTTTTTTCCATTGGACATTCTTTCCTGCTTTGTCAAAGATTAGTTGACCATATTGTTGAGGGTCTGTTTATGGGCTCTCTATTCTGTTCCATTGATCTATGTGTCTGTTTTTGTGCCAGTACCATGCTGTCTAGATTATGACAGATTTGTAATAGAGCTTGAAGTCCATAATTGTGATGCCACCAACGTTGGATTCCTTTTTCAATATTCCTTTGACTATTCGAGGTCTTTTCTGGTTCCATATAAATTTTAGGATGATTTGTTCCAATTCCTTGAAAAAAATGGATGGTATTTTGATAGGAATTGCATTAAATATGTAGATTGTTTTAGGTAGCATAGCCATTTTCACAATATTTGTTCTTCCAATCCAGGAGGATGGAACATTTTTCCATTTCTTTGTGTCTTCTTCAATTTCTTTCATGAGTACTTTATAGTTTTCTGAGTATAGATTCTTGGTCTCTTTGGTTAGGTTTATTCCTAGGTATCTTATGGATTTGGGTGCAATTGTAAATGGGATTGGCTCCTTAATTTCTCTTTCTTATGTCTTGTTGGTGTAGAAAAATGAAACTGATTTTTTTGCACTGATTTTATATCCTGAGACTTTACTGAATTCCTGTACGAGTTCTAGCAGTTTTGGAGTGGAGTCTTTTAGGTTTTCCACATATTAGTATCATATCATCTGCGAAGAGTGATGGTTCAATTTCTCTTTTGCTGATTTGGATGCTTTTAATTTCCTTTTGTTGTCTGATTGCTGAGGCTAGGACTTCAAGTACTATGTTGAATAGCAGTGGTGATAATGGACATCCCTGCCATGTTCCTGAGATTAGCAGAAAAGCTCTCAGTTTTTCCCCATTGACAATGATATTTCCAGTGGGTTTTTCATAGATGGCTTTGATAATATTGAGGTATGTGCCCTCTATCCCGAAACTTTGAAGAGTTTTGACCAGGAAGGGATGCTGTATTTTGTCAAATGCTTTTTCAGCATCTATTGAGAGTATGATATGGTTCTTGTTCTTTCTTTTTTTTATGTATTGTATCACATTGATTGATTTGCGGATGTTGAACCAACCTTGCAGACCTGGAAGAAATCCCATTTGGTTATGGTGAATAATCCCTTTAATGTACTGTTGAATCCTATTGGCTAGTATTTTGGTGAGAATTTTCGCATCTGTGTTCATCAAGGATATTGGTCTGTAGTTATCTTTTTTGATGGGATCCTTGTCTGGTTTTGGGATCAAGGTGATGCTGGCCTCATAAAATGAGTTTGGAAGTTTTCCTTCCATTTCTATTTTTTCAAATAGTTTCAGGACAATAAGAATTAGTTCTTCTTTAAATGTTTGGTAGAATTCCCCTGTGAAATCTTCTGGCCCTGGGCTTTTGTTTGTTTGGAGATTTTTGATGAGTGTTTCAATCTCCTTACTAGTTATGGGTCTGTTCAGGCTTTCTATTACTTCCTGGTTCAGTTGTGGTAGTTTATATATCTCTTGGAATGCATCCATTTCTTCCAGATAGTCAAATTTGTTAGCGTAGACTTGCTCATAGTATGTTCTTATAATTGTTTCTATTTCTCTGGTGTTAGTTGTGATCTCTCCTCTTTCATACATAATTTTATTTATTTATAAATTAATTCTTTTCTTTTTCATAAGTCTGGCTAGGGGTTTATCAATCTTATTAAATCTTTCAGAGAACTAACTCCTAGTTTTATTGATTTGTTCTATTGTTTTGGGTTTTTTTTGTTTTGTTTTGTTTCTATTTCATTGATTTCTGCTCTGATCTTTATGATTTCTATTCTCCTGCTGTGTTTAGGGTTTTTTTTTCTTGTTCTTTCTCCAGCTCCTTTAGGTGTAGGGTTAGGTTGTGTACTTGAGACCTTTCTTGTTTCTTGAGAAAGGCTTGTACAGCTATATCTTTTCCTCTCAGGACTGCCTTTGCTGTGTCCCACAGATTTCGAACCATTGTGTTTTCATTATCATTTGTTTCATGAGTGTCTTAAATTCTTCTTTAATTTCCTGGTTGACCCATTCATTCTTTAGAAGGATGCTGTTTAGTCTCCGTGTATTTGGGTTCCTTTCAAATTTCCTATTGTGATTGAGTTCTAGCTTCAGAGCATTGTGGTTTGAAAATATGCAGGGAATGATCCCAATCTTTTGATACCTGTTGAGACCTGATTAAGGACCCAGGATGTGATCTATTCTGGAGAATGTTCCATATGCAC
The DNA here is from genome assembly GCF_022355385.1 of Mustela nigripes. Lineage (NCBI taxonomy): Eukaryota > Metazoa > Chordata > Mammalia > Carnivora > Mustelidae > Mustela > Mustela nigripes. The sequence goes on along the minus strand of NC_081575.1, from coordinate 48,222,388 downwards.
CAGAGAAGAATGTGTATTCTGTTGCTTTGGGATGGAATGTTGTGAATATATCTGTGATGTCACTCTGGTCAAGTGTGTCATTTAAGGCCTTTATTTCATTGTGTATCTTTTGCTTGGATGATCTGTCTATTTCAGTGAGGAGAGTGTTGAAGTCCTCTACTATTATTGTATTATTGTATTATTATTGTATTATTGTATTATTATTGTATTATTGTTGATGTTTCTTTAATTTTGTTATTAATAGGTTTATATAGTTGGCTGCTCCCACTTTGGGGGCATAGATATTTAAAATTGTTAGATCTTCTTGTTGGACAGACCCTTTGAGTATGATATAGTGTCCTTCCTCATCTCTTATTATAGTCTTTGGCTTAAAATCTAATTGATCTGATATAAGGATTGCCACCCCTGCTTTCTTTTGATGTCCATTAGCATGGTAAATTGTTTTCCACCCCCTCACTTTAAATCTGTAGGTGTCTTCGGGTTTAAAATGAGTTTCTTGTAGGCAACATATGGATGGGTTTTGTTTTTTTATTCTTTCTGATACCTTGTGTCTTTTGATTGGGACATTTAGACCATTAACATTCAGGGTAACTATTGAGAGATATGAATTTAGTGCCATTGTATTTCCTATAAGGTGACTGTTACTGTATATTGTCTCCGTTCCTTTCTGATCTACTACTTTTAGGGTCTCTCTTTGCTTAGAGGACTGCTTTCAATATTTCCCGTAGAGCTGATTTGGTGTTTGCAACTTCTTTCAGTTTTTGTTTGTCCTGGAAGCTTTTAATCTCTCCTTCTATTTCCAATGATAGCCCAGCTGGATATAGTATTCTTGGTTGCATGTTTTTCTCGTTTAGTACTCTGAATATATCATGTCAACTCCTTCAGGCCTGCCAGGTCTCTGTGGATAAGTCTGCTGGCAATTTAATATTTTTACCATTGTATGTTACAGACTTCTTTTCCTGGGCTGCTTTCAAGATTTTCTCTTTGTCACTAAGACTTGTAAATTTTACTATTTGGTGACGGGGTGTGGACATATTCTTATTGATTTTGAGGGGGGTTCTCTGCACCTCTTGGATTTTGATGCTTGTTCCCTTTGCCATATTAGGGAAATTCTCTCCAATAATTCTCTCCAGTATACCTTCTGCTCCCCTCTCTCTTTCTTCTTCTTCTAGAATCCCAATTATTCTAATGTTGTTTCGTCTTATGGTGTCACTTATCTCTCAAATTCTCCCCTACTGCTCCAGTAGCTGTTTGTCCCTTTTACTCAGCTTCTTTATTCTCTGTCATTTGGTCTTCTATATCATTAATTCTTTCTTCTGCCTTGTTTATCCTAGCAGTAAGAGCCTCCATTTTTGATTGCACCTCATTAATAGCTCTTTTGATTTCAACTTGGTTAGATTTTAGTTCTTTTATTTTTCCAGAAAGGGCTTTTATATCTCCCGAGAGTTTTTCTCTAATATCTTCCATGCCTTTTTAGAGCCTGGCTAGAACCTTGAGAATTGTCATTCTGAACTCTAGATCTGACATATTACCAATGTCCATATTGATTAGCTCCTGAGCCTTCGGTACTGCCTCTTGTTCTTTTTTTTGTGGTGAATTTTTCCGCCTTGTCATTTTGTCCAGATAAGCGTATATGAAGGAACAAATAAAATACTAATAGGGTGGCAAAGACCCCAGGAAAATACTTTTTAAGCAAATCAGTAGAGACCCCAAATTGTGGGGGGAGAAATGGGATAAAAATAGGTTTAGAAAAAAAATAAACAATTAAAACAAAAATAAAGAAAAAATATAAAAAAGAAAATATATGTATATTAGATAAACTAGTTAAAAGACGTTAAAAAATAAAAGGGTAAAAGTTAAAAAAAAAATTAGGAGAAGAAGAAAAGAAAATTGAAAAAAAATTAAATTAACTGCAAGACTAATGAATCATGGGGAGAAAGACCTGAATTCTGTCCTTTGCTTTCTCCCCCTCTGGAATTCCATTGTTCTCCTTGGTATTGAACCTGAACTTCTTGGTAGGTGAACTTGGTCCTGGCTGGATTTCTTGTTGATCTTCTGGGGGAGGAGCCTGTTGTAGTGATTCTCAAGTTTCTTTGCCCCAGGCGGAATTGCACCACCCTTACCATGGGCCAGGCTGAGTAATCTGCTCGGGTGTGCTTTGGGGAGCTTTTGTTCCTGAACGCTTTCCGTAGAGTTCTGGAAGACAGGAATGAAAATGGCGGCCTCCCAGTCTCCGGCCCAGAGGAGCCAAGAGCTCGGGGCCCCACGCCTCAGTTTGCCCTCAGAGAATAGCGCCCAATAACCTTCAGCCATGCTCCAAGCTCACACAGGCTGCGACCAGTTCAAGGTAACCCCAAGCTGAGAGCTCACTCCTTGGCTCTGTCTCTGTAACTGGCTTTCCCGTTCTAATACCTGAAAGCTCTGTGACACTCAGACACCCCAGATCCTTCTGTGACCCTGTGGGACCTGGGGCCACACTGACCCTGCATGGGCTTCACCCCAGTTTAGCCTCTGGAGCGATGTCCCTCAGTGGAACAGACTTTTAAAAGTCCCGATTTTGTGCTCTGTTGCTCCGCCACTTGCCAGGAGCCGGCCCCTCCCCCCAGGGTCTATCTTTCCATCGCTTTGGATTCACTTCTCTACCAGTCGTGTACCTTTCAGAAAATGGTTGATTTTCTGTTTCTAGAATTGCTGTTCTTTGATCTCCCATTGGATTTGTAGGTGTTTGAAATCTTTAGATAAGCTATCTAGCTGATCTCCTGCTACCTGATGTAGCTTCAGCCAGCTACTTCTCCGCCATCTTGACTCCTCCCCAGATTTGAGTCTTTGTTTTTCTTTTTTAAGATTGCTTTGGGATCTTTGTATTTGGGATCTTTTGTAGTTACATACAAATTTTATTTTTGTTCTAGCTCTGTGAAAAAAGTGCTGGTAGATTTTGATAGGGATTTCATTAAGTGTGTAGACTGCTTTGGGTACTATAGACATTTTAACAATATTTGTTCTTCCAATCCATGAACATGGAATATCTTTCCATTGCTTTGTGTCCTCTTCAATTTCTTTCACAAGTGTTCTATAGTTTTCAGAGTACAAATCTAATACATCTTTGATTAGGTTTATTACTTCATATCCTACGGTTTTGGTGCAATTGTAAATGGCATCAATTCTGCAATTTCTTTTTCTACCTCTTCATGATTGATGTATAGAAATACAGCAGATTTCTCTGTGTGTCCTGTGACTTTCTTGAATTAATCTAGCAATTTTAACAATTTTTGGTGGAGTCCTTCAGGTTTTTTACATAGAGTATCATGTCATCTGTGAATAGTGAAAGTTTCATTTCTTCCTTGCTGACTTGGATGTCTTTAGTTCCTTTTTCATTGTCTGATTGCAGAAGCTAGGACTTCCAGTAATGGTCACAGTGAACATCGTTGACTTGTTCATGACTGTAGAGGAAGAGCTCTCAGTATTTTCCTGTTGAGGATGATACTACTTGTGGGCCTTTCATATATGGACTGTATGATGATTTTGAGGTATGTTCCTTCTATCCCTATTTTGTTGAGGGTTTTTATCAAGAATGGATGCAGTGGGGCGCCTGTGTGGCTCAATGGGTTAAGCCTCTGCTTTCAGCTCAGGTCATGATCTCAGAGTCCTGGGATCAAGCCCTGCATCGGGCTCTCTGCTCAGCAGGGAGCCTGCTTCCCCTCTCTCTTTGCCTGCCTACCTGTGATCTTTGTCAAATGAATAAATAATAATAATTAAAAAAAGAATGGATGCTGTTCTCTGTCAAATGCGTCTTCTGCATTAAGAAAATCATATTGTTCTTCACCTTTATTTCATTAATGCAGTGTATCACATTGATTCATTTGCAAATATTGAACCATAATTTCAGCCCAGGAATAAATTCCACTTGAATGTGGTGAAAATTCTTTTAATGTACTGTTAGATTTGATTAGCTAGTATCTTCTTGAGAATATTCGCATCCACGTTTATCAGGGATAGTGGCCTGTAATTCTCTCTGTTAGAGGGGTCTTTGAATGGTTTTAGAACCAACGCAATGCTGGCCTTTCATGAGTTTGGAAATTTTCCTTCCATTTCTATTTTTTTTAACAGTTTGAGAAGAATGGATATTAACTCTTATTTAAATATCTGGTAGAATTCTCCTGGGAAGCCATCTTCCCAAAGACTTTTGTTTGTTGGAAGATTTTTTATTACTGATCCAATTTATTTGTTGGTTATGGTTCTATTAAAATTTTCTATTTCTCCTTATTTCAGGAAATATATTGGTTATGTAAACAAAATATAAAATGTTTTTGTTACATCTCAAAAGTTCTGGACTGCTGTGTTTACATTTTCATTTGCTTCCATGTATGTACTTGTGTGTGTATATATGTATGTGTGTGTGTGTGTGTGTGTGTATAATTTCTCAATTTACTAGTTAACATAGTCATTCTTTAGTAAGATCTTCTTTATCCTCCTAGTATTTGTGGTCTTTCTAAAATTTTTCTCATGGTTGACTCAAGTTTCATTGTGCTATGGTTTAAACATATCCATGGTATGATATCAATCTTTTTGTTCTTGTTGAGGCCTGGTTTGTGACCCAGCATGTGATCTATTCTGGGATGTGCACTTGAAAAAATAATGTGTATTCTCCTGCTTTAGGATGAAAATGTTACAAATATATCTGTTAAGCCCGTGTTGTCCATTGTATCACTCAAAGCCACTGCTTCTTTGTCATTTTCTGTTCAGATGACCTTTCCACTGATGTAACTGGGGAGTTAAAGTCCCTTATTATTATTGTATTATTAACAATGAGTTTCATTATGTTTGTTTTTAATTGATTTTTATGCTTGGGTGCATAAATGTTTACCACAGTTAAATCTCCTTGTTGGATAGAACCTTTTATTATGATATAGGGTCCTTCTTCATCTCTTATTATGGTCTTTGGTTTAAAATATAGTTTGCCTGATATAAGTATGGCTACTCTGTCTTTCTTTTAATGTCCATTAACATGATAGATGGTTTTCAAACCCTTTACTTTCAATATGATGGTATCTTTAGTTATAAATAAGTCTCTTGCAGGAAGCATATAGATTGATCTCTCTCTCTCTCTCTCTCTCTCTCTCTCTCTCTTTTATCCATTCTGATGTCCAGTGTCTTTCAATTTTAGTAATTAGTGTATTTACATTCAGAGTGATTATTGATAGATATGAATTTACTTTCATTGTATTACCTGTAAAGTCTGCTTCTAGAGATTTTCTCTGTTCCCTTCTAGTCTTTGTCATTTTTTTTCCCCTTCCCACTCAAAGAGTCCCATTTAATATTGCTTCCAGAGCTTATTTAGTGGTCATAAACTCCTTTAGTTTTTGTTTGTCTTGGAAACTCTTTCTCTCTCCTTTTATTCTGAATGGTAGCCTTGCTAAATGAAGTATTCTTCATTGTAGATTTTTCCCTTTCAGCACATTCAATGTATTCTGTTCTACCAGGTTTCTGTGGAGAGATCTGCTGCTAACCTGATTCGTCTTCTCTTGTAGGTTTGGGATTTCTTTTCTCTTGTTGTTTTCAGGATTCTTTCCTTATCTCTGTATTTTGCACATTTTACTATGATATGCAATGGTGTTGGCCAGCTTTTGTTGATTTTGATGGGAGTTCCCTCTGTCTCCTTGAAATAGATGTCTGTTTCTTTCCCCAGATGACGTAAGTCTTCAGCTATAATTTCATCATATAAACCTTCTGCTTCTTTTTCCCTTTCTTCTTCTGGGAATTCTATGATACAAATGTTATTATGTTTCATGTAATTGGTGAATTCCCTAAGTATGTATTCAGGATCCAATATATTTATTTCCCTCTTCTTTTTAGCTTCATTGTTTTCCATAATTTTAACTTCTATTTCACTTAGCCATTCCTGTGTTTCTTCTATTTTTGTAGTCATTACATACAGTCAGTTTTGCGTGTTAGTTATAGTACTATTTATTTCAGGCTGACTAGCTTTTAGTTCTTCTATCTCTGCAATAAAGATCTCTCTGCTTTTTTTCTGAGCTTTTCTCAAGCCTTGGTGGTATCCTTATGGTTTTTGTTTTAAATTCTGGTTCAGGGGTATTACCTATATCTATTTTGATTAGCTCCTTGGTGATGACCTCTTCTTGCTCTTTCTTTGGGGATGAATTCCTCTGTCTTGACATTTTGTCTAGGTCTCTGTTTTTTTTTTTATTTTTTTTTTTATTTTTGGTTTGTTTATTTGTTTTGTTTTGTTGTCATTGCTGTTTTTAATGTTAGGAAAGCCTGTGTCTGGTCCTATTCCCACTAGAACTGTAGCTTGCTGCAATGTGTGATTACTAGGCCTGTTATGTGTGTGTGAGGGGGTGGGGGTTGTGCTGGTCTTCTGTGGGAGAGGCCCACTGCTTCTCTGACTCTCAATCACAGTTGCCATATTAAAAAGACACCTGCAAAGTGCAGGGACAAAACTTGGTGTAAGTGGCTCAAGACTCTGCTGTGTGTACTATGCCATTTGCTGAAGTCCATCTGTTCTGATGGCGGAGGTTGTGAAAATGTCATTGGCCTACTTTTTTCATTGATGAAGGATGTTCATGTCTGCTGCTTTTCAAGAAACCCTCACAGATGAGTGAGTAATCTTTCCTATTCTGTCCAAGGTTACTGTCCCATCCCCACTTTCACTCTGTTTCTACACTGTCCACCTGCCTAGTGATGGCATTGTGCTCCTGTGTTTTATCTCAGTCTCATGGGTGGGTTTCAAAAATCCTAATTTTAGGGATCTGGCATAGCAGAGACCTGCCTGATTCTTCAGGAGAGGGCTTGCCATGCTATTCCTGGTACAGGTTTGTCCCAGAAAATTAGTTGCAGGATATTCAGGGGCTTGAAGTTTGTGGGAAAGCATAACAAACAAACAAAAAACCAAAACAGCATTCAGGTTAGCTGTCCTCAGCAGGTGTCTCTACTTATATTCTAATGAATGATGACTGGGAGCCCTTTTGTCTCCTAAGAGGCAGTGCATCTTCTCCCAAGTGCACCCCAAGAGGGGGAACTGTCTCTACCAGTGTGACCAAGGGATCCTCAGAACATGCCTTCTGCCCCCAGGTCTCTGTCCTCCTTATCCAAATGAGTATCACTACAACTGCCAGGCTCGACCCTGGCAATGGTGTGGACCTCTAAATTTCAGACTTTCAGCTCCACTGCAAGTAAAATCTCGCAATAATCAGCCTGTCTTGTTTTCCCAGTCAATGGTTTTGGGGAAATGTTTTTCTTGTGCAATCCCCTGTGTGGTGTCCTACTTTCTCTTGGTCACTCTTTCTCTCTCTCTTTTCTCCATGATCAGGGCTCTCTACCTTCCAAAGCACCCATTTCCTTTCTCCCCCAAGTCACATCACCACACTCCTACCTTCCATGATATGACCTCTTTTCTCCCTCTAGTAGTGCAGTTTGTTCTCTCAGTCCTCAGATAAGTTTGTGGTGTTCAGAATGATTTGATGATTATCTACCTGTGTTTAAGGGACAAAGAAAGAATAAAGTCTTCCTACTATTCCACCATCTTAACTCCTTGTTTTTATTCTGACAAATACATGAATTTGAAGCATAATTTCTCTTGGTATTTGCATACACTTTCAAAATCAGGAGAGCAGGTATGAACAGTGTAGTCATGCAAAAATATGTGTATATCCTCTATGGAGTATTATGCCTCCATCAGAAAGGATGAATATCCAACTTTGGTAGCAACATGGACAGGACTGGAAGAGATTATGCTGAGTGAAATAAGTCAAGCAGAGAAAGTCAATTATCATATGGTTTCATTTATTTGTGGAGCATAATAAATAACATGGAGGACATAGGGAGATGGAGAGAAGAAGGGAGTTGAGGGAAACTGGAGGAAGAGGTGAGCCATGTGGACTCTGAAAAACAATCTAAGGGTTTTGAAGGGGCAGGGGTTGGGAGGTTGGGGGGATCCAGGTGGTGGGTATTGAGGAGGGCACATATTGCATGGAGCACTGGGTGTGGTACAAAAAACAATGAATTCTGTTGTGCTGAAAAGAAATTTAAACAAAATTAAAAAATATGTATATCAGAACCTTCTATACTTCACTATAGCAAATGCCATAAGAAAGATTTAATAATGATAACAATTCCTTAACAGTATGTTTCTCCTCTTATCCTTCAGAATAAGAATCAGTTCATTTACTCCTTACTGAGAAGATAGTTTCGTATTTTTTTTTTATTTTCTTCAATGTAGTAAAAATACTTAATAACACACCTTATTAGATATTTTTCATGCCAGTCATGTGATAGATCAATACAGCTAAAATATTCCTGCAACAGGCCTTTCTGCAATATGCATTCATTTTCAAACCTTGGACTATAATGTGAAATATAAAAATACAATAAAATGAAAAAGTGGTATTATTTGTCATCACAAATAATGAAGTGAGGAAGTAGTTGGTGTAATATATCTAGTAATTCAGGAAATGAGATTTTAAAGAGAAGGGTATAATGGAAAGACAGGAAGAAGTCTTAATGTTTGCAGACATAATGATAAAGTGCCCTTTAAAATAAGGACTACACAAAAGTAAATGCCCAATTTTTCAGGTTATACTACACCAGTTTACATTTTAGACAAGACCAGTGCTCTTAGTCTATAACATCTCTTGGGAGAAACCTGAAAACCTAAAAAATGAAAAAATTCAAACCATAAGTAATGGATAATGATTCCTTTAAACATTGAAATTCTACACTTTGTCAAGTGTAGTCATCAGTTCAGAATTGGTACATATATATATATATATACATATATATATATGGCAATATATATATACATAAATATATATAAAGATATAAACATATATTTATATAATATATAAAGATATATATAAATATAAGAGTTAATTATTAATATATTATTAATTATAAATAAAAATATTCATAATTAATAATTAATATATA